>NC_050580.1:201545466-201877267 GCF_011100635.1 Trichosurus vulpecula
TACTTTAATCCAACATACAAATAGCATTCACTCAACTCAGGGGGAAAAGCCAGCACCCTGAGCTTCAGAGCAAATACAAACAGAGCAAATAAACATGAATCCACAGACAGATTTCCATCTGACAAAATCACAATATACAGTCACCAGAGAAGCATCAACATCTGAGTTTTCTCCAAAGCTGGGGAGCTCATAACAATGGCTGGCCCAGAGTCACATGCCACTCCTCCTGTGGCTCAGAGCTCCAAAGGAGAAAGCTAACCTCTGGGTTTATATATCTTGTTCAGGGTCAAAGGTGAGTCACACATGTGACTCACCCACATGACCTAAAAGCGTCACAAAAATGCAACTTAAACCCACATGGTCTAAAAGCCTCTGATGTCACAAACATGTCATTCAAACCCAAGTAAACTAGGCTTTCCCTTGAGGCAAGGAGGTCATCAAGGACTCCTAATTTAATCAAGGAAATAAAGACCAAACTCTTCAAGGATACTTGGTTGAATAAGTGCTAAGAGCCCATCTTGATTGCCAATACAGCTAGCTGCAGGGGGAAGGGGAGGTGTTGGTTGGAGAGGAAGAAGGGATTTCCCAATATCACCTTCACAGCCACTGTTGTAGGCATCCAGGTAATGGTTATCTCATAATTGCTCTGAAGTGCCTGCTTAAGAAGGGAGGAAATGAGGCCTTAGACAGAGGAAAGCAGAGTGAAATGAAGGAATATTGTAAAATAAGGGTCGCTGTGGTTAGAGATGAGCTTCCAAACTGGATACTACTGAAAGGGTGGGACGAGGCCAACCTTCCTATGATCTGTTTGATTGATGGCACACCATTTGAAGTCATACCATGAAGGCCTTTGCCTCCACTTTAGACACAACTCATATGGGGAATCCAAGTGAAGAAAGTCTATCTACCAATGTCGATTGGTAGGTGGTTAAAGTGAGGTGCCCAGGATCACAAAGCCAGTCAGAAGGGATTCATCGAACTCCATTTTTCTTACTCTGAGGCCAGCTGTCTAACCACTTTGCCATGCTATCCCCCAAATATACACTGATTACTATATTAATATGAATAAAAACAACACTAAACCACATAAGAATTAAAATTATACACAATGTTTAATATTGTCTCCAAACAGTGATGATGAAACACTTTCTCCTCTTTTCATTAGAGAAGTGGTAGACTATGGTTGCAGAAGACTGCATATGGGATCAGTCATAATTACTGTTTGGTGATTTTGTCAATTTGTCAATTCTTCATTATTATAAGTAAACTTTTAATTGAGAGTAGAAAATATTGGAAAGAGAAAAAATCAACAGATTTTTTCAAAATAACAGCTCTTTTTTTTTTGGAGGGGGGAAGGCAGGGCAATTGGGGTTAAGTGACTTGTCCCAACGTCAGATAGCTAGTAAGTGTGTCAGGTGTCTGAGGCCAGAATTGAACTCAGGTCCTCCTGATTCCAGTGCTGGTACTCTACTCACTGCGCCACTCAGCTGACCCAACAGATTTTTTTTTTAAATAGAATTTGTCACTTGTTATAATTTTCCTTTTCTCTAAGTTCATAGCCTATTCTCATTACTTTGATGATCTAAGGTACAGATTTTGGTTCATTGGTCTAAAGACAGTTTGGAGTTTAAACAGCATGAAGAGAAGGGAGATGTTAAAAGGATTATTGTGTGGTTTGAAAGGAGACTTTGAGGATCTACTGTACTGGGTTTTAGGGAGGTAGCATTATGGGAAAAATGAAATTTAAGAGTAACTACAGTGACTCCATACTCAGTGTGGAGAATAGGAGCCTTCTATAGTTCTAGATGCAGAGTAATTTCTCAGAGGTTATCAAGTCCATCCCCACCAATTTTGAAGATAAAGACCATGAACTTCAGAGGGATTATGGAATTAGTCCAGGTCTGTTCATATTGCTAATATATTGCTCAAATTAGGATTTAAACTCGAGTCTTCTGACTCTTAACAGCAATGATATTCCCAACGCACCAGTACCTATCCCTGGCCCTCTACAAATAGGGACTAAAATCTCACCCGCTCCAGAAAGCACTTACATCCCCTTTAATATGTTGTTATTGTTGTTGTTGAGCTGCTAGCCATGTCCATCTCTTTGCGACTCCATGGACCAGAGCACACCAAGCCCTTCTATGCTCCACTATCTCTGAAGTCTGTCCAAGTTCATGTTTGTTGTTTCCATGACGCTATCTATCTATCTCATCCTCTGCCATCCTCTTCCTGTTGCTTTCAATCTCTCCCAACATCAGGATCTTTTCCAATGAATCCGGAGTTCTCATTATGTGGCCAAAGTATTTAATCTTCAGCTTCAGTATTTGACCTTCCAAGGAATAGCCTGAATTATCCACTGCACCACCTAGCTGCCCCGCCTTTCACACATCCTCCTAAAAATCCACATAAGGAGGAGGAAGTACATCAGAGAAGAGGGTAGACCTCTCTCTCTTTTCTTTTCTTACCTCTGCCCTTCACCATCTCTTAATCTCTCTTTTTCTTTCTCCATCCTCACACTTTGTTGAAATTAAAAGCAATAATTATCATCTCATATCATTCAAAGCAAAGAGCCCACCACCCTTCTTTGTCACTTCTAACCACTTCCTACACCCGTCCCCTCCTTTGCTTTTCCTCCCACCCCTAAGCAAAGTATCTCAGCGTAGGACTTTGTATAGTTGGCAAGTCTAACAAATACTATTTGATATTTCTCCATCAACTCTCGTATGAGGCTCTCAAAATGTTATTGTATAACACTTACTCAGAATTGACAATGTGAGAAATGTCACATAGAACTGAGAATTAGATTTGGCTGTTGCCCAGTGGGCTTACAAAAACAAACTTTAATTCACTTAAGGATAACAAGTGCCTAAAAAAGGATATTATAGTTCTTATTTAATAAATAACATGATCAAGAATCACAAGTTTTAAGTTATTTCCCAAGATCTCATTGCCAGAGAAGAGATATGAAGTACACACATTTAAGCTTGGTGCAGGGGAAGTATTGACTGGAGTTTTGGTCATAGGACCAAGGTTCAATTCCTGACCACATTCCTTACTGCTCATGTGATCTTGGTAAAGACAATATAATGTCTCCAGTTCTCTTTTCCTTATCTGTAAATTGAGGGATGTGTCTGTGGGTGTGTGGAATAGTGTCTAAGGTCCCTCCCAGCCCTCAGTCTATGCTCTGTGATCTATGTGTCCTTATAGAAAGCACTATGCCACTTATCCAGCCATGCTAAATTAAGTACAGTAAAGTTTTAAATCCTCGGTTCAACTAGATAATCTCAGTCTGTTTTGAATAAGAGCTTTTACCTTTAAGCTAGTAATCATCGGATGATGCAGGATAATTTTCCAGATGCCCAAAGGAATCACCAGTTTGTTTACATGGTTTAATTGGGTCTCTGCAAGTCTATTCATTAACAGTTTCACATGTTTCAAAATGACAAACCTAATGTAATGCAATACTTAAAAATAACTAATGTGGTACTTTGGAAATCACCCAGATCTTTCCTCAGAATCCTTGTATCTTGCTTTGAATTTCAGCAAAGCACAAGGAGACTGTGTAAAAAATCAGCATCCAACATGGAAGCCACTTGGCCTTTGGCCTTTTCAAAGTTGGAGAAACATTGTCATGGTTGTACTTTGCTTGCCCTTTTCATGTTTTGAGTGGGGTGCCAGTTCTGGTAAAAAGGAAGATAATACAACCACAGACCAAACACAGGAAGCATAACTTCCAGGAGTACAGGAGTGATTGATAGTTCTCTGCCTTGGTCAGATCACACTTGGAGCACTGTGTTCAATTCTGCTCATTAAAGCTAATCAGCTTTGAATTGAAAGGGAAAATTATTATTCTAATTATTCCAACCATTGTCATTATTGGGTCATTAGCTAGAGGAGGGCAACCAGAGTAGCGAAGTCCACGAAATACGAAGACTGTGTGGTAGAACTGGGGCCATTTAAGCAGATGAAGACAAGACTCCAGTGGGAACATGAGCGTCATCTTTTGAAGTCTGAAAAGTTGTCTGGGAATCTTTCTGAGAAAGCTGACGTGAAGAACAGAGATAGATTTATTTCGTTTGTCCTCAGGAAACAGAAGGAAGAGAGACAAGTGGAAGTTACAAAGAGTTAAATACAAGCTTGATGTCAGGAAAAATGTCCCAACAATTAAGAGTTATTTCCAAACAAAATGGACTGCTTCATATGGTATAACGTTTCTCCTCCCTGGAGGTCTGATAAAAAAGATAAAAACTTGGATTTTCTATAATGGACATTGGGAGTGGGTGGGGTGCGGGTAGGGACTGAGTATGGATTATACTTGATGTCACTGAGGTCCATTCAAAATCCAAAATTCAGCGATTGTCAAGATGACTCTCAGTTTCTATTCTTCCATTTGGCCTTTTTTTTTTCTTTTAATTACTTTTGGAGGGGAGAATTACTCCTCAGAAAATGTTATGAATGACACTGGGTGTCAAAACATCAACATCATCTCTGAATGGCTGGGTCTCGGAGGACAGGATGTCAAATGAGTTGAGGCAGCACTTTCATCGAGAGAAATGACTATAGAGGTTAGCAGTGGCAATGGCAAATTCGAAAGATAATTGTCCTGTTGGATCCAGGGGGCAGGGAAAAAAGTCAAACAACTATGTACATGTTTGCCTGTGTGAGTTGGGGCGGGGAGTGGGGGAGGGGGAGGAGAAGGGGGGGAGAGAGAAAGAGAGAAGCGGGTGGAGAGAGAGAGAAAGAGAGAGAGAGAGAGGATGAGAGAGAGAGAGAGAGAGAGAGGGAGAAAGAGAGGTTTAAGCTTTTCTTATGAATAATCAAAGTTAAGAGAGACCAGGGGAAAATAACTATTTGCCAATTACTGCTTAGAACTTGATTTTAACAACGAAGTAACATACCATGGAAACTTGGTTATTTAATACAGCACTTGACTACACAGAGGACTGTTCAATGTGCTTCCCTTGCTAGGCTTGTCACAATGACTGACATTTTCTAATATTGAGCTGGAAATAATATGGATATTTAATACTGCAGAGTTTACATCAAGTAGAAGCAAAGCACTATTGGTTATCAGCAATCTCCTTCTGATGGCATAAATCTATATAGACATAATTATTGTCAAATGATGAGGCCTGATTTTTCACGTTATGGATAAACAAATCCACAGAATATTCACCACATTTCATGTCGTGTGATTTGGGGTTAAAATTTTTTTAAAACCTCATAAAGCCAAATTCTTAAGTATTTCCTATGCTCCCCACTTGAATTTTGACTAAAATTTACCTTTTAGATCTGTTATGCCACTCATGAATTTTTTACAATATCCATCTGTGCATTGCCATCTCTATTCTCCATGGCTCCACATTGTTTTGGCTAACTAACAGGCCCATATGTTGCCTTAATGTATCTCTGCACAATGTTTGTGCTTTAAAAAAAAAAAACCACAGGGAAAAACCACAGGTCTAAATAAGCTATAAAGAGCATCCACATACAGTTAGACTGTCTTTACTGAGTCTGGAGACATTATGATTCTGCTGCGACAGGCAGCATTTGTCTTCATTTTGTCTGACTGTCCTCATGTGTTATTATTAGTGGCTGTCAGGCTGCTGCAGAAAAAAAAAAATAGCATCACTTGAATAGGAAGCTGAATGCATAAATGCAATACTACACATGGTGGCCGACAGTGGGAAGTCTGTTTGGGGAAAAAAAAGAAAGCCTGAATGCAAACACCAGAAGAAGACCATTCACAAGGGAAAAATCCCCAATTTGCCAATTGGGGTACTGAGTTACCGGAGGAATTGGTGGGAGGAATATTTTTTTTGTCTGTACAGCAAATCTTGGCCTAATTATTGATCAAAATTTAGCTGGCTCAGAATATCTTTTGAGAACATCTTTCCAACGTGTCAGCTTAGCTTTAATTGTAAGAAAACAAATATGTTAGAACATTTGCATCCAGTCCGGTGTTTCAGATAATGTTGATAAATACCTTGCATTTTTTAAGTTGTGTTGTGTGTGTTTTCCTAACTGTTCCAAAAAGTAACTTGCAAATACATTTTGCATGTAAAATACTTTCACATAAGCTCTGTGGAGAAATAATTCATTTGCTAGATTTTTTTTCCCCTGGCTATGGACTTCCATAGACATTTTTGGAGTTCTCTATACGTTATTGTTAGACTATCTTTCCTTCGACTTTTCTCCATTTCAGGAACCAGTTTAGATTTATTCTTTGTTTTAATCATTAAATGCTCTTTTCCAAAAGAGGAATACCATAAGCCCTAAAGAATCTGTTATACTCGGCCCCTTATCAGACAGAAACATTTTAATTATACAGAGGCTAGAAGAGTTTCCTCTAAAAATGTATTTATCTTTATCTTCCTATTGCCCTATCTGGAAAGATTATCTTCTCCTTTGGTCCAATTCACCTCACTAAGCTACAGTTTTTCACCCAAAGCTTTTAAAGCCTTTAGTGGTAGTAAACACGGATTTTTTTTTCCTCAACAGTGTACCTTGCACAATTCCAAAAATATACAATAACAACATAAATTTCCCTTTCAATTCAAAAGTGCTATGAACAAAGCACCGTGCAAGGTGTTCTGGATAAAAAAGTGAAACAATAAAATGTTACCTGTCCTCAAGCGGTCGAAATTCTATATAATGGCTATTTATTTAGCTCTTTCAAATTTGCATGCACTTTATACAGAGAACCAAATTTGAGCCTCACAGCAATGATGACAGGTAGGTTTTGAACATACTATTATCCCCATTGTACAGATAGGAAATTGAGGCTAGACCATGATTATGTGGCAATTAAATATCAGAGGGGGAATTTGAACCCAGGTTCAAATGAGGGAATATACATGCTTTGTAAACCATAAACATCGCATAAATGTTAGCTATGATTATCAGGAATACTGCTTCTAGTAATAACTGCATTTTTATTAATGCCTACTACATCCCAGGCGCTCTGCTAAGTGTCTCATTTGATTCTCACCATCTCCCTGGGAGGTGGATGCTATTATTATAACACCCATTTTACAGTTGAGTAAACTGAGGCAAACAGTAACTAGGAGAATTGCCCAAGGTCCCACAGCTAATAAAGTGTCTTAGGCCTGACTTCAGGCCCAGCACTCTATCCATTGCATCCCCTAGCTGCTCATTAATTATTATTACTTTTTATTGGCATCACTGACTGCAATTACCTTCTCACAATGATATGACGCCATACACCCTTCCTCATCGACAGAAATGAAATTATCTTGAAATACCTGGTATTTTACTATTTTGAAGGAAAAAAAGTGGATTTCAAGGGAGCTGCTTACGGCAAAGAACTATGTTATAAAACATCAACCCACCAGTTATGATGTAGCAAAGAAACTACTTGCTTGTTTTGTCTTATTCAGTTGTTTCAGTTTTATCTAACTCTTCGTTAACCCATCTGGGGTTTTCTTGGTAAAGAGACTGGAGCAGTTTGCTCGTTTTATGGGTAAGGAAATAGAAGCAAACAAGGTTAAGGGTCACATAGCTAGTAAGTGTCTATGATTGGATTTGAACTCAAGTCTTCCCGATTCTAGGGCTGGTACTCTATCCACTGCACCACCCCAAAAGAAACTACAGTTCTACTTATTACCACACTGGCAGATTCTCCCTAACTCTGAAGGCTTCAAATATGGGTCTAGTGACTGCTTGCATGCCTGTTTTCTTTCTTTCCAATCAGGGTTAAGTGACTGGCCCAGAGTCACACAGCTAATGTCAAGTGGTTTTTTTCTTCTTTTTTATGCCTGTTTTCTGAGGTTCAGACCACATTTAAAGAGGCTCATTACTAGGCTAGCTATTTGGTAGCAGATTTTTCATATGCTCAAATTCCTGAAAATCACTAACAGGTTGCCATCCATGCCAGTAGAAATAATACTCATACCAGCAAAACCACATATACTTTAAATAATGAACTATATAGGAATCAGCTTCTTCACTAGATTCCACGTTTCCACGGTCCAGATATCCTGTCTTATACTTTTAAATCCCCAAACTCTTAGTGTGAAGTAGAGTCAATAATCATTGAGTTGTTTATTAGTCAATAATAGATTTTTAAAGGAGACCTATGTAGAGATGACTGGTTTGTTTATTGCTGGAAAAGTTTCTGATGATAAATTGAGAAGAAAAATTTAGAAGAAATTGAGAAGGATAAAAAGGTACATTCACAGTGATGTGAAAGGGCATAGATTTCAGAAACATAGAAGCATTTAAAATTCAAATAGGACTTCCCCAAGCATTTTATTTTCTAATTAAGAGCATCATAACTGTGTGGAAACTTTTATGTATATTTATTACTTTAAAAAATCATAAACTGATGCAAGTCAATTGATAAATTCTTTTAGAAAAGTGGGGTAGACAAGTGGTCTATGGAAATATTTATAAAAATAGTCGGCTATATTAACATCTTTAAAAAAATAAATATTTGTCAATGATTGAAACAAATGTCCATGTTTGAACATATTTCCACTAAGATTCTCTGGTTTGTCACTAAAATTATTTTTATGGAGAATACTTGCAGGAATTACCTATACCTATCAATTATCTTTATTTTTGACAATTTTTTATTATTAAAGGGAAATTATTCAACTTGTGGGCTATTTGGGCCCCCTTGAACCTTCCTCCCTTTGATTACTTTTCAGCTGTTTCATTGGTCATCAGTGCTAGAAGAAGAGAGGCTGCTTGTGGTCCAGTGGCAATTGAGTCTAGAAATCTTGATTCAAATCCAGTGTTAGGCACTTAGTAGCTGTGTAACCCTCAGCAAATCATTTACCTTCTTCCTGACTCAGTTACCACATCCGTAAAGTGGAGATGATTATAATAGCACCTATTTGCCAGAGTTGTTTTGATGATAAAATAAATAATATTTTTAAAGCATATTGGAAACTTTGAAGTCCTTTATAAATGCTAGCTATTATTGTAAATAAAGGAAGAAATAGGTGACCAATAGGTTGAATAATTTTGTAACTTGTTTGAAGTCCTGGTTTTAAAAAATGGTCGGGTTGAGGAGCATGACAAAACTATTGGCTGACATGGAGTCTGGGGCTGCCTGTGAAAATAATTTTTTTTATATGTAGTGTTTACTTCTATGCTGCATTTCAACAAAGCAATTGGTATTAATTCCGCAGATCAATATTTTTATATTCTATGATTTTGAATCTTAGAAATGGAAGGGTCCTCCAAGTTCATATAATCCAAATCCCACTTAAAGAATTAATTTCCTCTATAACACCCCAAATTGGTTATGTAGCCTTAAGTGGAAGAGTCAGTAATGGAGAACTCACTGTCTCCTGGGGCAGCCCGTTCTACTTTTGGACAGCTCCAAAGGACCTGGAAGGTTTTTCTTATTTTTTTGGTTTTTGGTTTTCCCCACTACTAAGCCAAAATCTACCTCTAACTTCCAACCATTGTCTCCCTTCGGGGCAAAGAAAAAGTCCAATCCTTCTTCCACATGACAACCTTTCAAATATTTGAAGACAGTAATCATGTACTGCCAACATTTTCTTTCCTTCAGGTTAAACATACTTACTTCCTTCGACCAATCCTCAATGGCATGGTTTAGAGTCTCTTCGCTATTCTGATCTAACTCTTCTGGACTCACTCCAGTTTGTCAGTGTTCTTTCTAAAATTTAGGTCATGGAATTGGATCCAATCCCCTAGATGTGGTCAGACTGGTGCTGAGTGCAGTGGGATTATCACCTGCCACTCTAAGGTGGTCAACAAACCATTTGAAGAGGTAAGAAAAAAAAGACTGGATTTCACTACAACATCTCTTGATAGGCAAGGGTTTAAAATCTTTCAAAATGCCTATTTAATTGTTGGTAAAAATGTGTTTTGGCAAATGACCCAAATATAATAAAAATTTTGAATTTTTAACTCCTCACATATAGACTTTTCTTACTCTCAAATCCTCATTGTTTTCTGGCAAAAGACCAAAATTTTTTGAAAAATTGTTTTATAAGATTAAATAAAGAAAAGTGGATCATACCAGCCCATGATAAATTGTTGACTAAGTTACCCTGGATACCATAAAATGTAGTTTCACATTTTAGAATATAAATGAATGTTAAAAAAAAGTTTTTCATGTAATTGGAAAAAATTAAATATTTGAAAACAAAAAAAGAATATAATAAGACTCAATGAAAAGACAACAAATTACTGTGAATTCATTTTGGGGATTCTTGCAATGGTTACTTGAATTTTCAAGATGGCAACAGAAATTATGGCATAATATTGTGAACTACTGGATAAAACATTTCTTCTTTCAAATGTTGTAACTAGGAAATAACATCACCTTGGGCATGTATGCTATACTATGTTTCGGTTCCAAAAACAGTTATTCAAGATGTATGCACACTCACAATCTAGGTTCCGTCTTACACCCTTCACTCTCTCATACCTCTCCCAAGCCAATCTATTGTCAAGTACTGTCATTTTTCTTCCCTAACATCTTTCACATATGCCTCCTTCTCTTCTGTATCACCCAGTCTGAGACAGACCCTCATCACCTCACATCTGGACTATTTGGAATCTTTGTCCATTCCTACTCCAGTGTGTCTTCCACTCAGTTGTTAAAGTGATCTTTCTAAAAGTACAAGACTGATTATATCACCTTATCCCCATCCCCAACACCCACTCCTCCCACCCCTATGCAATTAATTCCAGTGATTCTCTGTTGCTGCCAGGATCAAACAAAAGCTTCTGTTTGGCTTTCAAAGCCAAAGCCTTTTATAATTGGGTCCTTCCTACCTTTTAAATCTTCTTACTTCCCTCTATGTCCTCCACAAACAATGACACTGACTTTTTAAATATTCCTCACACACAAAACTGCACCTCCCAACTCTTAGCATTTTCACTGGTTGTCCTTCATGCCTGGAATTCTCTCCCTCCCACCTCCTTGGCCTTCCTCAGTTCCTTCAAGTCCCTTCTTCAAGATGCCTTTCTTAGACCCCCTTTAATGCTAGTGTCTTGCACGTGAGATGATCTCCAATTTACATTGTAAATATTTTGTTGGTATCTTGCCTCCCCCATTATATTGTGAATTCCTCATGAGTAGAAACTTTTATTTTTAGCCTTTCTTTATAAACTTATTGCTTGGCACAGTGCCCTGCACATAGTAGGTGTTTATTAAATTCTTGACTTGAAAGAGTAGAATTACTTTAGATGTTGAAAACTGAGTTAATAATATGTACTATGTTTTCAAAGACGACCATAGCATCAGGGAAATGATGACATGACTTGCAATTGACTTTGATATGAGTGAGCGAGCTATGCAAGGTTATGAGGTTTACTTTCTCCTCCAGAGCCATCTGGGTCCAGTGGCCAGATATTCATCAGGACAACTGCAGATGGGCCAGGATACAATGGGATGAAATATGCTATGTAATTCAATACCTATAAGGTACTATTATAGGATGAGACTAGCACTCTAATGAAAGGTTTACCATGTTAATTAGGTTTCGCTATAAGGAAAGGGGTGGGGGACATAGTGTGGTAGAAATAGCATTAAATTTGAACTCACTATTGGTGAGACTTTTGTTAAGTCACTTAAGTGTCTAAGCCTCCATTTCCTTGTTTATGAGTTGGTACCACCTCCTTCGTAGGGTGGTTCAGTAGGTTCAAATAAGATAAAATGTATCTATCTATAAATACTTTTTCAATTAAAGCTATCCTCTATAAACACAAACTAGTATTATTAATACATATTTAGGGGAGATGGGATTTGGTCCTAGCACATCATAACTGTGGATAGAAAATAGTTCTCATGTGACAAGAACCCAGGAGTTTTAGAAGACTTGGTGGATCAAGCTTAGTAAGTCAACAGAGCAACCAAGAAGCCAATCTTAGGCTTGATGAATTGAGGCATAGTGTTAAAAATGAGGAAAGACATCATTTCATTACACTCTGCTCTAATCAGACCACATCTGAAGTACTGTGATCCCTCATGGTTATCATTTTTGATGAAAGACTTTGGCAAGCTGGAGGCAAGTGAGTAGGAGGAAAGGGCACTCAAAATTATTGCATTCCCTCTTTGCTGGAAAGAGTTGTAGTTGTTCAGCCTGGAAAAAGGAAGACGGCCCAGGGAGTGAGAGAAGGAGGGAAGATAATAGCAAATTTCTGAAGAACTGTTACTAGAAGGAAAGATCAACTTTTCTTGACTACCCTTCTCCATGAGGACAGAACTGAGAATAATAGGTGGAAGGAAAAAAAAAGAGGGAAAACCCCCCTACAACTACTGTGCTTATTCCTAATAACAGAGAAAAGTTGAACCAGTTGCCTCAAATACATAGCATGTTCTCTCTCACTAGAAATCTTTAACCAAAGGCTAGACTGTTTGTCTGAAATGTAGAGAAGTTCACCTTTCTGGTGCAATTTGGACTAGATGACCTCTGTGGTAGGTCCCTTCCAGTTCGAAGATTCTTTGATTCTATACTTAAGCCGTGCAATAATGATTTCTGTTTCAAAGGGGATTTAAATAAATTTCAATCTGATAATTGATTTCTCAAGAGAATTTTGTTCATGAGGACTTTTCAGGCACATGTATGTCTTCATTTTTTCTAGTCCATTCTGGTCCTTCATAGGGTGTCGTAACACAAAGAACAGCTCTTTGTGCTGCTTCTTTGCTTTTAGTCTTATTTTTTTTATTCTGAACTTAAAACATTAAACTAATAGGGCATTTCTATTCACATAATGGGGGAAAAAAGAGAATTACATGTGGCAAAGATTTCTATTATGTGCAGCTTGCTTTTCTTTTCAAATATATAATAATTTCAACATGTAACTTTCAAAGATGTCCTAATTTTATCTGATTCTTTCTGGCTTTCCTTTTGTTCTCTTTTTCACAATAAAAAAAAATTCTCCAATGACTGTCTTTTTTATTTTTATTTGCATATTCTCTCATTCATTCATTCGTTTGTTTGTTTGCTATTCTGTCCATACCAACCATTACCCTGACTTCTCCATAGGCAAAAAAAAAAAATGAAACCCCTGAAGTACAGCTTTTTAAACTTAAAATTCTATTTTAGACATTTGTATCCACCAATTAAGATTAACAGACCTCTTCACTATGGCTTAATTAAGTGAAGAATAAGCTCTGGATTGAATTTTTTCATAATGACCTGTGTACACTTGCTAGAATGTATAATGGGTTTATTTTGTGCCCTGCCCACAGCATCTCTTCTATGAGGAATAAAACTTCTGTGGTACAGTAAGCAAGCAAAATCTAACACTGTCAGAATTCTTATAATTTAGTAGGTACGCAAAAGGAATTTTTCCCCATAGAACTTGCAGGGAAGCATAGTAAAGAGAATACAATATTTCCTCTTCAATAGAGTAGGACAAATATACCTTCAGAAGAATACAGACCCTTGAATCTCTCTCATCTTCAATCTCCTTTACTAGCTCTGTCCCTGCTGCACGACACGTTCTGTCTCAAAAAAATCCTGTTCTTAATCTTTTCATACCTTCAAACTATTTGCCCCATATCTATGTTCTCCTTCACTTTTCAACTTTTAGAAAAGAATCATCCACATTTACTTGCTTCACTTCACTTTTCTCATCATCCACTTATTCCTCAACCCCTGGTAAACTGCCTTTAGACTCCTATGGAAACCACCTCTCCAAGGTCACCAATAAGTTGATAAATTCCCAATCCAAATGCAGAGTCCTGTGAAATTATGATTCTCTTCCTTTTGTCATATCCCATCATCCTTGAACTTTCAGTGGCACTTGACATTGCTGATCGCCCTCCCCTTTTGGATACCTTCTCTGTCCTTGGCTTCCACGCTCTTGTCTTGTTATATTTTTACCTGGGTAGTTTATGATGTCATTGACAGAAATAGAGAAATTGATGAGGGAGGTCAAGATTTTTTTTGGGGGGGGGTGGCAGATTAAATAATTCCATTTTAGATATTTTGCTACAAAGATGATAATGGGAAAATTTTCTGTAGATAGCTGGGGATACTGGACTGGATCTTGATGACTATAGTTGCCTGACTGAGAGATTAGATTTAGAGACTGTGAAGTCACTAAGGAGTAGAAGGATTCTAGGGTGGATGAGCTCTTGGAAGGAGTGAATGTTGAGAAAATTGAATAGAGAGCCAAAGGCTAAGCCTGAGGGCAAGGTGGGAGTATGGAATGCAACAGTAAATAAAACACACAAAGACACAAAGTCGTGAATGAGGATTAAGAAGTATTGGAAGATCAAGCAGAAGAGTGTCTTCAGCTATAAAATATTGGAGTTAGAAGGTGTTTCATCAATTATCTCTATGGTAACCCACTCATTTTATAAGTGGGGAAACTGAGGACTAGAGATAACTGATTTGCTGGGAGGTGTAGTGTAGAGAGCACTGGACTTGGAAAGCACTTTGCAAACCTTAAAGCAATGCTAATTTTATCATCATCATAATTGTTATTAGCCAAAAGCCCAGCCAGGGTCAGCCAGAACTATAATGCTGGACTGAGAAGTGGAGTCACAGAATCATAGAGTCACAGAGGTGGAAGAAGCTAAGTGATTTGTCCAGGGTCACACAACAAGTCAGTGTCTTAGGCAGAATTCAAACTCAGGTCTTCCAGACTCCAAATACAGAACCCTTGCTCCTAAATTACCTGACTGCCTCTAGACAAGGAACCTAGAGACCAGGGTTTTCATCTAAGTGGAAGAAGCCTTGGATTCTTTGAAGTCCATTAAGTAACCAAACAAGAATCCTTTCTACATATAATATATCTGACAATTGGTCACTTAGCCCAAAGGTAGCCCATTTCAATTTTTTGGCCGGAAAGACAGTGCTACGAGTCTAATAAATGCTTATTAATTGACTGAAAAATTCTCTTAGGAATTTTTTCCTTACACTAAATCTAAGCTTGCTTCTCTGTAATTTCTAGCCATTGTTCCCTAGCTTCAACCTCTAGGCCAAAAGGAACAAGCCTAGCCCTCCTTGCTTATGACAATGTTATAAAGAATAGATGACAGCTATTATGTACCTCCCTATTTCTTTCTTTCAAGCTTAAACTATTCACTTTCATCAACTGGTTCCCATAGGGCATGACCTCGAGGTAGGTTAACATCCTGGTAGCCCTCTTTTCTATATTGAGTAGTTTTCAATGATTTTCTCAAAATAAAGTGCCAAAAACTGAACACAATACTCTTGATTCTGTCTGATTAGCCAAGATTTTACCTTTGTTTTTACAACCTTGTCCTGGATGCTTCTTGTAATATAATTTAAGATGACATCAGCATTAGATAATTTGTATTTGGATATATAATGCAATTAGTAATCTCTATTGTTCAGAGCAGCTAGGTGGTGTAGTGGATAGTGTGCTGGGTCTGGAGTCAGGAATACTCATCTTTCTGAGTCCGAACCTGGCCTCAGATGTGTACTAGCTGTGTGACTCTGGGCAAGTCACTTAATTCTATTTGCCTCAATTTTTCATGTATAAAATAAGCTAGAGAAAAAAATGGTAAAACACTAATATTTTTGTCAAGAAAACTTCAAAATGGGGTCATGAAGAGTTGGATATGATTGAAAAATGATTAAACAAAAACTGAACATAGTTCGTTGACCCAAGGAGTGACATGATAGGAACAGAATCTAAAGAATACCACTTTCCCCCAGCAATATCTAGGTTATATTGAAGAAGAGACTAAAGGAGAAGACAGAAAGGTATACAATGAAGTTCTGAATAGGATGATAGCTACTGAAATTTAGAGGAGGGGGCCAATACAAAGCATAGTGGTAGAAAAAAATAGTTTTTGGTTTCCTTGTATTAAATGCTATTAAGGATATACCAAAATATTCATAGTACAATTTTTTTTGTAATAGCAAAGAAATGGAACTTTTTATAATAGCAAAGAGCTGGAAACAAACTAGATTAATGGGAGAAGTGCTAAAAAAAAGGATGTCATGGAATACTACTGTATCTTTAGAAACAATGAATATGAAGAATTCAGAGAAGCATGAAAAAACTTATATGAACTAATTGAGAGTAAAAGAAGTAGGACCAAGAAAACAATATACATAGTGTCAATAAGGTAAGAGGTAACAAGAGTTAAAAAAATAAGCACTGTAATTATAACGAGTAAGCCTGGTCCCAAAGAAAAAGGTGAAGAAACAGACCTTCCTTCTTTGCTGAGGTAAAAGACACTATTTTTGTTTCTCTTTCTTTAAATTCATTCATTTTTCTTTTTTAATCTTCCTTTCTTCCTTTCTTTTCCTTCCTTCTTTATTTCTTCCTTTCTCTTTCTTTCCTTCTTTCTTCCTCTCTCTGTCTCTCTCTCTCTCTGTGTCTCTCTGTCTCTGTCTCTCTCTCTTTCTTTTCTTTCTTCATTTCTATCCAAGGGATAGTTCACTTGTAAGGGAAGGGGGAGAGATACATTTGATGGCAATATAAATGCTTACTAGCACTTAGCATAGTGCCTATAGTGCCATAGTAGGTGTTTAATAAATGTTCATTGATGAATTGGTTGACTGGTGTGAAAGCAAAAAGCTAAGAGACTTGAACAATCTAATCACTTACTGTACTTGCTAGAATGCATAGTCTATAAAGGAAAAAAAGTTCTAAAAGCATCCTTTTAATAAAGGTTAAAGGTTTTATTTTTTTCTTCTCAATCAGAATACTAGGCTTCCATCAAACCTGGATGTAGAGGTTAGGTTGGGTACAGCTCTTTGGAATAATGAGATTTACCTGCCTGATGAGGATAAAATCTTCCCAACACATTTAATAGAAGAGATGATTTCTAGAAAGGCTCCACTTGTAGATATCATCAAGATGAATTTAATCTAGTGGATTAAGTGAAGGAGGGTGAGAATCCCTTAAACATAGCTTTAAGACTAGTTCTATGGTCTGTTCATCTCTGGAATTGGTATCTGCTCTTATTTCCTTTGGTTGCAAATAGATCTGTTGATGGGATTGAGGTATTTCAAATAACTGCTAGAAAAATCTCAGCTATTGGAGATAACCTTTCCAAATAAGAGATGACTGGAGTACTCAAGCAATGAATTCTTACAAAAGGTACCAGCTAGTTCCACAACTTTTATGGATAGAGGGTAACGCTTTCTCAAGAGCAATCATTTTAGACTCCATAAGTACCTTTTACTATATTTTTTCCTACATTCTAGATCATGTAATGTCTCTTCTCTATAGAAATGTAAAGTCTTAGCTATAATAGAGTCTTTGGTTTAGGCTCTCCCAGGCAGGACTTCTCTAAATGAAGCTTAAAGTCAATTAGTCTTAATAATGAAGGATCTAGTCATTGGATGGAGATTGTGGCTTATTTGTTTGTTTTA
Organism: Trichosurus vulpecula; assembly: GCF_011100635.1. NCBI lineage: Eukaryota > Metazoa > Chordata > Mammalia > Diprotodontia > Phalangeridae > Trichosurus > Trichosurus vulpecula. The sequence continues at coordinate 201,562,785 of NC_050580.1, forward strand.
TATTTTTCTCTCCTCTTTGAAGTAGTCGTTTGGATAACAAATTGAGAATGATGGGTGAAAGGTACTTATCTAGCATAGAAGCATTAGAAGAGCTAAATTATAATAACCTACAAATGACCGAGAAGCCCAGAATTTAGGGGCCAAATTTTAAACCTTGATTCACTATTAAATTTTTAGGGCCTTGAAGAAGTTCTTTATATATTGCTTGACCTCAGTTTAACCTAACTGGAGAAAGATGTAGGTAAAGCCATTTGTTATTTCTTTACAAATATATCATGGGGACCTATTTTATGTCATGGTGAAATGACAAATGGAATAAGAAAATTTTAAATACACACACACACACACACACACGTGTGTGTGTATGGCCATGGAGAATAGATCAAACAATACAATAATAATGATAATAGCATTTATACAGTAATTTACATATATCATCTCTTCTGATCCTCACAACAATCTTGTGAAGCTAGTGCTATTATAATCCCCATTTTACAGGTGAAGAAACTGAGAGTGAGACAGGTTAAATGACTTTTTCAGGGTCACATGGCTCATCAATGTCTTAAGCAGGATTCAGACTCAAGTCTTCGACGGACTCCAAATCCAACACTCCATCCAATAGAACTATCTGACTGCCTCCAGATTTGGGATCTGGAGACCAGATTTTTAATATATGTTCTGGCACTAATTATGTTGCTGTCATCAAGTTTTTTTTACCGTGGATCACAGTGAAATCATCTGCAAAATTAGGCAGTTGAACTAGAGGAAGGACTCTACTAAGGTCATTTTGTGTTTTAACATTCTGTGAGTTTTTTATTTTCAATCCTCTTTGCAGTTTATTTGTTTTTCTTTTATTTTTTTTCTCATATCTCACTTTGTTTTTACTTGGTGGGAATTGATCTAATCCAATGTTTCCACTTCTTCTATTGACAAGATTTTCATCTCTCTATGTACCTTCTCCATCTATGTACCTTCTGCATAAATAAAAGATGGGCATATTGTGAATTAACACTGCTGTATCGAAATAGACATCAACATAGCTATATCTCTATTGCTTATATCAGATAGATACATCATGTATTTCAACTGTATTCTAAAAAAGATTACAGATTGTAGAATCATGGGTATAGGGCTAAAAGGGACTTAGAGATAATATAGTGTAATCATCATTTTATAAGTGCTCCCACTTTAAAAAAAAAGACATGCATTAAAATAAGAGAATGAATTTTGGGGGGGGGGTTGGGGGGAGGAAAGTAACCTGATCATAAGATCAAAATTTCTAAATTCCAGACAATGCCAATGTCAAGAACAATGGAACCAAATGACACTGAAGACAGAAAATCTCATTATTAGCATCTCACAGAGTTCCAGCTTTCTATGGATTCAGTGTAGCTGTCGATCCTCGTACTCTGCCCAAATTTATGGAATATTTTCTAAGTCCTCTGTATCTATATAGGATTAGAGACAATCACATAACTGGGAGCAGAATTTAGATAAGAGAAAAGGAAAGCCTCATATTTTAACAATTGGAAGTAATTCCAGGAGGGCAGACAGAGGAGTAACATTTTCTATCATCTCCATCAACGGAAGCTGCCTCTGGCTGGGAACAATCTGTTTCCGTGGCTTATGGTACTTACAAGAGAACTCCCTTAGCACAGAATGCTCACACTGGCAAGCCCTGGGCTGCCAGTTCTGATGCATTTTAAAGCTGTTACTTCCATATCCCCGGCTACTGATGCCACAGCACGCTCTGAGATGATGAGCTAAAAGGACTCACTCTAGGCCTTTACATTCAAAGACAAGAAAATCAATATCTATCTCCAAAAGATAGATCTAAAGATGCTGGAGTTCCTAAATACTACCAGTGACTCCAAAGCAACATAGTCTTGATGGGAGAGCCGTGGAACAGGTGGAAACAGGGCCATGCCCTCATGTTGCTTCTACAGACCTGTGTACTCAGAAAGAGATAAAAGAAACTTGACATCAGTAGAGAATGGATTTTTTGTTTTCTGTTTGCGAATTTTTCCAGGGGATCGAGAAGAACAGCAACAAAACACATCTGAGTTTACAAATAGGGAAAGATGATATTTAGTACATTAGACCAAAAAAAAAGTTTCAATCCTGAAATGTCCCTCTGATTTAGGATAGTTAACTGACCAACCAGGTGACAACAAGAGACACCCGAAGAACACCTTGTTTAACTGCTGTATGTCTTTTTAAGCAGACTGCCTGCTCCAACTACTTTTCTTTAATTTCTTTTGAAATGTATCCCTTCACAGCTACCATAACAATGTATCTTAGTCCTTATAATTTACTCATCTCAAACCAACAACATATGCATCAAAAGCATATTCCTACATCCATTCAACAATTACTTGCTGAGTGCTTACCATGTTATCTCAAGGGACCACAACAGATATTATGTGTTGTGTATGTGTGTATATGTATGGGCCTTTGTTCAAATCAGTAATAAAGAGTTCTCTCTCCATTCCTTAGAACCATTAGACAAAAGTGTTCACTTGGCCAGGCTCAGAGTATCCCACATAGCAGCATGGGATCCAGCCTATGGTAGAAAGTATTCCTTTTGTCCAAATCCAAAGCCTTCATAACAGAAGCTTCGGTTCCTGCTCTGGGAATTGGGGGCTATGGGGAAGGCTGGGTAGTTACTGTTGCTAAAGCTAAAGTCAGTACAAAGACCCCATTCCAGATTAGAGCATTGCTATTGGCTATCATCTTCTCCATTATCTAAGAGGTAAACGGGAAAACATTTGAAATGTTCAACTTGAACCCTGATTTCTCAATCCAAAAGAAACCATGAAATAGAAGGTGCCTAGGCTGGCACTAAGGTCCCTCTTATTATAAGAAGAAATAAAAGCATCTGGTTTTTCTTTTTAAAAAAGTAGCTCAAAGCCAGGTAGGATATAAAGTTGTATAGCACAAGAAGTAATCCCTTCCTCTCAAGGAGTTTACAATATAATCAGAGAGATGAGACAAGTAACAAAAATCCACAATACAATTTAAGTTAAAAGACATCCTATGAAAGACAAATGCATACTTCCTAGAGAAAGGTAGGTGGTAAAATGGATAAAGACCTGGGCGTAGAGTAAGAAAGCCCTGATTTCAAATCTGGCATCAGACACTTAGTAACTATGCGACCCTAGACAAGTCACTTAACCTCTGTCTGCCTCAGTTTCTTCAACTGCAAAATGAGGATAATAGTAGGGTTGCTGTGAGGATCAAATGAGATAATATCCGCAAAGTGTTTAGCACAGTGCCTGGCACATAGTAGGTGCTAAATAAATGCTTATTCCTTTCCCACATGAGTAATACTATACATCAAGGGATATAACTCTATAGGAGTAATGTAGGAATTCAGGGAGGGGGAGATTATGTTCATTCAAGGGAACCAAGAAAGATTTCATAGATGAGGTAGAAGTGAGTCTTGAAAGAGGGATAGTATTTTGATAGGTGAAGACAGGAAAGGAAGGATGAGAAGAAAGAAGACACTCCTGGTGGAAGAACTGTCAAGAGCCCGGGCATGGAGGTGGGAGATCACAGTGCATGCTGAAAGAATAGTCCAGAATGGCTGGAACAGAGAAAGCACCAGAAAGATGGATTGGGGCCAGATTGTGGAGAGCACCAAATGCCAAGCTTAGGAATTTATATTTTATTTAGCAGACAATAGGAACCTCTGAAGCATTTTGAGCAGGGGAGAAAAATGATCATAGCCGTGATATAGGAAGATTAATCTTCGGCCAGTGTGCAGGAAGGACTAGAAAGAATGGAGTACTTGTGAATTCTTAGAAGGGTCATATGATCACAAACTTAAAGTTAGAAAAGACCTTAGAGGCCACTGAGTCCAATCCTTTCATTTTACAAATGAGGAAAATGAGGCACAATAGGTTAAGTGAGTTGCCCAGGGTCACATAGCTAATAAGTATCTAAGGTAGGATTTGAACTCCTCTCTTCCTGATTTCAAATTTAGTGCCTTATTCACTAAATCATTAAGGCTAGCACTATAGTTCAGATATAAGGTCTTAAGATGTCCTGACCTAGGAGCATGTCAGTATGAGCAGAATCCATCAAATAAAGATGAAAGTGTAAGCAAAGCAAAACGCAAATGTAAATGTCTTAGAATACCACATTCACCACATTTTAAGGGTAAGGAGAAAGACTGCCTGAGCTCAGTTACATTTGTAGTATTTTTGTATCATAGGAAGAACTGCAAAAGAGTCTTTCTCATTTATTAGTTTTAATAGTTTCATGACACTAGTCCAGAAATAGTTTGATGAAATAAACTCATAAATACTTAGAAGTTGTTTTTATTTGTGCAGCATTTGGGGGTGGGGGAACTGTTTAGGTTCTAAAGGAAGGTGGGAAATTACATGGCTCCTTCTTTCAGGAGAGTCCCAAGTGGATTTCATAAAGCAAGACATAAAAGGCAGCGAGGGATTGCTCTTCTATCATAATCACATAAAGTTTTCCTTCCTGAAGTTCAGTCAATACTCTAATGCTTTAAGTAATTTGTGATCTTATCAATGTCAGTGTTCTCTCTATAAACGCGGACTGTAGCCCAATCGTAGCAGTCTATCTTGTATGATTTTAGTTCATGTCATCCTATAAAGTCACCGCAGAAGTTCCACCCAACATACTGAGAGACTTTCTAGACAACCCAAGGAGACCAATGAAGCATTCAGGCTGCCCATGGGTATCCCTTGCTCTCTCCACACAAACAACTCAACATCTTTTTTGTTAATGCCATTTTTGGTAACATCTATTGAACTTGTTGAATCTAAAGTCCAGCCAGTGATATATACATACACAACTGCATGGGGAGTGGCTGGCCTGGGAGTTCTGGATCTGTGATATAGTTGCTGTGAGTAGTCATTGGTGAGAACTTTCCCTCTAGCAATGAGGATCTACATTTGTTCTGCAGCTCATTGTCTTAAAAAGTTGCTCCAGAATGTCTAGAGGTTATTTGACTTGTCCAGGATATGCAACCTTTTGTGTCAGCAGGAATGATTTGAACCTAAGATGTGTTGACTCTGAGGACAACTCTCTATCCACTGCTTTATGCCTCCTTTTATATAAATATTTTTTTCATACTTAAAAAGATATTTCCTTCCCCAAAGCACAGAGGAACATTTAAATTCACTAAATTTGACTCACTATTAATTTAATGTTAGAATAGTAATTAAAAGATGAAATAATACCCTTTATATTGACCATTTAACGTTCTTCCAATGTGTGGGGTGGTGGTGGAATTTATTTGTTTTTAGTGGAAAATCACAAGGCAACAGGGAAAACAACCATGTGAGGAAAGCATTTTCCATTGCAATATATGATGACCTCTAATTCTACAGCAAATATTGCAGTTGTTCTTGCCTTCAGCTACGGTCATTCACCTCAGCGCCTGGTCTGATTGAGAAAGAAGGACAGGACATCTGGTACAATGCCCAGTACATTGTTGGCACTCCACAAGTGTTATTATTAACAGTAATAAGAACATAGACAACATTTATAATCAAAGAAAATGAGACTAGATCACTATTCTGGTTTAATAAGATAATTGAAAATTACCTCATGCAAGGTGTTCGATGACCAATAAATGTTTGGATGCTGGCCAATGGCCTCTGGATACACAGGCATTTGATTATAAAAAGAATGACTGGCTGGCTCCCAGAAAGGAGAATAGAAGAAAAGGACATTTTTTTTTAAGCTGTGTAAAGACATCAAGGACAAAAAACGGGTTGGAAAATTGGAGAGAAAACAAGGTCAAAGGAAGTAATTGATATGACAATTTGACCAGGCTTAGAGCATCCTGTACCCCTGGACTGACTCTACTAAGATATAATTGTATCAGGAAACTAGATGCTATTAGAAGAGATGGTAAGATAAGAAAGAAACACCTAGAGAGCAGACTCTCAATCATAACAAAAGGTGTTTATGTAAAGCTTCAGCATTTCCAAAGTACCTTTCCACCGTTATATCATTTGAACTTTACGACAAACTCTCTAAAATAGATGGCTAAAGGCAAATTTATCTTGATTCTACAAACAGGAAAACTGAGGATCAGAAATGTTAAACGACTCTTTCATGGTCACAAAATTAAATAAGCATTGGGTCCAGCATTTGAAAGCAGGTCTTTCTGACGGGGCGACCAGAACACGGTTTGATATATGTAACCTGTGTCTCAACCAGGAAGGGAGATTGTTTCAGCCCTGTTCTTCTGTATGTGGACAAAGATAGGCACAGAGAAGCCACAGTATCACATATGAAGACAATATTCAAGTTCTGGAGAAAACCCAGGTGTGAGACAGCCTGCTGAAATAGAGAAAGAGAGGCAAGGAGTATTGGGCTCTAATCCCACGTCTGCTCCTGCCTAGCTGCGTGACCTGGGCTGTTACCTATCAGAGCCTCACCGTCCTCATATAAAAAATGAGAAGGTTAGGTTATATGATCTCCAAGGTCCCTTCCAGCTGAGACTCAGATTTTAGTCGGAAAGTGAGTCACACATACATATGATGTTTTCAATTACTGTTTTCCTATTAAATGGATCTGTTCAGAACTGTTCTTTATTCTGTTAAATAAACAACAAGTGTAATGTGGTGAATTAATGTTGCTGCAGAAACCTCAACCTTGGCATTTCCTACTTTCTATGTGCTTGGGTACTCAACCTTAACGGAGGAGATAGTAATGCTTTAATATAATTAAGCATTCATTTTCAAAGCTTAAAAAAAAAAGAAAGCTAAAAAGTATCTTTGGGGTGTGTGTGTGTGTGTGTTTATTTTTTCCACTCATGTTTGTAGGAATATTCTTAAAATTTTACACTGAAATCAAGCACCAGACATGGTAAGCAAATATCTCTTGAAAGTAATCTGTAATGGATAGAGGTCATGATGAAGCGGTTAGAAAGCTAGCCTCAGAGTTAGCCATGGGCTCAAGTCTAGCCTTGGACATATACTAGCTGTGTGAACATGGGAAAGTCACTTAATCTCCCATTGTTCCAGGCAACTCAAAGACTATAAATCCCTCACCCTGATTAAATCAGAGTCCCTTTGCCCCCTACCACACCCTTTGCCTTTCCTCCCCCAAGGCAAGGAAAGAGAAAAAATGCCCAATTTAAGGTGAGTGGATTATTGAGTAGCTTGTGAGAACATCACTCACTCTAGATTGGCAATACTCTTTCTCCAGCTGCTAGGTGGTGTAATGGATAAAGCATTAAACTTAGAATCAGGAAGACTCATTTTCCTGAATCCAAATCTGGGCTCAGACACTAGCTGTGTGACCTTGAGCCAGTCATTTAACCCTGTTTCCTCATCTGTAAAATGAGCTGGAGAAGGAAATGGCAAACCACTCCAGGGTCTCTGCCAACAAAACCCCAGATGGGGTCATGGGAATCAGACACAACTCAACAACAGGGTGACCTTAGATAATTTCTTTCACCATTACAGGTCTCAGTTTCATCATTTGTAAAAAGAAAGAGTTGGACTAAATGACCTCTGAAGTCACTTTCAACCTAAATCCAAGATACTACTTACCCTTTGTCTAGAAAGCATATATTCTGATGGAGAAAAGAAGATAAATAAATATGTACTAATATGTCATCCAATTAAGTTATTTTAGCACAAGAGAAATAGAAGGTTCAATTAGATGCCACAGATAATTTGTAACCCTTGAGTCCAATTTATGGGAGATCTTAGCCTTGACTCCTTTTACGGTTTTAACCTTCTGAATTTCTGCAGGTGCTGAAATGGTCTGATTTGAATGGACAGGACATTACTGAGCCCTTTGAACCTCACCCAGTGGAGTAATTCCAGAAGGTTAAGGTATTTGTCAGCAAATTGGTGACTTCACGTGGTTTATGGTTACCCTAACAAGTCATTAGGAAGGTTAGGTCCCTTCAAGTACTTTTGCAGTAATTCTTAAACCTTGCCACTGGGGTCAGGAACAGAAATAGCTGTTTTAAAACAAGATCAAAAAACAAAAAGAAAAAATAAGAAACTTCTCCTTCTTTCAAAAGTCCCTAAATGGATCTTTAATAACTGTTGAAATATGGCATTTTGTGACTTTTAAGCTGTGGTATTTTATTATGAGTAATGTTTTAACATGTATACCTCACTCAGGTTTACAAAATGGTTTCCTCCTAACAATTCTGTGATCATTATTCTTATTTTAAAGCTATGGAAAAGGAGACTGGAAGTCTTACCCATGGTCACACAATTAGTGTGTAGTAGATGGTAAACACAAACTCACTTCTGATTCTAAGACTAAAACTCTTTACTCAGTCAAAGGCAAGATAGAATAATGGAAAATGAAAAGATATCATCTAGATGAGAGTTCTTAATCACTTTTTCAGGGAGCTCTTTCGGGTATAGGCTGTGGTGAGAGGACAAGAGCAGACTTTTCATTAAATTGGGATATGTGTGTGTGTTTGTATGACATCAGGGAGATGATGACATGACTTGCAGTTGACTTTAATTTGAGTAAGGGAGGGCTGTGCAAGGTCACCAGCCTCACTTTCTCCTCCAGAGCCAGCTGGGTCCAGTGGCCTGATATTCACCAGAACCATTGGAGATGGCCCAGGATGCAGCAGGAGACTCTGGCCCTTTCAGATTAAGGTCTTTTCAGGTTCTCACTTTGAGTGAGGTAAGGCCCATTCATTGAATAGGCCTCTTTAAGAAGTGAATTTTTGGGATGCAATTGGGTTAGGTGACTTGCCCAGAGTCACACAGCTAGTAAGTGGCAAGTATCTGAGGTCACATTTGAACTCAGGTCCTCCGGATTCCAGGATTCTATTCACTGCGCCACCTAGCTGCCCCAAATTGGGATAAACCAAGCTACTGTGGCCCTTTCATTCACTGCTCCTGGACACTTAACTCCTTTACTTGTTGGCAACTATGACCTTTTAAGAGGTTGAAATAAATAGCAGCCAGCTTTTGAGAGGGGTTATCTTTAGGAGAGGAGAGGAGGTGCGGGGCAGAATCCAATATACATTTTTTCCCCAGGAGGCAATGCCAAGAGTGAAAGCTAGACTTCATGAATAACAGACTAACACAATCAACAATTCTATGGTGGCCTAGCATTGAGCTAAATACTAGAGACTCAAAGACAAAAACAAATAGACCCCAGCAGAGGGAATTTAATATAATTCCACAAATTTTATACCTGTTAGACCTATTAAATAAAAGGTATTCCAACAGACAGAAAAATGAAACAAAACACAGAATTTCTGCTCTCAATGAATTTCTATTCATGCATTCAGCAACTATTACTATACTATGCTGGGTGCTGATGGAGAAACAAAGGGAAATGATACCTAGATCTTATTCTCTAGGAGTTCATGTTCTAGAAGGAAAGTAAGACACATTCATGAATCATGATGTCTATCATGCAGAATCAGAACAGGCCACAAGGGCATAAGAATGGTACAAAGTGCTATGAGGTTTCTGAGGAGGCAAAGGTCATTTCCAACTAGGGGAGTTTAGAGAAAGCTTCCAAAAGATGGGGCAGTTGGGGTAGGTTTTCAAGGATTTCAAAAATCAAATGAGAAAAGAAGGCATTCTTGGTACAAGATACATTTCAAGAGTATACTGATGAAAAAGTAGTACTCACTTTTTCCTTAGTATAATGTCAAAGGTTCTCGAGGTATGATAATTTGGGGGTCACTGGAGGTCTCCACCAACCAAAAGGATCCATGAAACCCTTTTGGGGGGTTCTGCGTAGTCAAAACTATTTTCATAATACTGAAACATTTTATTTTAAATGTGGTATATATCAATAGATATAACCCACATAAACAAAATTTCACTGGAATCCTTGATAATTGTTAGGAGTACAGAGGGATCCCTAGACCAAAATTTTGAGATCTAGTGGCACAGAGTATATCAAGGGATGCAAAATAAAGCTACAAAGATGGAATGAAGGAAGGCTGAAGAGGGATTGGCATACCAGGATGAGTTTGGGCTTCATGGTAGAGAGGAGGGAGCAATTGATGATTTTTTCGAGAAGTGAAATAGCATGATAGAATCCATGCAGAAAGAAAATTAATCTGGCAGGGGCATGATGCTTAGACTGAAGGTTGTCAAGTTTAGGGCAGGAAAACATATTGGCAAGTTGAAGAGAGGACTTTCCAAATAGATCAAGAATAAATCTGTCAGTGAATCCTCTAATACTCTCTTATCTTTAAACATATACCACTTAATGCAGACCCTGAGAAGACTTTTGAAACTGAACTTATTAAAGGCTCTTAAAATAATAATTTTTAAGAAGCTTCCATGAAAAAGCAAGATTCATACAGAACAGGGGTTATTACCTTTTTTTTTTTTTTTTTTTTTTTTTTGGTATCATGGACCACATTAGCAGTCTGGACTATGGACCCCTTCTCAGAAAAGTATTTTTAAATGCATAAGAGAAAACACATAGGATTAAAAATGAAATCAATTGTACTGAAATACATTCCTCAAAATAAAAGCAAAACAAAACAAAAATTATTCATGGAGCCCAGGTTAAGAAGTCCTGATACAGAAAGTAATGGATACCAGTGACTTTTTCAGCTAGGTACAGCAATAACCTCCAAGTTGTCTTCCATTTATACAGTTCAATCTGCCAAGCTCTAGTTATACTTGTTCTCTTGTCAGGAAGTCCAAGGGAGAGCTGGCAGAGTCCCAAGTGTAGTACTCAAAAGAGAGGAAGGAAGAGACTGGGAGGAGGGGCCTTTGGCCTCTTTGAAAGCCTACAGAGTGGGTGGCTCTTCCTGGCTCAGGCTCAAATCCTCTTTGGCACAGCACCCTCCCTTCTGCATGGGGAACAAGGGACCCACTAGGAGCTGTTGGTCATGCATGCCTTTTGCAAAGGGGTCAGAGTATATGTGTCCACCCGCAACCCCCTCAGTATCAAAATGCAAGTAAGTGCCCAGCTCCATGAGAAATGCTCTAATCCAACCCTTCCTTGGCACCTCAACATGGATACAATTAAAAATCTATTTATTCAAAGATAAATCCTTCTGATGAGGTTAAAGCAAATGGTGAGGGTAGAAAACCATAGGTTTTTAGGGGTGCTCTGAGACACCAAAATACCAACACACCAAAATACCGATGTACCGAGTCCTGCCGAATGAATTCGACTCAAGTCTTCTCAGCCAAGGAAAACAAAGTTTATTAAAGATTCCCCATGTAGACTCGCAGGGAGCCTAAGCATTTGTGATGTTAATGCCAGTGGGCCAGAACAATCTGAGCAAAGCTAGACTGAATCTGAGCGCCTTCATGGAGGCAAGACGAAACTTATATACAGAAAGATTGTGGGAGGGATTGAAGGGTGGTTAAGTAGTCTGGGGTGACTAGAGGAAGCATTTAGGGAGGGTCTTGAGGAGGAGTCTAAGAAGGATCTTGATGGAACTGGGGAGACTAGAGGTCAAGACTCCAGAAGTGAGATTAAGGGTGGGAAATAGCTGAAGGTCACCTGGAGATAACAGACAATACAGGGCTAAGCTAGTTTAAGGGTAACAGAGATGTGAGCCTAGGGATAAGGGAAGGCTTATGGCCTCAGGCAAAGGCCAGATCAAATCTAAAGATTCAAGAAGAGTTCAAGGGGTTTGCCAGAGACTGTACCCTATCAGGTTCAAGGGGGTTCCTAGAAACTGTACCCCATCGCTTTAACTTTGATTGATTAAACACCAAGTACGTAAGTCAGAAAAGGAAAGGAGTGAAGCTACCAGATTCAAATATTTCTCCTCTTCATCCCCTAGAGCAGGGATGGGGAACCTGTGGCCTCAAGGCCTCATGTGGCCTTTTAGGTCCTTGGGGTATAGCTTTTTGACTGAGTCTAAGTTTTATAGAACAAATCCTTTTATTAAAGGGATTTGTTCTGGGAAGTTTGGATTCAGTCAAAAGGCCACACTTGAAGACCTAGGAGGCCACATGTGGCCTCAAGGCCACAGGTTCCCTACTCCTGTCCTAGAAAATAAAGACCCAATGACTGCCAAATGTTGTAATATTTAAAAAGCAAAACCAAACAGAAGCAGTCTAGATATCTCTGAGGGATTGGAACATTTTCTAAAAAGAAAATGGAAGAGTAAAGTCATTAATCACGTGGAGGCTTCTCTCTAGAAAAGCTTCACTCAAGGGCACATTCCCAGCCTCTGTCCCCTGGCCCCAGAGTCATGAGCGTCAAGACCAGGGCTACTTTACAGCAATCTCCTTATGAAGCATAAATATAGCTGTACCTTTACTTCTCTAATATTAGCAGGTACCCTCTTAATGAAGTTGAGAAGTGGGAGGGCATGAGGATGCTCTAGGTTGGAAGTCATGGCTCTCATATGGCCTTGAAGGAAAAAAAAAAACTACCATGTAAGAAAAGGACTGGGTTGGGACAAACTCTCTGAATGCCCACCATCATGATAAACAACATTTATGCTTTAATATCTTTTCTTTAGACTGTCTAGGAAGAGGTGCCATTGGGAGAAATGGGGAGCAGAGCAGAGGGAGAGATAAAACGAATGAAGATTAAAATGGTGTCACTGTCCATTTATGACCCTATAATTTTTTGATGGAGTCATTTAGCAAAGAGATCGAACACAAAACCTGCACAATTCCATAAAGATGACCAAACCTACATGCAAACTATGTGGCTTTATGTGAGCAGCATGACTGACATAAGCTATTTACCATTTTATCAGTGATTGAATAATAGAAGCAGGTGTTCCTGCTGGTCTAAGCGGAATACACTCACTAAACATTTTCTAAATCTATCAGGCCCTTGTATCAGTGATGTATTGTGCTATTGCATTTTTTTAGGTCTAAGTTATGAAAAAAAATGCACAGACCTGCATCAACCACTGAGGTCCACATTTCTGACTTGGTATTTTTGAAATGCTGATTTAGAGAAACAAACAAGTTTTCCATTTTATGCAAGAAGCTGCCTTTACATTAGTTTAGAATGGGGAAAAAACCCACAATTTTCCAGTTAGCAAAGCAACTTTTACAGTTCAAAGTAATCTTAAAATACACACATTTCTCTGTTGTAAAGCATATGTTTATGTAAATAGGAGGCTACACTGTAGGACTGTAGAATATCATTGTATCGTTGTAGAATAATGTAGTAAATTCTGAAAATAAAAAGAAAGGATGTCGGGAGGTTCTCTCTGGTGAATTTCTGCTGCTTCTATACCTATGTGGAGGGGGAGGGGCCTGGCTCCATTTTTGCTTTAGAGATCCCATAGCTCCAGCTGATACAAAATCTTATGACTAGCTCCTTCATTCTATGAAGAGGGAAGGTCTCCAACTCCAACTCCTCTTTATTTTTCCACTGTATTTTTTTTTCTGTATCATGCATAAGAAGTGGCATAAACAACAACAAAAAAAACATGTTCTTAATGAAATCTATGCCTGGAAGAGGAAGTTGGGGTTAGGTCATAAATTAGGTTGGGTTAAGGATAGAGAGACATAACAAATAGATGGACAGCCCAAGGACTACACTAACGTGTATGTAATATTAAAAGGTCTAAGGGAAGGGGACCTTCAACATATTAGGGAGATCCTATAAGAAGTCTTTATAGAAGGATAAAGTCAAGACTAGGGAAAGGTGAAAAGGAGTAGATGAGCTGGAAACTATACTGATAAAGGAAGCATCCACATGATTGAAATAAAGGAGGCTTCAGAGTGGCAATGTAAGACCAATGTAGTTACAATTTGGGGCAGGAAAGGGAGACTTCAAAAAATGCCCTATTGACACAGACAGGTGCTGCTGTTAGAATTGCACACATTTTAAAACATTTGAAAAGAAGAAATGAGACTAAATTGTACTTTGAGATTCATAGTTAGTCATACCAAAGAACCTTTCGACTCAAAGCCTATCAGAGCCGTTATACCAATACAAAGAAATATTCATTAGAATGCATCCTTAGGTTCCACACAATAGAAATATCATTGGACTGGGATCCGATAGGCAAGTTTTATACCAACTTTTCCATTAAAAAGCTGAGAGACCTTGGGAAAAGCACAATATCTTAGGGTCTCAGTTTCCTCAACAGAAAAATAGGGACTTTTGATCAGATGACCTATAAAGCCCCTTGTAGGCTGAAAGTTCCAGATTATTTGGTTTGGCTCACTACACTTTAGCTCTCCAAGTGATTATAAGGAGGTCCTCTTGGTATTTTTAGTAGTTAAAGCCCTTGGATAGAGTCAAAAGCAAATCTGCTTTATATCAAATTCCTAGTTTATAGTGTTTTAATGAGGCTCTAGAGTATGTTTAAATATCCTGTTTGTGTTACTCTACCCTTACTCAAAAGCTGCTTTGGCAGAAAGAAATTCATGCAAGAAAATATAATTTTTATCACCTTTTCATATTATTCTCCTTAATTGTTTTCCTTCTTCCCCAAAAGAATTTCAAAGGGGCACATCCAAAGACTCAACCGAAGATGTGCCTTTTATATCACAATTCCCCTACTAGCAATAAACAAAATTCAGTCCCCTGGAAATAAGCCAGGTGCCTTTCTGAATAGTTTCTCCTAATTTCTTTGTTTCAGTTATTGGTATCTTTGATGGCTGGCTTATGATTCTGATTCTTACTATGAAATGTCTTCTGAAGGAAAACAGGTACCCCATTCTTCCATCTCCTCTTCAACATTTTTCACTGTCAACATCTAAGTGTGGCAACTCATTTTTAGATTTGGCAGATTTCTGCAATTAAACCAATAAAAAATGCATGGTATACCCAAAGGTATGTTTTTTTTTTACAAGGCTTTGAAGGGGAAAATAATTTCTGAAAGGCCATTTGCTAGTATCTTGGAAAGAGGCTCAGTATGCTAACTCACTAACATTCTACAAAAGGCTCATTATGACTCTGCAATAGACAATGTGGACGAAATCTAATGTGACTATTTCCTATCATTTAGGAATCCCTTTACTAGTGAAAGGAAAAGCACTATACGAGGAAGAACAAAATCAGGCCAGCTGGTTTCTAGCACAATTCATCTTTGAGCAAAGAGCAATCTGAGGCAGGCTCAGAATGTAAGTATGATTTACCCCCCTCTGTATACACAGCCCCTACAAGCTTCCACACACCTTGTTAAATTAAACACTTCACAAATGCCAATAAATACAGGAATTGAGCAGGACAGGTGGGAAACCAGAGCAGGGCATTCTTCCAATTGAACTAGAAATATTTTAGGACACGTGAGTGACCTAGATTTCTATCCACAATCTCACTAGATACAGTTTCACTTTGAGGTGACACTAATGGCTTCCTTTTAATAAGATCCATTAGTGTACCTGGCAGAAGACTTGCTCAAGCAAGAGAAACACCCTTAATTTTCTACCCCCATTTCAGTTTTACCTCTTCCTTAATTATGGGTGAATTTAGATTTATAATAAACTCATGAAAGACCACATCACATAGTAGACAGAAGGCCAGTCTTGGAGTCACATTCAAAGTCCTGTCTGTAACGTATACCAGCTGTGTGACCACAGACAAGTCGCTTAAAATCACAGAAGCTATGGATGAATTGTCATTTGCATTTGTGGAGGCAATGTGCATACCAGGAAATTCCAGGGACTGACGAAGTCATTGATCTAGGACAAAAAAAATCAATCAATACATCCATACCAAAGCTGACCTTATCATCCGCAGCCCCAGCAGGCTGGAACTGGACCTGGAGGTGCTATGGGGTTGAGTGCGAAGGAAAAGGTTGCCATTTCTGTCAGTAAAGACTTGGTCCTTAACCTAGCTTTTCCCCTTGGAACTGAGACTCCTGTAATTTGCTGTCCACCACCTGACTCCCTGAAGCTACGAGCAGCCTCACTTTCCTCTGATTCTTAAGAGTACTCTGCAATATGGGCTAAATTTCTGTCATTCTCTCACCGAACTTCCCCCTTTCATTAGCTTTGTGGAATTCTATTTTGAGGTAAGGCAGCTGGGTGGTGCAGTGGATAGAGTGCCAGTCCTGGAGTCAGGAATCTGACCTTAGTCACTTACTAGCTGTGTGACCCTGGATGAGTCACTTAATTCTGTTTGCCTTGGTTTACCTCAGTTTCCTCATCTGTAAAATGAGCTGGAGAAGGGAATGGCAAAACCACTCCAGTATCTTTGCTAAGAAAATGCAGATAGGGTCACAGAGAGTCAGCTGAAAACAAGAACTTCGAGGCATCAAAGTCATCATTGAGCAAGTCATAACGGTAACAGGGGAAACTCCAAAGGAAAGGAAATTCTGTACACTCAGATGTTCACATTTTGACCATTTATAGGACCTTCCTACGGGTTCTCTGTTGATAGACTTTTCCCTTGCTACCCAACTTTAGGAATCTTGCTTATATGAGAAAAATTTAAATTGAACTGAATTGAGCCCAGAAAGGTAGTCTGGGTTTTTTGGGTCATTATTATCGTTTATAACCAGGTTTCAAATGTTAACTCTGAGATTTTTTCTCTAAAGGATCCAATTGTCCTGTAATCATTCTTTACTTCCACAATGACTAAGCCTACCAACTGCTTCATCAAGTCGCACTTTTAGAAAGGAAATAATTTAGGTAATGATTATTATATTATATTATATAACAAGAACCAGCATTTATACAGCACTTCAAGATTTACAAAGCATTTTACAAATATTACACTGCTTTATCTTTACAACAACCCTGGAAAGATGGTACTATTAATATCCCCATTTTAAAGATGAGGAAACCAAGGCAGGCAAAGGTTAAGTGACTTACCCATATTCGTATATCTAGGAAGTGTCCGAAGTTGGATTCGAACTCGGGGCTTCCTGACTATAGGCCTAGTGCTCCGACCATTACTTCACCTAGCTGTCTCAGGAGAACACATTTGTACTTAATTTTCATATACTGATTTTGGTGATTTAAGACACAAGGACAAGGCATTCCTAAATGAGTGTTTTGTTTTGTTTTTTAAGTCACAAAAATACCACTGGGTCTCAAGAGTAACTATGACCTCTACATTTGTCAGGGATCTCTTACACATTGTCTCTTTCAGTAATAATAGCATTTATACAGTTCTATAAGATTTGCAAAACAATTATTTCATTTTTTTCCCCCTTACAACAACAGTTAGTAAGTATCTAAGACTGGATTTGAACTCAGATCTTCCTGATACCTGGTCCAGAACTCTATCCTTTGTGCCACCTAGACACGTCCTCTTCCATTATGAGTTGAGGAAGTGCTTGGAGCTAGAAGACCTCAAATGAATTGAAGTGCCTACTTTTCCATTTATCAGTAATGTGACCTGGAATAACCTTCATGC
Organism: Trichosurus vulpecula; assembly: GCF_011100635.1. Taxonomy (NCBI): domain Eukaryota; kingdom Metazoa; phylum Chordata; class Mammalia; order Diprotodontia; family Phalangeridae; genus Trichosurus; species Trichosurus vulpecula. The sequence goes on from NC_050580.1 coordinate 201,580,035, forward strand.
CCATCAGTGTCCGTATCCACAAAAATACGTGTAATATGACCTCTACTAATGTCCTCACCGGGTGATTATGAGGATGAAAGGGGGTCCTAGGATCACAGATCTAGAGCTCAAAGTGACTTCAAGGGTCATCTAGTCCAACCCCCTGATTGCACAGTTGAGGAAACCAAAGCACATGGCAGTTCAGTGAAGTGCCCAAGGCCAGAAGTTGGATATGAACCTAGATCTCTTGGCACCAGAGCCAAGGTTTTTCTGATTTAACTAAGTTGCCCCCTTAGTAAGGCATGTGAAAACATTCTGCAATTGTAAAGTGCCACACAAATAAAAGATATCATTAACTCAACAATCCTGTCATGAAATTGGCAGTATTAAGCAGTAAAGCAAGATTTTGCTGCCTAAAATCTGAAGGGGTAGATTACAGTCAAGCATGTGAAGGAGGTCTGTGTACTGATATTTGGATTTCCAATTAATGGCTTTCCTCAATAGTTTCAAAGCTAAGCCAAGGTTCATATTTCATCAAAATATTCTCATGTATGTACAATAATAAAGAAAAAATATGGTTTGTTGAGAATGGATGGATTACTTTGTGTACCCTTTAAAAATATTTGAAGATGTAGGAAAGAGCCAAAGGAAGAAGCTAATAGAGTTTAAAGTTCTCCCGTCTATAAATACATCCTTTGTTCATAGGCCACAGATTTTTGGAATAACTAGGATTATTGTTTAGGGTAACTAAGTAGATAATCCCTCTGAAACAAGAAGAGACAAGGAAAAAAATTCCTGCTGGATAAAAGAGGAGGCAGCTTCCTTTAGTAAGTCCAAGGAATCCTTGGGTATAGGGCCAACATTTTGGGAAGTTGGGGGGGGTGATTTAGCTTCAGTCTGTCTTTGTAATGCCCCCTGTGATGTGCATCAGCTTTCCATCTACCAGTGAAGAAACATCTGTGTAGCTAGTCTGTTTTTATAGAGAGAGTTAGTGCTGAACAAGTCTGTTTGAAACATATGTCCCTTTGAAAGTTTAATGTAGTCTTTTTCCTCATTCTCCTTGTTGCTTTTAGGAAACAGCCCACATACTTTCAGGGACATCCATCTTACCTTGTACTAGGGGAGGAGGCAAGTACTCCGTGTTCCCAAAGAAAAAAAAAATACTCCCTTTGATCACTCTGCTTGCAGTGCCAGCCTCTCTGCGTGAAGAATATGCTTATTTTAAAAGTTTGTACTCAGAAGAAAACAAAAATGCAGTTTGGAGGAGAGCCACCTGTTAACGGGCAGCTTTTAGAATAATTCTCTTGGATTCCATCAGAGGTGACTCAATTAAATCATCTTGAAATGTCCTGCTACCTTTGTCCAATAAAACACTTTATTGTAAAGTCCTATGTGTTCATAACCAACCTCAGTAATAATCCATTTCCAGTTACAAGTCAAGACAGCCCCAGTCCTTAGTGTTCTAATAAATAAATGGGATAACAATTGGGAGCTAATTGTCACAGTGGGACAGCCTGAAAGGCTTGTAATCACGGCCTTTATTGTCACAATTCATTTTCATATTGTAGCAAAATAATAACCTCGGGAGCCCTTAAGAATTAAAAAAAATCACTTTATACTCATAGATGGGGAGTTTATGCACTTTAAATCAAATTTAGTAATTTTAAGCCATTTTAATCTCTTCAAAATCAACAATCAACACTTTCTTGCTGTCTGGGAATGGCACTGCTGCAATAAAATCCCATTTCCAAAAAATGGATGGGATACATTCACGGGTAAATTACTTTCAATATTTTATAGATTTACTCTGCCATACCTTTACTACAAATCTCACGAAATCAGCACTTATTTAAAGCAATGGTACATTTATAGACAAGCAGATAGCGTAAATTATAGCCAGAAATCAGATTGGCAAAACAAACTTCCTTGCTAAGAGACATTGCTTATAAAAGTATGCTAATAAATCCAAGTAACTTTTAGTGCATACTGCCAAGACCAGGTTACAATAGTGCTGAGATCTGGGGAAGTAATTAGTGAACGGAATATTCCACTGAGAGCCACCTCCACTGGTTTTATTTCTAAAAAGGAAAATAAACAGGGGTTCCGTCTTGGATAATTAAATATACAGAGAATTCAAAATTCATTTACTTCACAGGAACAAAGGTTCAGTGATCATCTTGCCAATAACAGTGGGGAATTGGGTGATGATTTTTTGACTAGGCCTCCCTATATAGGGGCCACCCGTTCAGTTCATTTAACTTTCTGTGATGCTATTAATCTTTGGGAAATTAAACTCTTCTCTGAGCAGTGTGAACTGCCATCCTCAAAACAACGGGACAATCAGGTAGGGAAGAGATTGTCTCCTAAACACCTCTGCTCTTCAAACCTGCATTCTCTCTCAATCTTTCTTGCCAGTAAAAACCGACAGGTTTTACTAACAACTTCTCTAGAAGAGACCTACAGAAAAGATCAATGGAGACCCCCAGGGCACTAAGGTTGTGTCCACACATATAAAGCAGTTTGACTCCATCCAATAAAACAAAACAAAACAGAAGAATTTCAAAGAAAAAATCCAACAAAAATGATTAAATTTGGACAACCAACAAGATCCACCTTGCTTGTATGTTTGTGTAATTTTTTTATATGTCTATGTAATTTGTATGCATGTGCGTACGTGTGTGTGTGTGTGTGTGTGTGTGTGTGTGTGTGTGTGTATGTGTGTGTTTTGGAGAGGTAGAGAATAATGGAGTACGGGATTATTTGGACTCGCAGAGAACTGCAGCATTTCAGCGTTGATTTCTAATCTAGCTTCCGTGCCATTTCTTCAAATAGGGATTCATAACTTTTTTGTGTCATGGTGGATTTGTTCTCAGAATATAATTTTGTTACCTACATTCATAAGTGAAAGAAATGCTAAATTTCATTTAGAGGCTAGAGAAAAATAAAGATTTAATTTTTTGGGGGGGGGAGCTAGGTGGCACAGTGAGTAGAGTGCCAGGTCAAGAGTCAGAAAGACCTGAGTTCAAATCCAGCCTCAGACACCTACTAACTGTGTGACTCTGGGCAAGTCACTTGAAACCTTCTTTGCCTCACTTTCCTCATCTGTAAAATAAGCCGAGGAAGGAAGTGGCAAACTATTCTAATATCTTTGCCAAGAAAACCCCAGATCAGGTCAGGAAGTGTTGGACATGACTGAAATAACTGAACAACAACAAATGACACGTATTAGCTCTGCAAGCATGGACAAGTCACTTGATTTCTCAAAACCTGTTTTCTCATTTCATGGGCAGCTAGGTGCCACAGCTGATTGAGCTGTGGATCTGAGGTTAGCCAGCCTCATCTTCCTGAGTTCAAATTTGGTTTCAAATACTAGCTGGGTGACCCTGGGCAAATCATTTAGCCCTGTGTGTCTCAGTTTCCTCATCTGTAAAATGAGCTGTAGAAGGAAATGGCAAACCACTCCAGAATCTCTGCCAAGAAAACCCACAATGGGATCACAAAGAGTCAGACACGACTGAAATGGCTGAATAATAAAGTGTTCCATACACTTGAACTCATACGTACTAGATGATAAATAACATGTTTGGCTGATTTTGGTTTTGCATCTTCAACTTTTTTTGTAAAGCATCGTACAGACATAACCCAAGAATGATCATAGATCTAGAATTTTCAGAGACCTAAGAGGCCATCAATTGCAACTCTCTCTCATTTTACATAGAGGAAACCAAGGCCCAGGCAGGTTAAAAGCCTTGCCCCAGCTCATGCCCCCAGATTTCAACTTGTGTCCTCTGACTGAAGAGTCAATATTTTTTTCTATGTTATCACTTAGGAACCCAATGAAATGTGTGAAAACATCGGTAACCTATTCCAAGTAAAACAAAAAATTCAATAACAAGAAAATATGGAAATTAGGTAATGGTACCTAAGAATCAGAAAAAGAACTGTTGTCAGTAGGAATAAAGTTGTTTTTTCCAAACTTACAACTCACCTTGCAACATCATTCATTTAAGAATAGCTCTAAAATAGTTTCACAAGAACAACGAATTAATACAGAACTAAGCAGTCTTCATGAACTATTTATTGAATGTAACAAAGAAAGAATCCCTTATAGTATATCAGCATAAAAAAGCAAGGACGACCTTTCTTTTGGAGTGGACTTTTCCCTTTAAATTCATTCTGCTCAGGGTGAGCAACAAATTAAAATAATTCAGTAAAACTGGTTATTTGGCATCTAGAACATACAGACACAAATGGTTCTTCTAGTACCTTTCATGAGTTTTGTAATAGATTAATGTTCCACTATTAGCTATTCCATTATCAGCTAATCTGTATGTTTAAGGCTTAAATTCATCCAGAATTTTGTAGAATATAATCATTAACTGTAATATGCATATACATATATATTATATGTGTGTGATACATATCATTATATGATTTTTCATGTGTGAAAACTGAGAGTTAAATCCAAGAAATGTAGATGATCCTGATTCATCACAGCCACAATTAGGAATTCTAATATTTGGGGCATATTCAATTAGGTGGAGGGAAAGACAGATCACCTCTATCTTATACTAGGCTACCTGTAAGAGGAGGCTAGGGTTTATGGGGCCAGCAAGGGGTGTGGCTTAGGAACAGAAGAACTGAAGAAGATAAGAAGATAGGAGGAAGGAAGCATAATTTGATGTTGGCATCCTGGGGGAAAATTCTATTCACCATGCCCTTGTTATGGCTCTGTGATTCAGCAAAGATTGTGGGGAAGATGACTTAATCCCTCAACAATCTGTGAACTCCTTGAAAATAAGAACTCTTTTTTGTTGGTTAGTTAGTTGGTTGGTTTTTTTTGTTTGTTTGTTTGTTTTTGTTTTTGTTTTTGTTTTTTTTTTTTTACTTTCTTCGTGTCTTCAACCATTAGGACAGTGTCTGGCAAACCATAGTCACTTAGTAAATGCTTGCCAGATGACTTTCATTAAGTGACAGCATTACCTTGAAAGCAATGTCTGAATTAACCATAGTTTCTAAGGTAGGTGTCTGATAACTACAGCATTTCCTCCCTTTCATCTCATTGTGGGGACTATAATAATCCCTACAACCAAACTCAAAGGCATGTCCTTGCTCAACCAATGCTTATTTCTAATGCACAAATCTTAAGGCCTGGTGGATCTTATCTTCAAGGTATTTACAATTGGGTTGGTGAGATAAGACATCTACATATAAAAAAATAGGATAAATGCCAACTGATTGTTATAAATAATCAATTCAGAAGGAAAGACCACAACAGGCTAAGGTTGTCAGAGCAGCCTTCATGGACCAGGAAGGGCTTCACATGGACTCTGAAGATGCGTAGGTGGTGAGACACTCAACTATTATTAATGAATTCGAGTAAGATTTGCCATGGATCCTTCCCCAGTGAGGCATGGCAATAAATCTAAGGTTTACTGGATTTTAAAAAAAGCAAAACTCCCTTCTTCTCCTCTCTTGCCAGTCCTATAAAACTCTAGAGTAATTAATAGTGTAACAGATATAACTTGGAAGAACTTTCACTTTGCATGAAAAGTAGCCCCAACTAATTCTACCCACTGAAAGACGGGCATAACAATATTTGTGTTTGCTGTGTCACTGAGGGGCTGTGACAGGCTTAACATTCTGTTAAAGTACTCCACAGAGTGTAAAATGATAACTCTTCATCCAACCCTTCGCAAATTCATTAAGCAATATGAAGGAGTTTCTCTTGTGGAAAAACCAACTCTTTCAATTGCCTTTCTAGAGATCTTTGCTCTTTGCAGTTCTCTTATTGCACTGTTCCTGCTATTATCACACAGCTGATACAACTTAGGTGCTAAAAATTGCAAAAAGCCTAATTGTTGTTGTTATTGTGTCACAGCAAAATTTCCTAATTATTTTTGCTGTCGGCTACTTTGACACATCTAATATTGATAGATGGGAGTGTTATTTTTCTCCGATTGCCTTTATGTGCATTTTAAATACCAATGTGACTTCTGAGTCTGCTTTAAGTGTCTAGATAATGATAAAAGACAATCTGCATGGCAGGTGCATTTATCCAGCTGATCTCTTGACCCAAGATTCTGACGCTGTTTGTTTAGAACTTTGGGGCATAAATATTGGCCTCAGAATCTCCATACTTTTCAGTATGCCGGCTGATGCCATTCCCTTTGGCCTTGAGAAAAGAATAGCAGTTTAAAATAATCTCACAGGGTGAGCATGGAGGGAAAAAAATGCAATAAATTCAGAGCAAGGTACTGCCAGAATAATTCAATAAACTTTGGAATCAGTAAAAAGAAGCAAAATGAATTTCAAACACTGTTAACACCCAATGAAAATGTAAGAGCTTAAGTTTTGCTAAACAGGACAGGGCAGGTTATATGAATCCAATTCAAGAATTTGTATTTATAACATAAGATCTTTGCTCTGATTTGTTACACTGTATTTTGCTAAGTACAATATTTTACTGGAGTTCTGGAGATTGTAAACCCTGACATTTTAGTGACCATATTTGAGAGGGGGGAAAATACACATAATACATTTATACATATATGTGTGTGTGTAGATATATGCATATATGTCTTTATATATACATGTGTGTATGTATATATATATATATATACACATACACACACATATATATACATATACATACACACATATATGTATATAAAATGCCCCTTTGGTAAAACTGTTTTTAAATTGTAATAGAATTTCAAGGTTATTATCTATTTCAGATCAACAGTGGGGGTCAGAGTTCATAGCAGACAGAATTTACAAACCTCCAATGGGTTTTGATTGACAGCAATCAGCATCTTTTCAGCATCACTGAGGGAACAAAGTACAGGTCAAGACAGCGGGCGATTTCATCTGTCATTTTTAATTATCTAAATGATATTCACAGACAAAACCTTTCCCATCCATCAGGGCATCACATTACCATAGACAATGTTTGTTTAAAGAAGGGGCCATAAAATCAAACAATTATGAATGCAGACAAGACTTGCTATTGACTGCATAAATAATCAAGTGAGATTTCCAAAACTCTCTGCTAATGAATTGGTAGATTGCTGGCAGGAAGTAGCAAGTAATAATACAGACAACGGTCTAATGCTCTTATTGACTTTAACTAAAGCTTGGCTACAGTAGCAAAGCCCCCAAAATGACGTCAAATGAGGTTTCCATAGGAGCCGTATTGATAGCAGTACACAGCTAAAATACAAGTAGTTAACTCCTGACCTTATGGTAGGACCAGAGATCCCCCGAGAGAGCTGAAATGCTAGCAGTACAATACATCATGAGCTGAGCCAACAGCCACAGGGCTCCTGACAGTATTACCACACAGACCAGGGTCCCTTCTTTTGCCATTTATAACAGTGTAATCTGCAATAATTCAACAGCAACCCTGCAAATTAACTCTATTTCAGTGTGTTACGTGGGTAAATAAACCTCTTTTTTTCCCCTTTTCTGTGAAACTGCAAATGAAAAGTACACCCTAGAACAGATGAAAAGGGTGCAGCCTGGCTGAAGTTGGAGAAACTCAAGAGTGGAGAGGATGGGGCCTTCAAATCTAGGTGTGTATTCCAACTGAAGATATGGGGAGCAATGTGGCTAGTGGCCACAAAGTTGTTAACCGCCATTAAGGATTAGTAGATTAGTAGATGGACACATGTATACCCAAACATGTGTTTGGTTTAATAATTTGTGTTAGGAACAAAAAGAGTAAATAAAAATATGATTTTCTCCAAGCTCAATAGCCACCATTTTGACATAGTTGGAACTACTAGTGAGGTCATCAGTGTGATATGCCAAACATTAAATCCTATGTTTCTATACAATTTACTAATTGTCTAATTGTTGGTGAATGTTTACCCATCACACATAATTTTATAATATTAATTCATCTGTTCATACAGCATTTATTAGGCACCAGACGTAGACACATCTCAACTCTAGGGCCTGGGAGTCACAGAGTTAGTTCATAGGCTAATAGAGAGATAAAACAAAAATGTAGATAATTGTAACATATAATAGTATTAAATAAATACTCTGGAGATGTGCCAAACAAAGTGTTATGTATGGTAAGGTGGGAAAGTTACTAATTGAAAGGATCAGGAAAGACTTTCTAAAAGCAGGTTTTAAAGCTTGGGCAATGATCCAATATGTAAAGAAAGGCATGCAAAGATGGGAAAGTAGGCAGAGAGGTAATGTGGTGTAGCGGACTGACCATTAAATTCAGTCAGAAAGACTTCACACCTCTTGTGACCTAACTAGCAAAAGGGTGTGGACCTTCCTACAAACAAAGGCAAGACTCAATCAAAGACACTTGATTGCCTGAGTGCTGAGAAGCACTCCACAACAAAAGACAACAAAAAGTCCCACTCTGCTTGCCCTTACAGATGACTACTAGTTTGTGATACTCCCCACCTCCATCCCACCTTAGTCATTTAAACTCTGTGAGCCTCCATAGTGATAAAAAGGGGAGGTCAGGCTTAATGACTTCTAAGATTCCTTCTGGCTCTAAATATATAATCACATAAATATATGGAGAACAGTAATATCACATAAGACTGGAAAAGTGGAATGTTTTCAGATAGTAAAGGGTCTCAACTGCCAGGCCAACAGGTTTAAATTTTAAATAGTGGGCACTAGGGAGTTACTTAAGATTTCTAAGCAAAAGTGTGGGATGACAATATTATATGTATATTATATATGTAAATGTATATTATTTAATAGAAGATCATATGAAGATATTGTATTATTTGGGGTAACATAAAAGTTCAATTTGAAAAATGTTCAAAAGATAATAAGCTTTTTAATTAATATTGTAAAAGGGAAAAAAATTGTACATCTGAAGACATATTCCTTCCCAATAAACATGTGCTACAGATACCAAGCCTAGGATGAACTAAAGCTGTACAGGCCAAACAGAGCAGAGTAAAGAAGACGATAAATGGGTAGGAAAGAAACAAGGAAACACAGGGAAGGGAGAGGTAAGTATAAATGGGATGGGGAGATGGTAGGCAGGGCAGGATGAGAAGCCCAGTTCAGTGGAAAGAGCAGTTACTAGAGTCAGAGAACTGGGTTCAAATCCTGTCTTTGACACAATATATGTGTGAAGTTGGGAAAGTTGTTTAATCTTTCTCCCTTTTCTCCCCTCTCTCCCTTTTCCTGAGCCCCGCTCCCCTTTCCTCACCTGTAAAATGAGAAGATTGTACTGGACGACCTCTCCAGCTCTAAATCTTTAAATCTATCAATCAATCTCTATATTTCTATCTTCACTTATCTTTATGGATATCTCTCTACAGCTATATTTATATCTTTATCTCTATATCCATATTTCTATCTTTATATCTCTATGTATCTATATCTCTATGATTATATCTCAATCTCTATCTATAATTATCTATATCTATCAATATTCATATCTATATATCTATTATGTATAATCTATTATGTATCACTATTATATATTACTAATGTATTTTATGATATTATTATTATATATAATATAGATATAATCTTTCTATTGTTGTTGCTATTCAGTTGTTTTTAGTTTTGTCCAAAGCTTCATGACCCAATTTGGGGTTTTCTTGGCAAAGATACTAGAGTGGTCTGCCATTTCCTTTTCCAGCTCAGAGGAACTCCGGAGGAACTGAGGCAAACAGGGTTAAGTGACTTGCTCAGGGTCACACAGAGAGTAAGTGAAGCTGGATTTGAACTCATGGAGATGAGTCTTCCTGATTTCAAGCACAGTGCTCCATCTATTGCATTACCTAGCTGCCCCATATATCTATCTACATCTACACTATATGTGTGTGTGTGTGTGTGTGTGTGTGTGTATGTACGTATATATGTATGTATATATGTGTATAGGTATAGGTATATATGTGTATATGTATATATTTACACACGTATGTATGTATGTATGTATGTATACATATAGCTCTATTTATCTATATTTATAATTATCTGTATCTATATTTTCTATATCTACTTAAATCTATATCGTTATCTATTCACACACAAGAAAAGAGAAAGTACAGGAAAAATGAGAATGATGAGAGAGGGAAAAGTATAAAAAAAGAAAATGCTTCTCCATTCCAAAAGGGAAATTGCAAATAAGGAACTAAAATAAAATCCATTTCTGTATATTTTGCAGAAGAGAGAATTTTTTTTCTCTTTTGATCATGAAGAAGTACTAGGAAGTGTTATTTCCTTTTAAATGATTACTTATAATGCTTGCCTTAGATTGATAAATTCCTAGTTGAACATGCCACATTACAACTTTTTCTGCAAAGTTATTCATGCTTTTTTCTCGGAAGTTACCCAGCCTTCTGTTGTGCATTTGTTTAATAAACGTATATTCAAGCCCAGAGACAATTTTAAAATGAGAAGAAATGAGCTCCTTTTTTCTCACCTAAAACTTACATGTGCTGCAAACTCTATAAACTATAAAGAACTCCTGTAGCTAGAGGCAGAAGCCATTTCTTCCTTTTAAATGTATCTTTTACATAAATCATCTAATCTGAATTAAAATAGTCCACTAGAACAAGAGGCCTACATAATAGTGCAAAGGAACAAACACCCAGACATTCACAACAAGGTCTTTTTTTAAAGGTCTATAGTTTACTGTTCCCAACCAGGTGACTTCTTGAAATTGAAAATGTCAAGCCTTGTCTGGAAATCAATAAATGGGTTAATAATACATAAATAAGTTTCATAAATGGGTCAATTGTTGAGTTAGTTATTATTGGAAAATATCTTTTCAAAGAAGCTTTTTAATTAATAAAATATAATTAGCAATTTTTAAAGTTCTAAGTTTAAGATATATATTCAAGATATTCAAGAGTTTGACCCAACGACTTTTATAGCCCTTGACATCCTCAAATGTAAAGATTCCTCCATATTTACTAAAAATGCATATACATATATACACAACATAAATATACATACACATATAATATCCTTAGGACTGATGGTAAAGTTTTTACCAATAGCCTTATTTTCTGTCTTTTCTGTCGTTGCCTACAATATTTCAACCTAATATCTTTCTAGTTCTGCACAATGCCATATATTTGTTTCTTCTAGTCTTGCTTTCTCCTTCCCATTCTGAATTTAAAAATAGAAGAGATCTTTGAGATGGAATATAAAATTCAGAACAAATTTCTGAATGGAATCCAGAATTCTGAGTGTAAGTAGTGAATGAAGAGGTGTTTGAGAACACTTAAAACAAGTTTGGAAATCCCTCCACATAGGCAATGATTTGCTCAGTTATCCAGAGAGCTCAAACTGTAGGAAAGCAGGGTTGGGGAAAGCAGGGCTCACAACACTCTTTGGAGTGAGATTCAGAGGTTAAAGAATTGGTAGTTTCCATGGTTAGCACTGAATTCAAGAAAAACAAAACCACCTCAGCATTAGCTTCATCATTAACTTCATGGATCAAAAAATAATAGGTAAAAGAGATGATAGTGTCCTGAAATAGGAGAATAGATGAAACGTGCTATCTAGAGCTCCCAAGGATGTTCACTGACTTAGAAAATGAGGAATGATATATAAGAATTGCCATTTTGGTTGTATTTTTGGACACAATATTTTTTTTTTAAATGCAATTTATTTCTTTAACATATTTGGTTTTCAGCATTGATTTTCACAACAGTTTGAATTACAAATTTTCTCCCCATTTCTGCCCTCCCCCCCCCCACTCCAAGATGGCGTATATTCTGGTTGCCCTGTTCCCCAGTCAGCCCTCCCCTCTATCACCCCCCTCCCCTCTCATCCCCTTTTCCCTTCCTTTCTTGTAGGGCAAGATAAATTTCTACGCCCCATTGCCTGTGTATCTTATTTTTTAGTTGCATACAAAAAGTTTTTTTGTTTTTGAACATCTGATTTTAACACTTTGAGTTCCAAATTCCCTTCTCTCTTCCCTTCCCACCCACCCTCCCTAAGAAGTTGAGCAATTCAACCTAGGCCACACATGTATTATTATGTATAACCCTTCCACAATACTCATGTTGTGAAAGGCTAACTACATTTTGCTCCTTCCCAACCCATCCCGCTTTATTGAATTTTCTCCCTTGACCCTGTCCCCTTTCCAAAGTGTTTGTTTTGATTACCTCCACCCCCATCTGTCCTCCACTCCATCATCCCCCCACCTTTTATTTTTTTTTTTTTGCCTTCCTCCCTCTTCTTTCCTGTGGGGTAAGATACCCAACTGAGTATGTATGGTATTCCCCCTCAGGCCAAATCTGATGAGAGCAAGGTTCACTCATTCCCCCCTCACCTGCCCTCTCCCCTCCTCCCAAAGAACTGCTTCCTCTTGCCACCTTTATGCGAGATAATCCACCCCATTCTATCTCTCCCTATCTCCCTCTCTCAGTATGTTACTCTCTCATCCCTTAATTTCATTTTATTTCTTTTAGATATCTTCCCTTCATCCTCAACTCACCCTGTGTCTGCTCTCTCTCTTTTACATATCTATATATACACATACATACACATACATACATATACACATAGATACATACATACATACACATTCACTTATATATATACTTAAACATATATATATATATATGCATATATATATATATGCATATTCCCTTCAACTACCCTAATACTGAGGTCTCATGAATCATACTCATCATCTTTCCATGTAGGAAGGTAAACAAAACAGTTCAACTTTAGTAAGTCCCTTACGGTTTTTCTTTCTTGTTTACCTTTTCATGCTTCTCTTGATTCTTGTGTTTGAAAGTCAAATTTTCTATTCAGTTCTGGTCTTTTCACTGAGAAAGCTTGAAAGTCCTCTATTTTATTGAAAATCCATATTTTGCCTTGGAACATGATACTCAGTTTTGCTGGGTAGGTGATTCTAGGTTTTAATCCTAGCTCCATTGACCTCCAGAATATCGCATTCCAAGCCCTTCGATCTCTTAATGTAGAAGCTGCCAGATCTTGGGTTATTCTGATTGGGTTTCCACAATACTCAAATTGTTTCTTTCTGGCTGCTTGCAGTATTTTCTCCTTGATCTGGGAGCTCTGGAATTTGGCAACAATATTCCTAGGAGATTTCTTTTTGGGATCTATTTGCAGAGGCGATCGATGGATTCTTTCAATTTCTATTTTGCCCTGTGGCTCTAGAATATCAGGGCAGTTCTCCTTGATAATTTCCTGTAAGATGGTATCTAGGCTCTTTTTTTGATCATGGCTTTCAGGTAGTCCAATAATTTTTAAATTATCTCTCCTGGATCTATTTTCCAGGTCAGTGGTTTTTCCAAGGAGATATTTCACATTGTCTTCCATTTTTTCATTCCTCTGGTTCTGTTTTATAATATCCTGATTTCTCATAAAGTCACTAGCTTCCACTTGCTCCAATCTAATTTTTAAAGTAGTATTTTCTTCAGTAGTCTTTTGGACCTCCTTTTCCATTTGGCTAATTCTGCCTTTCAAGGAATTCTTCTCCTCATTGGCTTTTTGGAGCTCTTTTGCCATTTGAGTTAGTCTATTTTTTAAGGTGTTGTTTTCTTCAGTGTATTTTTCAGTATTTTTTTGGGTCTCCTTTAGCAAGTCATTGACTTGTTTTTCATGGTTTTCTCGCATCCTTCTTATTTCTCTTCCCAATTTTTCCTCTACTTCTCTAACTTGCTTTTCCAAATCCTTTTTGAGTTCTTCTGTGGTCTGGGGCCAGTTCATGTTTTTCTTGGAGGCTTTGGTTGTAGGCTCTATGACTTTGTTGTCTTCTTTAGGCTGTATGTTTTGGTCTTCTTTGTCACCAAAGAAAGAATCCAAAGTCTGAGACTGAATCTGGGCGCGTTTTCGCGTCCTGGCCATATTCCCAACCAACTAACTTGACCCTTGAGTTTTTCAGTGGGGTATGACTGCTTGTAGATTACAGAGTTCTATGTTCTACGTTTGGGGGGGAGGTGCCAGCTCTGTCAGAGCCGCACTCCTCCTTCCCCAAGGACCCCCAGTCCAGACTGGGCTCAGATCTTCGGCAGGCTGTGCACCCCTGCTGCAATCCGCCACTTAATTCCTCCCACCAGGTGGGCCTGGAGCCGGAAGTAACAACAGCTGTAGCTGCCCCACCTCCGCTGCCCCGGGGGCTGGAAGCGGAACCGCGAATTCCTTCCACTCCCGCAGCTTTTCCCACTAACCTCCGCAGTCTTTGGTGTTTGTGGGTCGAGGGGTCTGGTAACTGCCGCAGCTCACATATTCAGGGCGCTAGGGCCCCCTCCGCCCGGCTTCCGGTCTGGATCGTCCACGCCGCTCAGGCTGGGCTCTGCTCCACTCCGTTCCCAGCTCCCAGCTCCCAGCTCCCAGCTCCGTGTGGAATAGAGCTCACCCAGAGACCATCCGGGCTGTCCTGGGCTGGAGCCCTGCTTCCCTCTGCTGTTCTGTGGGTTCTGCCTTTCTAGAATTGGTTCAGAGCCATTTTTATAGGTTTTTGGAGGGACTTGGGTACGGAGCTCACTCTAGTCCGTGCTTACCATGGACACAATATTTTAAAGTAAGATAATTTCCTAGTAGAATAGACAGACACTACTTATTTAGTCTCGAAGTGGTTTATTGGACAGGTAGACATGTTTTAACTAAATAAAGAGAATAACGAACTGGTCTCATTTGCCACATTGTAAATCTGGATAAAGAGCTGGCTTCCAAGACGGGAAGACCTGGTTTCAAGTCCTGTGTCTGACACATATTGGCTGTTGATCCTGGGCAAGTAGCTTAAGCACTGCCTGCCTCAGTTTTCTCAACTGTGAAATGGGAATGATGACAGCACCTACCATATTTGTAAGGCATTTAATACAGTGCTGACACGGCAGGTGCTATTCCTTCTCTGTCCTCACCATCAGAAGAAGATAATGATATGATGTTCCAGAAACTACAGATCCTGGGACGAATATTAAAAGGAATTTTAGAATCCCTTAAAAGGATCCAAAGAGTAACAACTAGACTCTTAAGTCTGCCCTCATCTCATTTTTTTTTTGTTGTTGTTGGAGCAGCCATAGCTGGATCAAATACGTGATTTAATAGCAGGATGAGGTGTTTTTGGATAAAGGCCAACATCTTAATTCTTGTTGAAAGAAATATCACTGGTAGAAAAAAATGACTACTAAATTATTCTGATGCAAGAGTACTTTTTTTCCTTCCCAGCCCCTATCCCACCCCCCAAAAGTCCCGCCCCCTCCCCATTTTGGGATGTTATTCTCCAGATCCTATTTTCTCATCACGTTGACTCTTTTAGACAATCCCGTTGGTGGGAGAGGTGGCATTCCTTTTATTGTGTTGCTACCAAGTGTCCTTCCATGTGACAGAGGACAGAGTGCTATAGGTATTAAAAATCCCGAGAGGAAGCACACTCCTGACAGCTGCACAATGCAATCAGTATAATAAAAATGACATTTCAAGTAGTGTAACAATTTTCAACCTCCATTACTTGGCAGTCATCAACATTCTTAGCAGAATAGAATGCCATCCTCCCTCCACCTCAACCCTAACCTTGGCCCAACCCTACCTATCTCACCACACACCTACACACCTTGAATATTTTTGTATTTCTCTCTCTTAATGAGAATGAGAATGACATTAGCTGGGGAATAGAATTCCTCCCATGAAATGACATTAGGCTGATGGATGGCCATGTGACATGCTTCAAACAGTAAAGCATTTCACCATCCACACAAGACTACTGGGAAGAGTATCATTTATGGCAACATGTAATGTTAAAGTCAAAGACTAATGGAATTATACAAGAACTGAGAATATATGAAAGAAACAGAATAATGGAGAGCCAGGAGCTGTTCTCAAAGTCCCACCTTTGACACATACTGGCTATCAGATACTGGTCAAGCCACAATGTCCTAGGCAGCCCTCTAGGTGGAACACACTTGTAACCCCTGAAATAGAGGGATGTTAAGGCTGGTAGATTGAATGAGCTAGGGAGTTCTGAGCTCTTAGTAAGACAATTGGAGGATGTAGTGGATAGAGTGCCAGGCCTGAAGCCAGGAGGACTCATCTTCCTGAGTTTAAATCTGGCTTCAGACACTTACTTAGCTGTATGACCCTGGGCATGTCACTTAATTCTGTCTACCTCAGTTCCTCATCTTTAATTGAGCTAAAGAAGAAAATGGCAAACCACTCCAGTATCTTTGCTAAGAAAACCCTAAATGGAGTCAGGAAGAGTGGAAACACAGGTGAAATAACTAAACCACAAAGTAAGACTAAATCTTATATATAAGATGTGCACATTAAAAGAGACATTAATATTGTGAGCCCCTAGGAATGGAGGGCCACTAGGCCCATCCTAGATCAGAAAAATGAGGTAGGTTAGAGCTTCTGGACCAATTATTATTGGGATCAGGCCACGAGTGGCTGCTGTACGTACAAAGTTATATGAAACCCTACATTTTATTCAGAAGACAGTTTAACACTGAGGAAAGGGTATTAGATGGGGAATTAGACAAAACCTGGATTCAGATCTTGTTTTTCTCATTTACAATCTCTTTGGTCTTCAATTTATTCATTTTCAAAAGGAAGGGGTTAGGTTAAATAGCACTAATGGTCTTTTCTCTCCCTAAAAAAGAAAAAAAGTTCCTATGACATTTATGTCCAGTATATATTTTTTAGAAGCTATGATGAGAAGTTGTATTTTTAATAACCATGGTTTACAATGAAGATTCAATTTTAAGCAATTTTAAACTTTTGACAATAAGATTGTTTTCTTCTGAATGTAATAAACTTAACCTTCTTTGTTTTTCTTGGCCTCAAGAATCACCATACCCATCATACAAAGGAGAGCACATTTATTTAATAAATTAAGAATCTTAAAGGCCCATGGGTTAGATAAACAGCACTAGCTACACGGTGTAGATAGAGGTAATGAAGCAAGAGAAAAGAATCAAGGAACTGGATTTTTGCAATCTTATTACTCTCAAATGCCCTCACAAGGCTCAAATCATAAAATATACCATAAGGAAAAGTCTCTGTCTCTCAGACCCTCTTCTCTAATGTTCACTTCATAACACATCAATTATTTTGCTTTAATAAGGGGCAGTTTATTCTCCCTGTTGCATCTTGTGACAAGTTCTGCTTCCCATGATAAACCTGGTTTACAACATGCCTTTAAGAGAAGTGTTATTGTCATTATTAACAACACTTTAAAGGGAAAGTACATAATTGCCAAACTACAACAAAATCCCCATGGTGGAAGCACATTATGGCCACATTAGTTCCAAATGACTAACATTTTTATAGTACAGTCTAGATGAATTAATAATGATAGCCTACTTGTTTTAAAGGGTTATCATTTTTATTTATCTAGCTACCAAGTTGGGGTGAATGAGCATTATACATCTTAAACACCACTAAGATATATGCCTTTAAGGACCATAAATCCATGGAGGATAGCTAGGGCTTCCTTCTCAGGCCACTATTTCTCCAAAGAGTTCTGTGCATAACGCCTGCCCAACCTGCTTACAAAGATCACCAAGAGGATCAGACAAAATGTGTGTCAACCACTTTGCAAACTGTGAAAAGTCATATAAATATGAGTGATTGGAGTTGAGACTGCTATTGGTTTTGTTGCCATCATAAAAAGTTTTTCATACAAAGATAAGTGTTATTTACTTGAAAAGAAATAAGTGAAAGGAAGGGAACAGAAGTATGATAGCAAAACCACCCTCAACCCTTTACTCAAACATTGATATCTCCATGATTTCATAGGTGTGGGTCACCCTTCACCCTTCTCTGGATCAGTTCACAACCCCTCCTCCACATAAGATTAAACTTCTATTTCAAGAACAATTGAAAGGTCTTTATTCACAGATCTACTTCCAAGTTGAAAAGAGGGGTGAGAAAAAAAAAAGTACAAACAAAGATGAACAAAAAGATGAATGTCCCCCTATGCTTCGGTGTTGGGCAGTCATGATTTCAGATCCAGAATCTGACATATTTTGTACCTAGAAAAAAGCCAAGACATGGAATATACTTTAATACTGCTTTTTTTATAAAGGAAAGTTTGCAAAAAGATTTATGATCATCTATATAAATCCCTATTTTCCAGGTTAAGAAACCTTTTTCTCCTATGCCACCTTCCCTAAAACAGCAAGGTCTGTGGCATTGTGGAAAAAGCTAGAGAAAAAAAAAAACAGAATATGATATGATGATCCCATGGCTTATATTCTTCACAAAGAAAGTCTAGAATCATTCATTCATTCAACAAACACATGTAGAGCACCTTGTTAAACATTAAGGAGATAGCAGGGACCCTTTCCTGGGATGTTTGTAGTCTAATAGAGGAATGAGACACAAAAACTGAAAATTATAACGCCATATATTTCATGATCAGTGCATTAGAGAGGCATAAAACAAATAATTGAGGATTTTGGAGCAGTGACATCAAAAAAAAAAAAAAACAACGATCAGCTGGGAAACAAATTCATATGATTTTGGTGCCGGAACGATTGGGCTATTGAGACAGAGGGGGATAATTAGATATAAATCAATGGATTAAAACTATGGGAAAAACAGAATTCACTAGAATATAGCTATCAATCTCAGTTCAGCATTTTAGAAGGTTGTTTACCTTAAACAGCATTTCTTACAACCCTCAATGTAATAGGCACTTTAAGAAACCTACCAAATCCACCATCTAGTATGCCCCACAGTTAAATGCTAAAGCAGAAACAAGATTATTGATGAGTCCTTTGTAAAAATGGGTTACTGAAGCTTGGTCTCAGGAAAGAGATATTGAATCACTTGTCCCTCTCAGAATAGAGGTGAGAGACTATGGGAATTTAATGTTGCATATACTGTCAGGAGAGACCAATTCCGCTAAACTCTTTTTGGGGGGTCATTAATGAGAGTTTAAAGGAAAGGAAATGTAGAAGTGAATGTAGTATAATCAATCAGGAATTGAGTATTTAGTATAAAGGCAACAAAAAAATCTTTAAAAGGCAAGAGGACTAAAAATAAAAAATGCATCCCAGAGAAGAGGCAAAAGATGTCCCCATTCATAGAGAGTTGAGGTGTTTTTCCCCCTTAGTAAACAGCAGACACTTTTATTAATAACATGCTGGATTTTATCTAAGATGATTACTTTTGTCCCTAGAATAAAATACAAACCATACTGGCTTGGCATTTAAAACCCATAGAAGGCTGGCTCCAATCTACCTTTTCAGGTCCATTGCACATTACTCCTCTTCATGTAATGTATGTTCCAGTTAAACTGTCTTACTTGCTCTTTCCAGAATCTAACCCATCATCTCCCACCTTGGTGACTTTGCATAGGCTGGCCACATGCCTAGATTCAGAGGGTTAACATGTTCAAGTTTACACAGCTAATAAATGTTTGAATTGGTGTGTGACCCTGGCTCTTCCTGACTCCATGTTCAAGGCTTTTATCTATTATACCACAAGAAATTTAACATTTATGAGACCGGCAACATAGTTATAAACCTATGGGAACCTTGACACTCGGGCACTTTATAATAATGTAGAGAAAAATGGACGGTATTGGTTGGATTACATTAAAAACATCTGTAGAAGGAACCTTCTAGCTAGTTAGGTTATGCATAAAAAAGACTTTAAAACTTGATTAGGGCTAAAAGAACATCTCTCTCAGTGGGACAAAGGAAACTCCTGAATGTCTTCCAAATAGCATGTGAGGATTTAACTACCTGATTCTCATTAATGTCAATCATGGTTATGCAGTTCAATCCCCAAGCAGCACCTTTCAAATATAGGTGTTACCTTGCAAAACCTGCAAACTTCCAGAACAGCCATTAACCCTTTCTCTATTAGTTAAAAAAAAAAAAGCTTTCAAAGCTTTGCCTAAGAGTTATCAAGTCAGGAAAAATTAATGAAGAAATTTAGCAACTGAGAATAACCATAAACAACTATTCATCCCCTGTTAGTATAAAGTACTTCTAGTTTAGAGGAGGTCAGAGAATATAAACAGGAACTCACATTTCTGTAGTGCTTTGCCATGTACAAAGTGTGTTCCTCACAATAACACCCTAAAGTAGATGGGTAGTGCCAGTATCACTTACATTTTACAGTGAGAAGACTGAGGCTCACACGCTTATCCATAGTAACAAAGCTAATAGCTGCCAGCTTCAGGATCCCAACCTGGTTCTGCATTTTCTTGATTTAATTGGATAAAACAGTTCTGAAGATTGCTATTTTATTCACTTGCAAAACCTACAAGGAGTTAGGCACTAATCTATGAAAGACTAAGATCTGGAAAAAAGCAATAAAAATCACTGGCATTTTGTACAATAGGAAGGTAATTTGGCTAAACCAATCCCTTTGAAATACAAATGCTATTAAGGTCTAATGGAGGCCACATATCAGTGCCGATTGGGTCAACCAAGGGTAGGAGGAGCAAGTCTGCTAATGAGGTTTTGTTAGGATGGAAAAATAATGTCAAAAAGATGTAACTAAAATGAGTTCCTCCATGGAAGTCCTACCTTGCTGAGCCTTATCCTGATGTGGAGGTAAATCGTGTTCTCAAAGATGCTGATAGCGCTTGTAAAAGCTATGTTCTGAGAGGCCCTGCCAGGAAAAGCTTCACAGAAGGAAATCAGAGTAGCCAGAACTTGAAGGGACCTCAGAAGACATCTAAAGCCTCCATTTTATAGTTTGGAAAACTGAGACCAAGTTGATGAAGGTACTTGATCAGGGATATCCACAGAGAAAGCTTCGAAGGATGGATTTCAAAACAGGCCTTCAGAGTCCAAAGCCGGTCCCGTTTGCACTGTACCTCACTGCCCCTAGGCTCACCAGGGGACTTTTTTGGTCTGAAAACCAGCCTTGATAAGTTTGGAAAAGCTCATAACCGGAGGATGGGGCAACCAAGTGATTAATTTTTCTCTGACCACAGAACTGAAGAAGTGTATCTACTGCACTACCAAGAGTGAATGAGGGGAGGAAGTGCTCACACTGATGAAATGCTGGATCCTTGCATTGTACTGGACTTGTGATTTTAATAGTATCGGGAACTGCTGGTGAGAAAACTCCCCCTACCATGCAGATCAGAATCTATTTGACAATTTAAAGCGAGGAGGAGACATCTTCTTGATTTCGAATCTGGCAGTATTAGTTAGAGATAGAACTCGAACTTTAGTCTTTCTGACTAAAAGGCAAGCCCTCTAACCACTATGTTACATCACTCCATCTCTCCTTTAATTGTTGAAGTAAAACTGAGTTATTCCTGACCCATATCTCTCACCACCGCTTCCCTTCTCTTTTAGATTGTCCTCTATTGCCATTCTTCTAACCTGTTCTCTCACCTATTCTTCTTCCTTCCTCTAGTTTCATAGTTTCTTATGATGCCTCCGTCATTGGTGAGTAATACCTCCATGTGCACCCTTGATGAAAACACCCTCCTACATATTGTGGAATGGCATTCTAGAAATCAGCTCCTCTCTCATCTATTTTTAATCTCTCCTCTACTGGCTACTTACCTGTAGTAAAAAACAAAAACCGAAAATATACCAAGTTCTAGCCATTATTCTAAAAACTACCTTTCCTAATTTTGCAGTGTGCAGCTAGGTGCATCAGTGGATAGAGCACTGAGTCTGGAGTCAGAAAGACTTGAGTTTCAAATCCAGCCTCAGGCACTTACTAGTTATGTGATCCTGAGCAAGTCACTTTAACCCTGTTTGTCTCAGTTTCCCCCATATGTAAAATGAGCTGGAGAAGAAAATGACAAACCACTCCAGTACCTTTACCAAGAAAATCCCAAATGGAGTCACAAAGGGTCGGACGCAGCTGAAATGACTGAACAAGAACAAAACTCTGCTACCTTCTAAAGCAGCCACTATTCTTTTCCTCAGCTTCCTTGCCAAAATTTAGAAATAGTTTGTACTTCCTGACTTTGCTTTCTTACCACCTACTCGTTCCTCAACTTCTGTAAACTGGCTACCATCCCTGTCATGCTACTGAAGTTTCTTTTCTCAGAGATGCTAATGACTCCATCACCAAATTTGAGGGCATTTAAAAAATTCTCAACTGCATTTTGACCATTATTCATTAGTTGTCATGGTTAAATACTCTCTCTCTCTCTCTCTCTCTCTCTCTCTCTCTCTCTCTCTCTCTCTCTCTCTCGTATTATAGGATACTGCACTGCCATGGCCTTCCTTACTACCTCTGTCTGACCTTTCCTCTGTCTCTTTTACTGGCTTCTTACCCTCCTTCTACCCCCTATACTTGGGTGTCCTCCAAAGGTCTGCCCTTGACTTCTCCCTTGATGATCTCATGTACTTTTATAGCTTCAATTATATCATCTGTATACAAAGAACTCCCAAATCTACAGCCACCTCTAATTTTGTCCACATTTCTATCTATGTGATGGAGTTTTTGATGGCTCCTTGAACCAAATGTCAGCAACTGAGCTTATCTCCCCTATCTGCTCCTCAAATTTTTTCATGTCTCACCTTCTACCAAACTCTATATTTCTTATCAATGGTACCACCATCTTACACATTACCTGGGGTCAAAACCTTGGAGTAATCTTTCTTTGTCACCTAATTCAAGTCCTTTCAATGAAATTTCCAAACGTTCAAGCCCATTCAATGACCATCTCCAGCGAAGGGATTTTGTTCAGTTGGTTTTTCAGCTGTGTTTGACTCTCTGTGACCCCATTTGGGGTTTTCTTGACAGAGATACTGGAGTAGTTTGCTATTTCCTTCTCCAGCTCATTTTAGAGATAAGGAAACTGAGGCAAACTGGGTTAAGTGACTTGCCCAGGGTCACACAACTAGTAAGTATCTGTGAAGGAATACTCTCCTAATTGGTCTTTCTATATTTCTTCCCCTTTCCAACTCACTATTTCCCATGTAAAAATTCTAATATGCCAAAACAATCATATCACATGTTTGCTTAAAGACCTAAAGTGGTTCCCCATTGCCTCCTTGATAAAGTATTAAATTATACATTATAAAATTATACTCCACAATCTGCTATCAGCCTATCATTTGGACATTATCTCACACTAACGCACTTCATATTCTCACCCTCCCCCATTCTCACCCTGCCTCTTCTAACTCTGTGCCCTGCTAACACTGTTGCTGATGACATTCCTGATCTATTTCCACCTTTTAAAATCCCTCTTTTCCTCCCAGGTGAGCCTCTGGTACCACCTCTTTTGTGATACTTTCTCTAACTCTGGTGGAAAGTGAATTTACCTCAATTTTAATAATAAGATAAAATTCTCCTTAAGATTTACATTCTATGTGGCATCATGGATATCTGTGCCCAGGTCATTCCCATAAGAGATTGAAAGTCATTTGAGGGTAGTACTGATCTTTATATCCTCAGAATGTAAGACAGAGAGCCTACCCAAAACACAGTAGGTACCTAACAAAAGTGTTAGAAATGTAATTAGAGAGGTGGACTGGTATTGGTGCTGGGTTTGTGGTCAGGAAGGCATGAGTGTGATATTCAAACACTTAATTGTGTTTACTTGAGCAAACTATTTAAATTCTGAGAAACCTCAGTTTCTTCATGTGTAAAATGAGCTAGTCACACTGTATGAACCTGGAAAAGTAATTTAACTTCTCTGAGCCTCAGTTTTCTCACCTATAAGATGGGGATAATACCCATACCTACTTCAGAGGGTCAAATGAAATAATATCTGTAAAGTGCTTTGCAAACCTTAAGGCCCCATGTGAATGTTAGCTATTTATGTGAAATGTACCAAGGTCCTGAGTTTGTGGCTGTTTTGAATCTCTGCAGTATTAAAGTTAAAATAATTGAAGACCGTGTATAAATATGCACATCATATTCAGGATTAAAGGGAAATAAATCCTTTTTTTTAAAGATAAAACTATACTTTACCTAAACACAAAGAACAAAAAAAAAACCAAATGGACGTTGGTGTTACAAAGACTGTCCTAAATGGAAGGAATCCCTAACAGATGTGTTATGTGGTTTGGTGAGTGACCAGTGTTTACTACCTTATTAAAGACATCACTATAAGGAAAACCTCATACTAAAATCTAAAAGAACTCTGGATATGGCGACGAGATGCCTTGACATACAGTTAGCTTACAACCTGGTGTTCGAAAGCTTCCGCAGTCTCATTCCAACCTGTCTTTCTAGCCATTACATACTACTCATCATCATGCACTTTTATAGAGGGAAGAATTAGATCTGTAATTCCATTAGGATGGGGAACTCCCGGGGGAGGAAATTCCTTCTACCAATGCAAGTCAGCACCTTTTCTACAGCTTAGAGTATTACCTAAAACACTGCGAAGTCAAGTGACTTGTACTTTATATTACCATTAAACTGGATAACTATGTTTTCCTGAAATCATACATTCTATTTCCCATCTCCATGCAATTGTACCAGCCATCCCTCATGCCTGTAATGCAGCCCTTTCTGATCTCTACCTCTCAGAATCACTCAAGGCTCCATTACTTAATGTAGTTCACGATGAGGGCAGAATAGTCCAGGGACCTCATGGGTCAATTGTGATCAAAGGCTTTGTGAAATATAAGATGGCACATTATTAACACCACCTTAGTGATCTGGGTTCCTGACCATATTGATATCTTTTATTGGCCCCACCTTTCTTTTTCTGGTCAAAGGGAAAAGGAGTAAAAGTTTAAAGTCACTAAGTGGAACTTTTAGCCAAATCTCTATGATGGATTCCAAGTTACAAATGTTCTTTTGTGTTTAAATAATTTCTCAATTTTTTTGCCACACATTACTAAGAGTTTCATTTATAATTGCTTGAATTATAAAAATTAGATAAATCTTTTCATCCTCCTTCTTCCTCTTCTAAATATCATAAGATTTTGTGAAGGTATTGAAGACCAGAGAAGCTATGTGACACAGTGGATAGAGTGCTGGGCCTGGAGTCAAGAAAATTCATCTTCATGAGTTCAAATCTGGCCTCAGACACTTACTGTGTGACCCTGGACAAGTCATTTAACCCTCTTTGCCTCAGTTCCTCATCTGCAAAAGTGAGCTGGAGAGGGAACTGGCAAACCACTCCAGTATTTTTGCCAAAAAAAATCCGAACTCAAGTGGGTTTACAAAGAGTTGGACATGATTGAAATGACTCAACAACAGCAAAAGTGAGGCACATTGAATATAGTTAGGAATACACAGGCCCAAATTCAGCCTCAGACATTTATTATCTGTGTGAACATGGTGATGTAATTTCATTTAACTTCTCTGAGACTCAGTTTCCTCATCTATAAAACAGAGATAATATTGGTGCACAGGACCTACCTCCAAGGGCTATTGTAAGGATCAAATTAGGTAATTTATGTAAAGCCCTCTGCAAATATTAAAAATTTATAGGAATAAGCTAGATGACCCAATGGATGGAATGCTGGGCCTGGAGTCGGGAAGACCTCACTTCAAATCTAGCCTCAGATACTGGATGGATGTGTGGCATTTGGCAGGTTACTTTGAGCTCTGCCTGTCTCAATTCTGTCATTTGTAAAACAGAATAATATTAGCACCTACCTCACAGGTGATTATGAGGAGAACAAATGAGAAAATATTTATGAAGCACTGGAAATTTTAAAGTGCTATCAAATGCTAGGTATTGTTTTATTTTATTATTATATCAGTTGCTAGTAACAAAATGGGGGCTCAAATCATTCATCCATTAATTCAGATCAAATCAGATTAAATCAGATCTCAAAAAACAGGTGACCAATGTAATTGTTTTTGGATGTTGTTGTTTTTGGACAAGTGTCTCAGTATTGCCATGTAGAGGTCTTAGCATTGTTATACCCATGGAATCATGCCTGCCTGATTGAACCCTCAAAGCTGCTGATATCAGGAGCCATGCCAGTTAAAAAGTCAACTGCTAGCATAACCCTAGCAGATGCAAGACCCATATGTTAGACTCTGGATAGGATTTCTAAAGCAGTGGCATCTGGATGTCAAGCTTTCCTTCCCTACCTCTTACTGCTGAATGGTCTGCTGGACCCGATGGTTTCTCTGCAGAGGATTTGCTCGTTGCCATCCTGATGGCTCCTTAGACTGACTGTGAGGGGCATGGCACTTTATTTATTTTTCATTATTCTATTCCAGTATCTCAATAGCATATGTACATAACCACTTCGCATTGCCAAGACACAAAGAATATGTGCGTTTTCCCAGTTCTGGTTGAATCTGCTGAGAAGTCCTTCGTCTCAAATAAAACTTGAAAAAAACGTAACTTTTCCAATTAAAAAATTAAAGATATATTTTAACATCGCCTCTATATCCTAACATATCCTTCTCCTTGCTAAAGAGCCATCTCCTACAATAAAGAATGGAAAAGAGGGAGGAAGAAGCATTCTAGCAAAACCAACTCATTGAAAAAGTCTGACATTGTATATAGTGTTCTACACCCAGAGTCCCCCACCTCTGTAAAGAAGTAAAGGATGTAGGTTTTCTTTTAGTTCTTTAAAGGGACCCAGCTTGATCATTATGACTTCACTGATTCCAATTGGATTGTTGTTGCTTTACATGTAATAGTTTCAATTGTATTGCTGTTGCTTTCCACATACATTGTGACTGTCATTGTATAATTACACACATTCTTAAAACAAATAAACCTACAGACCTCTCCTGATTTAGTGGTAATAATATTTAGCATTTATATGGTGTGCCATGCACTGTGCTAAGCTCTTTACAATTAATACCTCAGCTGATCCTCACAACAACCCTAAGAAGTTATGCCCATTTCACAGTGGAGGAAACTAAGGCAAACAGGTTAAGTGACTTGACCAGAATCAGAGACCCGGTATGTGGCATTTATATAGTGCCTACTGTGTACCAAGAACTGTGCTAAGTACTTTATAAATACTATCTCCTTTGATCCTCACAACCATCTTGGGAAGTAGGTGTTATTATTATCTCTATTCTACAGATGAGAAAACTGAGGCAAGCAAGGATTAAAGTGACTTGCTCAGGGTCACACATCTAATAAATGTCGAAGGTCTTCCTTGTTCCAGACCCAAAAAAAGATTTATAAGAAACTTCCAGATGTAGAATGCAGCCATAGCCTAATTTCTCAAGGAGGCACGAATACCTTGAATTGATACGGACAAGATTTCCAGGAGGGGAGAAATCATCCAGAAGACAAAAGAGAAAATTACCCCTCCCCCCCAATATTCTTGTGCCACTGACTTTCCAGCTTAGATATAGTTCTTTCCCCATCCCCCTGCCTCAGATCAGCTCCCCCATCACAGGCTCGTACCCTTCACAACAGGCAAAGAAGGTTTTCCCAATACAAATCACTCTTTTTCCTTTGCTTCCTTGCCAATGAGACAGTGGAATCAACCTTCTTCAACTGAATGGGAGCCATTTTTTTTTAAAAAGCTGTGAAAAAAGAGAATCTGCATAATTTTTTAAAAAAATGCTAACTCCTTTCTCAAGTGAGAATGATTTGTTTGTTGGTAAACTGACAATGACTGATTCTAGCACTCTTCACAGAGAGTCTTCTGGAAGGGCAGATCGGTCCCTCCTTCCCCAAAATCTAACCCGTTCATACAAAGGAATGGACACAGGGCTCCCTCATGCCCTCCATTACCAGGCCCAAATCCCAGCAAGGTAGCATCTGGGGAAATCAGCCTCTGCCGATGGGAGCTCCATCAGTTGGAGCCATCTGGGCGGTATTTGTTTTTCCATATTTGCTATAATAAACATCACTGCTACGTCTTATGCCCAGAGTGAGAGAGGAAAAAAAGAAGCTGATGTGGGATCACTCTGAGAAGTTGTGAAATATGAAAATTTATGAACAACAGATAGAGAACATGATAGAAATGGTTCATGTTATAAAATTAAATCTATTTTCACTTTTGAGACTAGAGAGATGAAAAACAAGTTCATATTTCTGTATCGTTATATTTTTCTTTCCTCATTTCCTATATAACGTTCTGGGTTAAAGAGAATATAAAATACCTTCAATATCCCTCATACTTTGTGATAATTATTAGGATTTAACTGATAGCTGCTCCCAAAGTCCTGAAAGTGTCATACTTGAATCTCTTTTTGTCTTTCAGTTGTATGTGAATCTCCAATAGATAGCCCTCCCCAAAAGTCTTCTTCATAATTAACTCACACATATAAAGGAGAGCACTAAAAAAGCAAACAAATGAGAAGCTTAGAAATGCATTCCTTCAGAGATATTATTTAAAAGCTGGTGTGGTTTTTTTGTGCTCAAGTTAACAACTGGCATATTTTTGCATTCCCAATATTGTCTTCTGGCAGACTGCTTCATGTAAATAAAGCAGAAGAATATAAAATCTAAAGAGAAGGAACAATTTGAAGGTTGTTTTACTGATTCTGAAACACCCAAACATGAAATTTCTTTGGTATAAATCTCATCTCTAGGATTTTAATGAACCAGGGAATCCATGTTTATAAGGAATGAATGAGGCCTGCCTACCGTTCTGGAAGTGGGGAGAGAACCCCTTCTTTGCTTATTATTATTTTTTCCTATGGGCATCCATGTGAATCCTTCAGGAAGAATTGTCCGCCCCTTCAAGGGTGTATGACATGGGCATAGTTAATCATCACTGTGATAAAGCAATTAAAGTTATCCACAATTAAGACCAAACCAAATGTAAGTAATCAGAAAATTAAGGGGAAAATGACATTATGATGGAACTGTGTTTTATTTAGATGACCTCTTGGCTAAGGAGTCTATTTTCATGTTGGCACATGGGGACTTGGGTGCATAGCGCATTAACCCTATTGGGAGTTCTGCATGTAAATGTCTTCTCCGAGTGATGAGAATATACCTTGGAATCATTTATTATCACTGACTTCTTAATCCTGCTGCCTGCAACAAGAAAGGAAATTGAAGACTGAATTTTCACAGTGCACATGCTCTCACTAAGGCAGGTCACTTTGGAAAACATGCATTATTTTTAATTTTCTCTCTCATGCATTATTTTTAATTTTCCAATATGCACATAAAGATACGGATAGGGAAGGTGGGATGGACATATGTTTGTGTACATTTCGTGAATATTAGCCCACTTGGGAAATTTACTTCTATTTGCTAAATCTTATTCAATTTATAGCACCTTCACATAGGAGGTACTTAGTTGCCCTAGAGAATGCATAATGACAATAATAGCTCATATTGACACAGCGCTTTACAGTTTACAAAGGACTTGTTTCTTCCAACTCTGTGAGCTGGGCAACATCATCATAGCACAGATTTAGAGCTGGGGGAAGTGGGGGCAGAGGATCTTAAAACCTCTCATTTCAGAGGCAAGGAAACAGGAAGCTACAGTCGGAGTCACTCACCCAAGGTCACACAAGGATTTGAACCCAGTCCCTCTGATTCCAGATTTGGCATTCTTTCTGTGTCTAAGGTGGAGGTCACACTGGGTACAAGCATCATTATGCTCATTTTATGGTGAAGAGAACTGAGTCCTGCACAGGCAATATGACTTTCCCAAGGTTACACAGCCAATAAGTAACAAAGTCAGGCTTCAGATTCAGTTTGTCTGACTTCAAGTTTAGCTACTGTCCCCTATAACATTTTATAGAGAGCACTGCATTGTACGTGTAGATAGTATAGCTTTCCTGATGGCTTTTTGTTTGGTACTTACAGGTTATTTTTGCAAGATGAATCATCTTGCAAATACTAAAACTAATGAAAAGCGAACCCTGTGGCAAAACCCTGAAAAAAACTATAAATAAAAAGCATTTCGCTAATTAAGTGGTGCCCCCTGAAAAACAAAGTTTGGATATAATCTAATGATTTGTGATGCTTGAAATGAAAAATATTACCTTCTTCTGGATCAATATTATGAGCACAGTTAAATAACTCAAGGTGAATGCAGTTTTTTATATCCAGATTAAAAAAGATGAAAACATTTTAGATTTTAGAGAATCAAACTGATTTTAAATATTTCTTTTCAGCAAGTGTGATGGAGTAAATGGGGATGGGGTGAGGTAACAGATTATCTGCAGGACAAAGAATCAGAGCTTAAAGAGACTTTAGGATTCTTCTAGTCCAGAAGTGTCAGATTGGCTACCTATAGAAGTCCCCAGTGAGGCCTAAACCAGTTTAAAATGTAATTGGGAAATGTTTAACAAAATAAATAAAAATACAATACAACATAGATAATGTTAATTTGAATGTTTCTAAGTCAAGATGTGGCCTGGTGTGATCCCTTTCTCCTTTAGTTTAACAACACCAGGCTAATCCAGCTTCCTCATTTGAAAGACAAGGCATCTGAGGCTCAGATATTGTGATGTTTCCAATATCACTCGGGAAGAACCAATGTGTGAACTCATGCTCCAACTCCAGAACCAAGCATTTTTTAACTATCCCAAAGCTATCTGTTTTCCCACTTACGATTTTATGTTCATGCAATGTTTAATACTCTTAAAAAAACAGCATAAATTATCTAATTCGTGTTTGTTTTTGTTTTTACAACCTTTGTAAAAGATAAACCCCCAAATCCTGGCCAAATGGAGATCACATTAAAGGCAGTTTTGACAAAAATGAAAGGGAAAAAATATGTGTGTATGCTTATGTGTGTATAGATATATACACATACACAAATACACACATGTGAATTTATATATACACATATACGTGTGTTTATATATAAATATGTGTGTATATATATGCACACACACACATACACATATGCATACCCACACACACATGCGTGTGAATGTATCCTCCTATAGCCTCTCCAGGCTGAAGAAAGTCTACATTTCTATTAATGACCTATTGCTTCCGTCTGATTCAATACAGCCCACTGGCCATGGAAATGGTAGCACTCAGCAGGAGATGACAAAATGGTCAGCAAACAGTGCTGAGATATGTCATTTTCTTCAAATACTTTCTCGGGAATAAAATGACATGCTTTAGAACGTTATCTCCTGCTCAGATCAAATATTTCTTTATTAAACAAAAGTGCACACACTATAGTTTCTATACAAAATATAGGTTTATGCATGTTGCTTCTCGTTTCAACTGCAAAACAAATCAATATTTGATTTCTTCCCCCCTGCTTGCCTTCTTTTTCTCCTCCCCTCTTCCACCTCTAGCTTTGAGTTTATTTCTTAGTATTTACTCCCTTCAGCAGCTACTGCTTCCCTCTCTCCAAGTAGTTTTGGAATGAAAACTTTGCTAACTTGACCCAGGCTAAGATACTCACTATGACTTCATCAGATTCTAATCTTTGCAGTCTACAAAAGTCAGAAGCCCTTTTTGCTGTTTATTCTATATACAACATCTCTGTTCTTAACCACAATACTCCCACTCTTGGTTCACTTAAGCTCCAAAGATATGAAAATGAACAACATTTTTGGGGCGATGATGATAAAAAATATATATTACCTTTTTTTTTCTTATGGTATAGGGACTTCTGACTTTTACGACTGTCTCAGAAGAGAACTGATTCCTTTTTTTGCCTTTTTAACCAAAACATCCCATCTTATTGAATTTGATGCATAAAGCTAGGAAAAGGGATAAGCAATCTTTTGCTGAAAGTCCCCAAACTAATTTACTGCCTTCTGGGTAACAGTGAATGTTATCCAGTTCTTTGTAGGGCCTAATATAACCTGTCTTTGAAAACTCTAAAATATCTGTAAACTCCAAAATTCTCAATTCATAGAGGAAACTGGTACCAACTAGAAGCATTAAGGCCTGAGCCCTGGATATTCTTGAAGGAGCAATTGTGCTTTTTGAAAGATTAAGATCTGACCAAGTTTTGCTTTGGGCTATTATATTTTACTCACCTAAATGGGATCTCAAGAGATGACTCTATCAATCTTACTGTGCACTATTAAATAATGATTGCATTTTCCCCTCGATATTATGATTTTAAAGAATATAAAAGATGAGACTAAAATACCCTTATTGTCAAAAATATAATGAAAATTATTTCAAGTCAAATCAAGAAATGCTTATTAAGTGCTGCTCTACAAGCAGCCCATGTTTATTATAGCAATCAGAAAAGAGAATTGGACTATCCCAGAAGGTCACTACATACTTGTTTAGTAACCTAGGTGTTCACCTGCTCCTACTCCCTTTTCTGATGAAGGAAAGAGTCAGATTGACCTGTGACCTGCTATCGTATTTACCCAGAAATCTAGTCTACTAACATGAGAAACTGGCCAAACTGCTTTGCTGAGATATTTCAATCCCTCAGAAAGAATTTTAGCAATTAAGGGGAAAATTATTTTTCCTTGTTCTTAGTTACATATATTTTTCTTCTTTTTTCTCCCTTTCAAAGAAGTCCATCAAAATGGCAAATATAATATAAATAAATATATTATACAATATAAAACATATAAGTATATTCTATAATATATAAATATATGATATATAAATTTATAATATATGAATAAAATACATGTAAGCATACACTTAAATACATATTAAATATAAAATATATGTTTTCCAAAATAGGTTCTATTTAATCATTTGCCATTCACTTACCCTTGCCTAAGAAAGCCATGCAAAGTCATGTCATATCATATCCTAGATCATATCACATCAAATCATGTTGTAAATTGGCAAGTGTCCACCTGCTGCTTACAAGTATAGGAACTAGGTACAAGGTACCACATTAGACATGGGAATATTAAGAAAACAAGGTCCAGACTGTGCCTTCAAGAAGCATACAATTACCTATGACTTGTCCAGCTGAAGGAAAAAGGAAAGGCTTTAGGGAAGAGGTGAGTCTAAGAAGAATTCCAAGATCCAGAGATAGGAGAGGAGTCTGTATTAAGTAAGAGGGGTTTAAGCAATAGCACAGATATGGGAAGGGTGAGGAAGAATAGGCAAAACTGAGTGGTTCATTGTGGGTGGAATATAGACGATTGTGAAGATGGACAGAATGACGGAAGGCTGGAAAGAAAGGAGCTGTAGAGAGCTTTTGATACTAGGATAAGAAATTTAGGCTTCATTCAGTGGGGAGGGAAACACTGAAGGTTTTTGAACAAGGAGTAACATAACCAGACCAGCACATCTGGAAGATTGCTTTGGCTAAAATGTGACCAGAGGCACAGAGACCAGTCAGAAGTCTATTTTAATACTCCACCAAAGTGATCTTCCTAAAGCATCTTCCTAATCAATAAATGCCCATGGTTCCTGATCACCTCAAGGGTCAAGTATAAAATCTGTTGTTTGACATTCAAAGTCCTTCTTAACCTCACCATCTTCTTTTCCAGCATTCTTACACTTTCCTGCCCTTCAACTACTTTTTGATGCAGTGACACTGGCCTCCAGGCTGTTCCACAAACAAGACACCCATCTCTCACTCCAGGCATTTTCTCTGGCTGTCTTCTGTGTTTCATCGGTTGGAGTCCACTGGCAAGATATAGGTCAATATGACTGGAGATGGCACCAGATGCAGTGGGAGACCTTGATCTTTTTAAATGAGGCTGATGACTTTGCACAGCTCTGCCTCATTTAAATCCAATTCATTTGCAAGTCAAGACATCACCCTCCTGATGTCACTAGTCCTCTTCAAGAAAGAAGGACGAGCAACAATCTATGCTTGGGATACTCTCCCTCATCTCCTAGTCCTGGCTTCCCTGGCTTCCTTTAAGTCCCAAATAAAATCCCATGTTCTACAGGAAGCCTTTCCCAAACCCTCTTAAGTCTAGTGTCTTCCTTCTCTTAATTATTTCCTATTTATCCTTTATAAAGCTCATTTGTACAAATTTATTTCCTTGTTGTTTCTCTCATTAGATTATAAGTTCCGTGTGGGCAAGGGCTATCTATTGCTTCTTTTTTATTTTCCTAGCGCTTGGCACAAGCCATGATAGAAGCTAAATAAATGTTTATTGACTAACTGACTGAATAGCCCTTGGAAGAAGTAATCAGTCCTGAACTAGGGTAATCTCTGTGACAATAGAAATGCAGGGACAGATAAAAAAGATATACTGGAAGTAGAATTAAGAAGAAGCAACCACAGTTTGGATGTAGATGTTAAAGGAGAGGGAAAAAAATCATTCACATCATTATGTATTTTTGTATTTAAGCCTCTAGGCTTAAATATTCAAATGTAAATTCAAAATTGGGTTTTATTGCTATTTGGGTCAGACTAACCCTTAGTCTAATAATCTCTACGAGCAGCCCTATTTCTTATAGCAATCAGAAAAGAGAATTAGACTATCCCAGAGGGTCACTAAGTTCTTGTTTAGTAAACCTAGGTGTTTGCCTGCTCCTACTCCTTCCCCCACTTTTTTGATGAAAGAAACAGTCAAATTAACCTGTGACCTGCTATTGTATTTACCCAGTCTAGCAACATAAGAAAGTGGCCAAACTGCTCTGTGGAGATAGTTCAACCCCTACAAAAAGAATTTAAGGGGGCAGCATGGCACAGTGAATAGAGCACCGGCCCTGGAGTCTGGAGGACCTGAGTCGCGATCCGGCCTCAGACACTTGACATACTTACTAGCTGTGTGACCTTGGGCAAGTCACTTAACCCCAATTGCCCTGGCTTCCCCCCTCCAAAAAACAAAAACAAAAAAAAAATTTAAGCAGCTAAGGGAAAAATATTTATGGCATTTTTCCTTCTTACTAATAATGTGTATTTTTCTTCCCCCCCCTTTTCAAGTAAGTATATCAAAATGATTATACGTGTATATTATATATCTATATCTACATCTATTTCCAGAATAAGTTCTATTTTATCATTTTTTTTTCATTTACCCTTGCTTAAGAAAGCCATACAAAGTCATATCATGTATCATACCCTATAACATATCATATTGTATTCTAAATTGCCAAGTAAGTTTCCACCTTCTGCTTATAAGTATTTGCCTATTGAAATGTACCACCTTGGAGTGTCTGCCAGCATATTCTCAGTGACTATTACATGAACCTTGAGGAAACAGGATAGGACCTTTAAAGCAAATGGGATTTCTATGACATCCCCCCTTTTCCATTGTACACACAGATTTAAAGTTTGTGGTAACAACCTATAGGCCCCACTCAGTGCAACTGAAGAAAAACTTCTCTACCATTTCTTAAAGAACTAGGTTACAGAAACCATTAGAAATCATCTATTTTGAAGCTTGAGCTTCTGTAATCATATTCTTTCCATGACCCTTTGAAAGAAACTACTCTCTTTCCATATTCAAGGCTCCTCATTAAATTCTTTTTGAGTGTTTTTAGGAAACTACCAGGGTCATTACAGATGTAAAACGTAATAATATGTAGAATTTATACTTTTTATATCTGAATTTTAAGAGCATATTTTGAATTAATTCCTGTGTCTGTCAATTGTTCATCCAGTGAACCATGATTCAATAAACTCTCAAATTTAGAATTTTCATCCTAGACTTCAAAATGATTACACTGTGTTAATATTTAATATCATGCTCTTGACTTTTATGGAATTGTAGAGATAAGCAATATCCACTTGAACATTTCCCTCTCTTTTATACCACAATTAAAGATACTCTCCATTATGTTATCCCCTTTCTTATAAATAAAGATCTAAATGATAAATCCATTCTTTAATACTGTTCCAGGAAAAAAAGTTTTTTACTCTAGTTCTACTGGTATGCTCATTTATTAGATAACAAGAACTATATATGATATATTTTCCTTTTGCCTTGGCTGCTAGTAAAATCCAGTACTCTATAAGCTTAAAATTAAACCACATTCCAGTTAACATTTATTTTCTCATTTTGATTGTTTTTTATTTTGTTTTTCATTTTAATTTCCTTGTTTCACATCATATTTCATTTTATAAGTTGTTTCAAGCCCTTTTTGATATTATGTGGCACATGAGTACAAAATAAATAGATAGAATGACTAGATTAAAGGCCAAATCAAATTATTAATTTAAGATTAATACCAGGGCCAGAAAAAGTGATAATATTAATCATTTTCATAAACTTATCACTTTCAATAATGATAAAATTTCAATAAAATAGCAAAAAAGAATTGGAACACATTTTACCAGGTAAAGGCCTGATTCAGTACAAATTAATGTTTTGTACTTTTACTGGCAGAATAAGAATATTTTAGGTCTAATGTGATTCTAATTCAATATAGGACATTAGACATCATGTTACAGTCTATTCTTTTTCTTTTTTACAATTTACAAATAGCTATGTCTCCATATATTTAGATATGTAGCCACTTTCTGCTTCCTATACTTCAAAAGAATCCAAATATAGCTTCAGAAGTATTTCTCCATCTTGACTTGAGAGGCTATTTGGAAAATATAATAGCAAATCAACCAATAGCATTCCAGTCACTTGGCATCCTGCTTTGTACTTCTTGCATCAGGAAATAGATTGATGGAAACCACAACTGGCCTCATATATTTTCTCTTTGCCATAAAAGCTTTTTCTTTTTCTTTTAATTTTTAATGGGCTTGTGTCATACTGTGTTTAATTTTAGAAGTTGTCTCAAATACATACATATTATGTGGGGCAAGAATCCTAACTAAATAAACAGCACAAATTAATTAAAAAGGGAAATCCAAGTGATTATTTTAAGAGAAATATTTGCTACAGAAATGAAAGTTGTAAAACAATTTTTTTCATAGCCTAGTGACTTGCAATATGAATGTAATTTCAATAATATAGCAAAGAGGATAGGAAAAACTTTTAAATGATAAAGTTTTGTGATAGTCAAGTGATAGCCAAGAAATCTATAAGCACCTATTAGACACCTATAGTGTGCCAGGCACTGTGCTGCATGCAGATTAGTCAATGAAGTAAAGTGATAGTCAAGAAAGCTATAAGCACTCATTAGACACCTACAGTGTGCCAGGCACTGTGCTGCATGCAGGGGATGAAAGGAAAGGCAAAAAGAAGTTCCTAGTCTTACTGAATCCAGAGTTTAATGGGGGAACCAACATGAAGGCAACTATCTACAAACAAGATATATACAGGATAAATTGGAGGTAATTGAGGTAAGGCACTACAATTAAGGGAGGGGGGAATCAGATCTTTCAGTTATGCTAAGAACACATCATCTCAATACATTTCAATACCCCCAAAATTCTGGATAACATTAAGGTTATCTCAGGGGATCCATGGATATCTTGGGGGAGTTTGCTCTACATATGGATTGACTCTCGGTCCAGGATATTAATAAGGAGTACAAAATGATTTGGTCTCGGATGACTTGAAAATTCACCAAACCGCATCAGAGACATGGTGATTTGCTAGTCAGGTCTCCGAGACCAAAGCCAGAAGGAAACCAGTGACATGACTACAGACAACCAGAGGATGGCTAGGCTTAAGTTTCAAAGCCAAATCTTCAGTAGAGTGATCTCAGGGGCTGAAACTATCCTGTGGCTAAAGCAGTGAGAATCATGGTCAATTACAAAAGACATTAAAAGACTGTGGTCAATTCAGAAGAGGGAAAGTAACACATACAAAGTGACTGGAAATTGTCATATGAAGATTTAATGAGAGAACTGTGAATGTTTATCCTGTAGAAGAGAAGGCATTGAGGGGGAGAGGATTGGGAGAGGACATAGTAGCTGTCTTTAAGTATTTAAAGGTCTGTCATGTGGGATTAGACTTATTTTGTTTGTCTCCATAATGAAAAATTAAGAGCAATGGGTGGAAGTTGTAGAAAAGCAAATTTAGGTTTGAGGTAAACCAAGCTTTAGAAATATTCAAAAGTCTGTCTCATGAGGAAGAGGGTTCCCTGTTCTCAAATGTCTACTGGCAAAGACTGATCACATGTCAAGCCTATTTAAAGAAGATTACTGCTCACCATAAAGGCTGAGATCAGTTGCCCTGTGAAATCATACGATTTTAGCTAGACAGAACACTGGGGATCATATAGCCTAAGCCCTTAATTTTACAGATAAATTAACAAATTCCTAAAGAGGTGAAGTAACCTGACAGAGTGGCTGAGTTAAGATTTGAATCCAGATCCTCTGACTCAAAATCCTTTGACTTAGTCTTTCCACTACATTATGAGATTTAAAATTTGACAATGACAGAGAAAGGGTGGGGATATCCAGCTGGCAAAAATTCCCAATATCCTCAAGGAGTCTGAGAAAAACAGGAGATCAGGGATACTATTAGCTTGTCTTGAGGTAGCTACATGGCTCAGCAGATAGAACTCTGCACCTAGAGTCAGGAAGTTCTGAGTTCAAATTTGACCCCAGATAGATACTAGTTGTGTGACTTTGGGCAAGTCACTTAAGCTCTATTTGTCTCAGTTTCCTCATTTGTAAAATAGAGATAGTAGTAGCACAGGGTGGTTGTGAGTATCAAATTAACTAATCTATATAAGGCATTTTGCAGACCTTAGAAGTAGTATGTAAATGCTACTTATCATTCTCTCTCTCTCTCTCTCTCTCTCTCTCTCTGTCTCTCTCTCTCTCTCTCTCTCTCTCTCTTTCTCTTTCTCTCTCTCTCTTTCTCTTCCTCTGTCTCTCTGTCTGTCTTTCTCTCTATCTCTCTGTCTCTGTCTTTATCTGTCTGTCTGTCTCTCTCTCTCTCTCTCCTACCTGATGTTGCTAGACACTCTGGTGTTGCTGCAGTCATTCCCATTACCTTAAATTTTATAGTATTAGCACCTCCTCTGGACTCTAGATACTTAATGTTCTTCCCAGGATATATCCACTATCACCAGCTATTGTCCAGTAGCAAAAGACTATTATAAATCCATTTTACAGATTAGGAAACTCAGATGCAGAGAAGACACATGACTTGCCCAAAGTCACACTACTATTATTCAGTGACAGAACAGGGAAATTTGACTGCCGGGTCCCATTCTGCATATGCCATATCCTTCTTAGGAATACAGTAATAGGAGGACAGATCTTCAAAATCCTCATGTGCTTCTCCATTAAGTTAAAAAAGGGCAACTACATAAAGTACCAGAAAACTGCCACCCCTCTTAGCCATTTCCTAAGAACTCTCTCTATTTATTTATTTATTGATTATCTTTGAGGCTGTATTTGTTACCCATTTAAAACTTTACCTAAACCTGACATCACCAAGTGCAAGGGGAAGAAAGAATGAAGATCAACATACTGAAACTTGAAAATCATTTTTCATATTATAATCCCCACATCCTTATCCAAATTTTCTCACTGGTCTCCATGGCTTAAAGCTACGAAGATAGATTTATCAAATGCAGCAAATGATCTTAGGTTCCTCTACAAACCCAAACTTGTACGAGTCTCAAACAACAAAAAGGAATCCTTGCAGGATAGACTCTCCCACCTAATTTTCTTTAGATCTGGCATAATAGAAAGTACTGAATCTGGAGGCAAATGACCTGCTACTTATTTCCTTGGTTACCCTGGGCAAGTCACTTAACCTTTCTAGGTCTCAAGTTAGCTCTGCAAATGACCTTTAAGGTCCTTTCTAGCTTTAAATCTACCCTATTATGATGTCCTTAAGACCCTAGCAACAAAGGCTGATCAATTTAGAAGGTAAGACCAGGGAAGAGGGAAGAGTCTGCTTCATTTTCGTGTCTGTATCTCTAGTGGCTAGCTCACCTCTTTAAAAAAACTGTAGACAGTTAATGTTTGTTATTTGTATTTGTTTTGGGCCATCGTCAGCATCTTGACTTTTGTCTTCCCGCTAGGCTTTGATGACTCTGGAGGAAAGAGTGAGGCTGTTGACCTTGTGCAACTCTGCCTCACTTAAATTCATTTCACGTGCAAGTCAAGAAATCATCCTGGTGATGTCATTGGTCCTCTTCAAGAATGAAGGACGAACAACAGTGTTAACTGTTTGAGAGCAGGGCTGGTGTGTGTGTGTGTGTGTCTGTGTGTGTCTGTGTGTGTGTGTGCCTGTGTGTGTGTGTGTCTGTGTGTCTGTGTGTGTGTGTCTGTGTGTCTGTGTGTGTGTGTGTCTGTGTGTGTGTGTGTGTCTGTGTCTGTGTGTGTGTGTCTGTGTGTGTGTGTGCCTGTCTTTATAATCCTGGCACCTAGCACAATGCATGGTACCTAGTATTCCCTTAATAGATGCCCACTAAAGGAGTGACTGACATAAAGACTGACAAAGACTGCTTAATGAGAAAGGTATTAACTATTGGCCTTCCTTCCTTCAAGAATGAGACAGGGCATAACCACTTACTCCCCAATGTGCCTGCTTCACACAATTACCTGGTCATAACTCTTACTCTATCCACGGTCTTTCTTATAGTACTTTGCAATGAACTGTGATGCACTTTTTACCATCAAGAGTCTTGTAATTTTGCAAATCAATGCTGGCAGGTTACATGCCAAAATGCAGAGGAATCTCTGTCACGTTTAGACTATGTAGAAAACCGTTCAAGGCAGTTCTCCAATCTCATCTTGACACTTTAAGGTGCCCTTTTAGTCATGACAGAAAATGAATATTGTGTCATTTTCTTGTTACAATCTGGATAATGAGGGAAAATATGTGAATTTCAATGTCTCATCAACATTATAATTTATAGTAGTGAACAGTGAACTCTTTCTACCTCCTGGATCTTCTGAATTTTGATTGGCTGCTCATTCCATCTTTTCTGTGCAAGCTGATGAGGCTGCAGAGTATGAGGAGAGCAGCAAAAACAAACCAAATTACTGTCTAAAGGAAACTTTGATTTTGGAGTCCCCTTAAAAACCCTAATTACATTTTCCCCACTTAGATCATGGCTGCACATAATTCCATTTAGCACAGGAAAACCACAATATTATTTTGAGAACTTTTTTAATGAAGTATTCTTTTGTGCTATGTTTTTTATTGTATGAATTATAAGAATTATTATGAGATTTCTCTTTTTTAAAAGAACAAAACTACTTTCATTTTTAAACTGCAAATTAATAATCTATCATCTATAAACTCCTGTAAAGTTGGTAGGGCATTTAGGCTCCTTAAAATGATGGTCTTAACCTCTTATATATGTTTTGTGATTTGACAGGAATCCTGGATTTGTGAGAAGTCGATGCTATAGGACATCCTTTCATAGAGATTGTAGCTCCTTTCTGAAACCACCAATGTCCCCTTTCTGCCTCCAGACTAGAATATGTATTTCTGGGTATGCACAACAGGCACAAAAACTCTTAAAAAAACAACTCTTAGGATTTGCCCATAGCCTATTGGGTTCATGGTCACATAGTCCACGATTTTGGGTCTTACTAGAAAACTTGCCTGATGGAAGAAGAGAACTGTAAAAAAGAGTCTGAAAATCTGAGCTCCAAATATGATTCCTCTACCATGTGAATTTTTGGGACATGTAATGTTTCTTTGCCTCAGTGTCACTTTATTTTAACCAAAAAATGTTGCTAACAGCCTTCTTTTTCAGAAGGCTATCATATGGAAAAATGAGATGCATATGGAAGTCCTTTACAATCTTGAGAGAAAAGACAACTCCAATATTTAGAGGTTGTGGAATGAACAGAAACAAACTCTTGGTCCTGACATGCTCTGTTTTTCATTTTTTTTTAGACCAGACCCTTGATTCTATTGATCTAGGGATCCTCGTGAGGAAACTCTTTTTAATTCAGATTAACACCTGTTTGGCAATTTATAACCTGAAAAAGCTATTTTGGGGCATCGAGAAGTGGAAAAAATTTCTTGCCCAGGGTCACAAAACCAGTAAATGTCAGAAGTGGCACTTGAGCTCTGCTCAGAGGCCAGCTCTCTCTATTCACTAAGTCACAGCTGCTTCTCTTATAATAAGACAGACTCACATTTACTTAAAACAGTAGGGCAAGACAGCAATGGTGCAAGTGTTATAAAATAATAGTCAGGGTGCTCTAATTACCTAGGATTTGGGGGGCTTAAGGTATTCGTGCTTCTTGGCCAGATGTTTTAACTGGCCAGACAGACTAGTTGGTGGCCTTTTTCTTCATTCCAGCTGTGATCAGGAGAGACGATGATAACAGCAGATCTGATGCTTCCTTTTCTTCATAAACACCTGGCATTGTGAAATGTTCAATTCTAGACTAGCTTTCATGAGTAAAGATTTTTCCTGTATTCAAATACTGAAGTGCCTGATGGTACTACAGATCAGTCAATGTTGAATAATAAATTCCATTTTTTTAAAAAAAATAAGATTTCAAG
Source organism: Trichosurus vulpecula (assembly GCF_011100635.1). Lineage (NCBI taxonomy): Eukaryota > Metazoa > Chordata > Mammalia > Diprotodontia > Phalangeridae > Trichosurus > Trichosurus vulpecula. Next base: position 201,621,987 of record NC_050580.1, read on the forward strand.
GCAATTCAGTGATGTGATGTAATGGTTTAGCCCTCAACCTCTTAATGCCTCAGTTTTTCCATTTGAAAAATGGATGTTAGAAGAGGACACGCTGCCCTGGGATAATATGAAAACCAATGAGATAATTCTTGGCAACCACCACTGAGCTTCACTGATAAAAGCCACTAACCAAATATGAAACATTAATTTAGATAAAAAGGACATGCTAGTGTTAGGGTAACATGCACTTCATTAAAACCAAGCAGCTTTGTTGAATTTCAGCATTACAGGTGAGGTAACCAAATGACTACTCGTGTATCAGTTAGCTGAATTAGATAACAAACTTGTCAGGTCTCTCTTATAAGTTGTAACTTAAAAGTTATGATTTATTCATACATATTTTTTAACATCAACATATTTCCGTTTAAACACAGGTCAGTGACTAATAGGAGTTGCACATTCAATTCGCACCATTAAAAGCACTTCCCATAATGTTCAGTGCTCTGAACTTGGCACCAAAAAAAGCAGCATTCTGTGGAGGGATTTTCTGGGTGTTTTTCTTTTTTAACAAAAATACTGTAAACCTTACTTTCAATTGTTTTACAGCTCAATTGATAAGGTGTGTTCTCTTTTTTTGTTTAAGAAAATTTAAAAGCAACTAATTTAAATATGCAAAATTATCTTGAGTTGTTCATACGTGAACTTAAAAGCCGTGCAACACAGGAAAATTAAGTAATTATGCCTCCAAGTTATTTACTGCAATTAAGCTCATTTATCATATGCAAATTAGTGCAAACTGGTCTCATTAGTTACTAAATTACTCAATATGAGCTGAACAATGTAGCACTCCAGTTTGTAATGAAAAATCCCTGTAGAGGCAAGCAGTATCAATTAAGCTAATTTGCATATGCAAATATATTCACTAACTTTCTCTTTTTTCTATATTTAGTTCTATATTTTCTTATCATTCTGGATCATAGGGAAAATATGGGGTCATTTATCCTTTTCTTCCTCAGATGGAAGTTAAAGAAATCATTTGAAAAATCAGTGTCATTTATTATTATCACTGAAGTCCAGCAGAAACCCAGTTTGCCACGAGAACCATGATCATTCAACATTTCTAGGGTTTCCTTTTTTCTTGTTTGTTTGTTTAACATCACTAAAGCGTCAATAACACAGATGATGGAAATGAATTTCCAGACCTCTCATGAAACAGACATTGGACCTGTAAGTCTAAATATCTGTTGGAGATATTTTTTGTTCCACAAAGCTCAAGAAATGTCAATTGTGATGAATCTCAATAAAATAATTATCAGTGTCCTTTAATTACCTAGGATTTGGGGGGCTTAAGGTATTCGTGCTTCTTGGCCAGATGTTTTAACTGGCCAGACAGACTAGTTGGTGGCCTTTTTCTGTATTCCAGCTGTCATCAGGAGAGGGGCTGATAATGCAGATCTGATGTTTCCTGTTCCTCATAAGCACATTGCTACAAACTGTACTTTTTCCCCGTAAATCAGACATTGGTTGGGTCTCAGAACTAGACTGCAAAATCTTGATTGGAGATGCTTGACAAAATAATAGTGATGCTATATGTCAAATGATGCTCTTTTTTTAAATAATGCCCAACTACCATTTTTTGTAAACATTTCTGGATGTTGAGTTTATGTGATTCCCGTGTGTCTATCAATAATTCTGAAGAACCTAATATAGAACTGTCTGACAGGCAAACCTACTACGTACCAGGTACTGTGCTAAATGCTTTACAAATAAAATCACACTGTATCCTCACAACAATCCTGGGAGTTGGGTGCTGTTTTATAGATGAGGAAAATGAATTAAGTGACTTTCCCAGGGTCACACCTGAACTCATGTCTTCTTGTCTTCAGGCCCAGTGCTCTGTCCATTGTGCCATCTGACTGATTACACCTTGGTAGTGGAAGCTTTGCTAGCATCGCATGGACCCTGCACTGCTTAACTATTAATTTTCCTTGATAATATGAGGAAGTGTGTATACAGGGAGGGGGGGAATAGATGAAACAAAAACATAAGTAACTTCCAGTGGACAGAGAATGGAATGTTGAGTCAGATAGACCTGAGTTCAAATTCTACCTCAGACATTTACCAGATTAGTAATAGCATTCCACTCCTACGGTTATTGTGAAGATAAAAATGAGATAATATTTGCAGGTCTCTATTGTCATTTCACTCAAGCCTGCAGTTTTTGCCAAACTTGTTTATCACTGTGGCTTAACCTGAGATTTGAGACCTTCTACAGCAGGGGTGGGGAACCCGCGGCAGGCCGCATGTGGCCTCTAGGTCCTCAAGTGGAGACCTTTGACTGAAAGTTTCAACGGTTGGCACTTGAAGGTCTACAGAGCCACATGTGGCCTCGAGGTCGCAGGTTCCCCACCCCTGTTCTAGAGTGTGACTCCAACTTAACCTTTCAGACATTATATTAGTCACTTATTTTCAGCTTAAATGAATTATAAGCTATTCTTGGATCATGTTCTGCTTTTCCTTCCCTCCATACACTGATTAAAGCCATTCACTGTGTCTATTGAAATCTTTCTCCTACTTCAGGAAGGCCATGCCTGCTCAGGATCTGGTTCCTCCACTGAGCCTTTCCTAGTCCTCTGCAGTTCAGGGGTTCCTAACCTGAGGTTCATGAACTCGTTTTTGTTTTTAAATATTTTGATAGTTGTATTCCTTTGTAATTGGTTACCTTCATGATCCTCTGTGGTATATTTTATGCATTTAAAAAATTATTCTGAGAAAGTATCCATAGATTTCAACAGACTGACAAAGTGGGCCCCGACACCGCAAAGGCTAGAAATCTCTGCTCTAGTTGAAAGCAATATCTCCCTCCTCGAATTTCCTTAGAGCCCTTCATGTGGCTCATATTCATTTGTTTATATAAAGTCAATTTGATGTTAATCCTCTTGATGGTAGAATTTTCAAAAAATGTTCTTAACTGCTAGTGGCTAACAGAGCCCCTTTTCATGTGAGATTAGCAATGATAATAGCTATTTTAGTAATTATTTAATTTAGTGAAATTTGTTTCATTATATTTATTATATTATATATTTATGATAAATAATTTAGGAATTTTAAGTTTTGCAAAGTGCTTCACAAATGTTATCTCATTCTATCTTCAGAACAACCCTGGATGGGAGGTGCTATTATTATCCTCATTTTACAGAGGAAGAAATCAAGGCAGCCAGATTTGGACAAGAGACAAGTGTCTGGGGCTGGATTTGAACTCAGAGAGGTGTGGGCACTCCTCATGAAGTGGAGTTTATAGGAATTTTCCTTTACTACACTGTCCTTTCCAAAAAATGTTTGCTGCAACCCTACTGCTGCATTGACATGATGAGACTCCCTGTTTCTTCTCTCAGTAGGAAGACATTTCTATCAGTGAAGATGTATCATAATTCTTAGAAGCATTTGCCTCCTCCGACCATGGGTGCAGAAGCTGCAAGGCATATGCATCGAACCACTCTGTAATGACTGTTCACAGGGTCGTCTCGGGGGGGCCTTTAAGGAAGGTCTGAGGAACACACAGTCATTACAGAAGAACTATTCTGGTCATGAGACAAAAACTGGCCTGAGGAATCCAAGAATTACAATCTTAGGAGGTGGGGTGGGGGTGGCGTTCTGCTGGGATTCTCTCCAGGAGAAGAGTCAGCTCCATGGTAAAAACGAGGAGTATTAGACTTAAGAGTCTGGAAGAGCTGAGTTCAAATTCTGTCTCAGATGCTGTATGAACCCGGGCAAGTTATTTAGCCTTTCTCAACCTCAGTTTCCTTACCTGCAAAGTGGGTGTAATAACGACACCTACTTCACAGGGCTGTTGTGACGATCAAATAAGATAACATTATAAAGTGCTTTGCAAACTTTAAAGTGTCATCTAAAATGCTAGCAATATAATTGCAAGAAGTACTTGTTGGAGGAGACAATACAACAGAGGAAAATTCAAATACGTCCATGTAACAACACATATATTAAAGTGCCTTCCTCTCTGAGTTCGAATCCAGCCTCAGACACTTACTAAATATGTGGCCCTGGGCAAGTCACTAAACCTCTGTTTGCTCCAATTTCTTCATCTGGAAAAAGGGAATAAATATAGCACCATCCTCCCAGGACTGTCGTGAGGATAAAATGAAATGATATTTTAAAGTGTTTCACACATCTCTTTATTATTGTTATCCATAACCTCTTTACTCTAGTGATAATAACGATGATGATGATGCTGCTGCAATGAGGATGAATGCAAGGATAATAATGGTAAGCTGAATAATAAATAGAACTTCTCTACCTAGAAGTACTCTGGATTTTTGGATCCAGTCAAGTCCTGAGGAAGTCATCTGAGGTTCCTAGAAGCCAAAGTAGGTCTATTGCATCCTCTGAGTTTTTTCAATATTCCCTTTTTTGCTACATGCTTTGAAGTTTCCCGCCATAGCATTTATGCATACAGAGGTCTCATATTATTCAGGAAGTCTTGGGAATATTTTTATTCTACTAATTTTTAAAAGTACATACTTGGTTGACCTCAAAGATCACAAAATCACAGTCACAGGTTCTGAGTTGGAAAGAATCCTATTGGCCATCTGGTCCAACTCAAAACCCTCCAGAAATCCCTACTCCAACAACCACAATTGGTCGTGACGCCTGAAAGTTCTTCCCTGAGGAGGAACACACTACCTCCTGAAAAAGCCCATTACCCTTGTGGGCAGCTCCAATAATTGGGCAAATTATCCTGATATCAAACTTACATCTGCCCCTTTGCCATCTCCAGCAATTGTTCCTCATTCTGTTGTCTAGGACCAAGAAGAACAAGCCTAATCCCTGTTTAACATGACATCTTTTCAAATCCTCAAAGACAGCTTTCACATTCTTCCTGAGTCTTCTCATCTCGGGGCTAAATGTCCCCAGTCTACGATTCAGTAAAACTCCATTATCTCCATTTCTTAAAGGAAGCCTTTTTTTTAAGAGGGAGTATTAGAGCTAGAGATACACCCCATGCCAAAAGTCCTGTGCTGACATATATAGTACCTGTACTTAATAACAGACACTGTTTATTTTTTATTATCCCAAGCTTGTTGTAATGTTGGATAGCTAGAAAGGTAGAGATTACCATAAACTATTGGTGGGACAAATAATATATGTTTCTACAGACTCATCATAGCAAGGCTGACAAATCAAGCTGACATATCCACCCCTTCCATTTCTTCAATTTACAAGGTTTGTTTTGTTTGTCTTGTTTTTAACACCTGTAAGGTGTGTAAAACAGTATTACTGTCTAGTATGCAAATATGTGGTGGCTGATTTTACATCTCTTCTAACACTAACATAAAGTATTCATTTAGAGAATAAAAAAAAAACAACCCTTGAACTTAGGCTTCTGCTAAGGGCATACAAATAATTAAAACACTCCATTCATAATTTCGACACCTAAGGGAAAGTCACTGGTTAATTTTATGTTTTCCTAACATTATATTTGCTACCATTTTGCATTTAGTTAAGCTTAGAAAAACACAGGAAATGTGAACACATTGTACAGTTCCTACAACTTGGCTAAGTAAACAACCTTCACTTCTCTCCCTTCTTAGGAATGACAGGATGGAGGAGGGTTAATGGATTCACAGAGCACTTATGATATTGCTGAATCCACCAACAGGAAAACCTAATCTCTGTTCAACAATCTTTTTGGCATGCAAAAAGGAATGTTTGCAAGGAAGACCTCTTATTTTTGATGTCCCTTGACTTTTCATCTACTCAGCCACAAAGTATAATTCCCCATCTTGGCCTCTTGACCTCCTAATTGCTCTTTCTCCTCATCTGATTAATATAAGCCAAGTAAGACTATGTTGAACTAAAATACCTTGGATGAGACCCAATATATACGATCTACACTCCTATAGTTATAAGGCTAATTATCCTAGAAAGCCTTCAACTGTACTGCAGATGGCACTTTGGTCCTGGTAATCCTGGAATCTCTACAGAGTCACTCAGAGGATGGCAGAAGCAATAACCAGTACAAATTGGGCTTAAAACCCTAGCCTGGAAAATGATGGTAGATGAGTAGAATGATCACTGGTAATTTTTCTGGCAGAATAATCTTTGGTTGTCTAAATGATTATAATGATAATAATAATTATCCTGTTCACTTAACATAAAAGGCAACACAAAATTTCAAGGGATCCTATAAGGTTTTGGGGAAACAAAAATACTGTTCCTGGAACAATGTAGTGAGAAATTAAAAAAAGGCCACCATATCCAATGGAACGCCACCACCACAGAAAGCTCCACTATGTTACACTATGTCCTCTCTTGCTGTCTCCGTACTAATTGGTATCTGATGTCTGACAGATTTCTTGTCATGATAGAAGCCTCTGCAAAACAGCAGGTCATGTGGTTTAGAACACACTGAAGGCATTTCTGACTGAGTTCATGGTGTTTGGGAGTCTCCAGGGACCAGATCTACGAAATGTACAACAGCTCCTGGGAGGAGATGTCCCCTTCTGGACTTGAGCTAGCTCCTGTTAGAAAGCCTCAAAAAAGTCATAAGGAAGGTCATAACTCACTTCCAGCTATCTGAAACAGGGTTGCTTTTTCTGGAGCATTACTCAATTTTTTCCTCCCTTTCTTATATTATTTTTAACCAGTGACCACTCAAGTTTCCATCCAACCTGACCCCAACTCAGATAATCTGAACTAATCTGTCAAAAATTCTTGAAAGCACGGTACCTAGAAACCACAGGAGTACTCTTCTCCTCTCAGCTTTGGAGATGAAGGTGGTTCTGATACAGTCAATGCAGATACAGTCAATAATCATCTATTAAGCTCCTACTATGTGTTAGGAACTGTTTTGTTGTTGTTGATTTGTTTTTCAGTTGTGTCTGATTCTTCGTGACCCCATTTGGGGTTTTCTTGGCAGAGATACTGGAGTGGTTTGCCATTTCCCTTGAGCTAAGTCCAAAAGAAAGGCAAAAGACAATCACTGCCTTAGGTGCCCTCACAACAAAATGGGGGGGCAGCAAAAGGAAGCAAAAATCCATTGATTAGCTACTGTAAATCTTTACCCACTTGCTTCGAACTGTCCTGGCTGAGAGGTAAGGAAATGATTAAGATTTCTCTTGCAGATGTACCTTCCTCTTCACTCTCACAGCTACCACACCAGTCCAGGACCTCATCGTCTTTAGCCTTGAATAATTAGATCCTCTACCTCAAGTCTCTCCATGGTTCACTCAATCCTCCACATAGCTGACAAAATGACTTTTTTCCCTCTAATGTCAAATATGAACTTTATTTGGTATCTGAAGCTCTTCACAATCTGGCCCCTTCCTATCATTCCACTCTTTTAACCCATTACTTCCCTCTATACCCTCCAGTGTGGTACAGCTAGACCAGCCCATTTGCTTTTCAGCACAGGAGAGCTTTTGCTAAGATTGCTGCCCTGGAGTTCTCTCCTGTGTAACCTCTGACTCTTAGAAAGCCTTTCTTTCTTTCTTCCTTTCTTTCTCTCTCTCTCTCTCTCTCTCTCTCTCTCTCTCTCTCTCTCTCTCTCTCTCTCTTTCTTCCTTCCTTCCTTCCTTCCTTCCTTCCTTCCTTTCTTTCTTTCTTTCTTTCTTTCTTTCTTTTTTTTTTGAAATGCAAATGTTTTTATCCAAACATGCCAGGTAAGAAAAGGTGGGAGGAAAGCAAGGGCTACAAATATTCAAGGTGACCTGAGAACTGAAAAGATGACTGGAATCAGGCTGAGGACAATGCCATCCACTTTTCCAATGGCTTTCTGTCTATCTGGGGGAAGTCATAACCTTAATGCCTGAGCGTCATAGAATGGGATCCCTAGAGAAGTCTGCCCTGGCTTCATCTTCCCATGGAGTCTGATTCCCAAGGTCCTCCTTTCCCCAAGCCCAAGGATAGGGCCATTTTGTTGGTGGGAACCCAGGGATAGAGGTGGAACATGATTTCCTGAGTCGCATGGGGCAAGTATAGCAAAGGCAGGGGGAAGACTCATAGTTACCTCATTTCTCAGGACCCCACATCAATCAGCCATAAGGAAAGGCTCTGTAAAGCTGACCACAAACCTGAGACAGCTCAAGCCATTGGGTAAAAAAGGAATCATTAAAAAAAACCCCAGAGGGCCTGGTGCCGGGCTACTGAGGTATTAGCTCAAAGGAAATAGATTCAGAATGGAGCTAGTCCCCAAGAAGCACCAAGTCCTGAGGTGAGCATGCTTTGGAGAGGGGATTCATCACACCCTGAGCTGCCTCAGTACATCAAACGTTACAAAACTAAGCCTACGTTTCTAAAGGACTTTGCTCACATTTCACTGCTACTGCCTTCCCCCCTAAGGCTATCTCCCATCTATTCTATTTTTCTTGATTTATTCTGAATTCCAATCTGGCCTTAGACACTTACTAGCTAGGTGATCCCTTCGCCTCGGTTCCTCATCTGTGAAGAAGGAAATGGCAATCTGCTCCAGTATCTTTGCCCAGAAATTCCCCAAATCCCAGGACTCAGGAAGAGTATAGACAGGACTGAAATGACTGAACAACAACATTGATTCCAGGACCTGTTTTCTTCCCCCATTACAATGTAAACTCCTTGTGGGCAGGAATTATTTTTGGTTTTTTGTTAGTTTTGTCATTTTTATTGCCATTGTTTATTTATTTTTTTGTATCCCAAGTGCTTATCACAGTGCCTGGAGCATAGCAAGGATTTAATAAATATTTGCAGATTGATATTGCAATACAGATCATTTCAATAACTCTATTTCCTTCTTTTTAGTGGCTTCCCCTCTCATCTTCTCACTGCCCTAAAGTCTCTAGTGGAGAATAGATTCTCTTGTATTCTCTAATTACTACTATTTAATACAATCAAGAAACTAATAGGGCTGAAAATGGGTCCCACTTTTCCTTGAAAGCTGGCTTATATAAGATCTGAGTATGGTCTAGAATCATTGTTGCTTATGACTGCATACTTATATATTTTTTCCTACTTTCAAAAAAGATCTCATGTTACGGTCATGGTAGAAGCTCTATTCAGACTAACAGAGCCTATATTGACCATTCCACTAACTGATCCAAGTTTACCTACTTTCTCTCATAGGATAAAAACCTAGAGAATTTCACAACATATAATGAAAGGAAGCAAACTGTGTTGGCTGCAGGCAAAGCAAATTCCAGAACACTCAAAGAAAGGGAAAAAAAACATTTTCAACAGTGTGTATGGGAGAAGAAAGAGAAATAAGAATGAAGAAGATGATGAGGTTTAGGAGCTGGGTTGTCCAGAAAGAATTCAAGAGGCAGATATTCTCCTAGTCAAAGAGCTTTATTGACACAAAAGCAGTGGGTTAGCCCTGGGGGTGGATACTAGCAGTTTGCAGGAAGACAGGGGTTTGTTTTTATTCACAATTTTTGGGCATTCAGGCAAAAGCAGGGTATGCTCCTACCTGAGTAGTTACTCAAAGGGAAAGGGGGAGGCAGGAAAAGGAAGCAGGTGTGCTGAAAAACAGTTCAATGATGTGATCACAGAAAAAGCAACTTAGCTTACTCCACTGTGGGAGGCTAATCACGTACACAGAGTGTGGACTAAGGAAGCAAGGTTTTTGTTATCTGACAGAGCTTCCTGTTACTGGGCAGTTTTAGAAGAGGTCCTCATAGTTGCTGGGCAAAAGTCAGCCTCAAAGGTTCCTTTTGTTGCTGGGCAAAAGTCAGCCTCATCAGAGAAGACCTAGCAAGAAATGTAATCTCACCTCTACACTTGAAATATGCCCAGTCATAATGGCTTATCATTTCATGCTATAGTGAAAATCAATTCTTTTTCTGGGCTTGCAGAAAGTGGCAGCACCCAGGAGGGACTTTTCCTAGATCTGAATGGCCAGGAAAGTTTCGTATATGAATTCGTTAAGATTACCCTTATTTCTATCGAAGAGCTCAACTGAACTGAAACTTAGCTCGTGTAAAACACGAGTTGGATAGCTTTGCTAGGTGCTTTCCTCTTCCAGAATGTCAGAAAGTTAGAAAACATCTTCCATAATTAAAAGGTTGTTTTGAGCATAACAGTTCACAACTCAGAAGCAAGAGGAGAAATTTTTCTAGAAAAAGATTGGCTTGTGGAGGTACCTCTACTGATTTCAAAAAAGCTAATATAAATATTTCTGTATCATAGCACTGATGAGAACAATAAGTTAGCATTTGTCTTCACTTACTTTAAAAGGCTTTTGTCATTTTTCTCCTAGTAATTTTGTGATAGGACAGTAAAAGTTCCAATATCAGAAACACTCATGATCTCCACATAAAGCTGAGAACATCCAAATTTGATAACACATGTAAAAAAGTCACATTACCTTCACAACATAACTTTGCTCTTCCAAAAATAATATATAGATATACAAAAGATACAAACATAAAGAGACATACATCCACATACAAACACAATACACATACACAATTATTCTGTGAACAGCCAGCTAATACAGTGCGAGTCAACTAAATAGAGCAATTTATCTAAATTATTACAGCACAAATAATACTTGCCCTCCCTTTCTCATTAACACTCTCAAGTGATGGCTTTCTAAAAAGAAAAAAAAATGAATTTGTAAGAATCTCACAAATCCAAGCAGAAACAGCAACAACCCAATAAAGACCTGGACTCAAAGACTGCAACGCTCTCTATGTTTGTTGATTATTCTTAGTTAAAATATACATGTGTGTGTACCTCTACACACATATATGTACATATATGCATATGTACATATATAGGCACAATTCATCTTTTTATTACCTGTAAAATGTGGCTTCCCAGGTGTGCCTCAAACACTTCGATGGCTAGAGCACTGGGGCTTCTCCTTCGTTGGGCACCTATAACTGAATTAAAAAAAAAGGATATTGCAGTGAACTCATGTTTCCAGCATAACTTCTTGCCTGGTCATGTCACCGGTTATTTATTGTTTTTATGTAAATTTATAGAAACAGCACCTGATATAAATTTCAATTTTGACTTGTACTACTACCCCAAGCAGAGCTCAGGTTTAGCTTTCAGTGGCTTCAGCCTCTACACCTGCCAAGAAAAGTGAAAAACAATACCCTGGAGCACATTTTGTCTTAGTATCCAGGGATATTTCTCCTGTACTGAGACCAACTACATATATGTATGGGCCACTAAAAAATAAGTACATTAAACCAATATTATATCCGCTTGCAAATTCAGGTGACTAACCCAAACCTGAGAAGCACAGGAGTTTGTGAAGCCTAGAAAGGTTGGAGACACTCTTTTACATACACATTATTAACACTGAACTAGAACTTTAGGGATACTCCATATATATCCCTATGTGGAAGAAATATTAGAAAAAAGCTGACGATTAAAAAAAGATATAAATGCTGACAAAGACTATTTAAGAAATAGTGTCGAAATGTAAAGTCTTTGTTGCTGTGTACTTTACTGGGGGACAGAGAAGAGGGGAGGAGGGAGGCCCCAGGGAGGGTAGTTGTGGTAAATGACTTAATACTCATGGAATTAATACTTGTTGACCACTGCAATGTATAAAGCTTTAATTAAAGCATACGAAGATACTCCTTGCCTACTGGAAGCTTCTACTCTCGTGAATTCGGCACTATATTATTATTACATCGCAATTTTACTTCAAAAAATATGCCATCATCAGGAAATATTTAGTTGGCTTTTTTTAAACTAATAAGCAACTTACTATGAAGGGAATCAAGTATAGTCAATTTTCATTTTTCATAGAGATTACTGACCTATAATTAATATAAACCCATTAGTATTCATATGGAGTATTCAGTTAATGCAATGTCAATGTTACAAACATTTTTGTTCATATTTCTAAAATAAAATATTTGTCAGCATAAGCATCATTTCACCTTATTTACTGATTCATGAAACAGAATATAGTTAAGAATAGTTTCTATATCACTTCCCAAATAAGATAATTTACATAAAGCATTTTGCAAACTTTAAAGCACTACAGAAATGTTAGGCATTAGTGACAATAACAGTGAGGAGGAGGAGGAGGAGGAGGATGATAACAAACACGTTATTATTCCAAACTCTTTAACCCATTGTACCTTCTCTTTTTTCCCTAGAAAAGAGAGCTTTCAGGAAAAGACTGGCTTCCAGATACTCAAAATACTAAAATGCCTCTTTGCTCTCATGAATTTGGAATTTCTTCCAGTAATGCAGAGAGCAACTCATCCTTGCTTTTCCACATTCTGTGACTTGTACTCATACTATGTCTTCCCATAAGTTTGCCACAAGGAGACCAGTCTCTTTCCTCGTTTCCCCCTAATATTGAGAGTATGCCAATAGACTACCCTCACTAGATACCTGTCATCACTATTCCTTGCCACATGACTTGACCAGATTACCTTTTCTGCCTAAAATATGTTTCCTTAATGATATCTTTTACTTCTGCTCCTCAAAGTTCTACCTGGGTTATATTCTGGTCATGTTCAGCTCATCCCTCTGTATTACTTTATGTGATATCCATCAGTGTGTGTGATATACATTTTAATTCCTCCTAGACTGTTGTATTCTGTCTTACTGTCATAGAGTAGAATACTAGTGTTAAAGATCTGGGCCTTTGTTTCAATAGGAAGCTTGAATATTTAAAGAGTTTTGCTGTTTCCCAAAGGCAATCCAGCCTATTTTCTTCAGTTGCTCAATCAATTAGAATTTATTAAGGACCTACTACGTTTCAAGCACTGTGCTTATTATCACTATCAACTCCTGGCCTAACTTGTTGCCCAGGAGATTATCTGTCCCAGCATGATGATAAATTTTATAGGATTTCTGTCTAAATAAAATGCCATAGTCTGGACAAGAAATGTTCTTTATCCATTTGGTCAAGGCAAACATTTTTGTTTGTTGGACAGGCTTTGAAAAGCAAACAAAAAATAGGACGGCTGTCTGTAATAATCAATAATTTTCCTTGTCACAAATGCACCAGAATATCACATTGCTTTCCTCTATTTTCTCTTTCAACAACACTATAACAGGATCTTAGACAGAGAGCTGGGAAGAGAGCTTTGAGGTTATCTGGTTCAAACCTTCATTTAAAAAAGGAGGAACATAAGCCCTGGAGAAGTTAATTGACTTGCCCAGGGTCACACAGGTAGTAAGCAGGAGAACTAGGTCTCATAACTCCAAACCCAGCTCTATTTCCATTGTATTAAACTATATGAGACTCTTGAGATTTCTATTACAACTTTCCACATGACAAACCTATGAGGTAGGTAGTAGAAACATCATCCCTATTTTACAGATAAGAAAATGTAGGCCAATAATAGTAAGTGCTATATGGTATTTTTAGGTTTACAAAGCACTTGAATACTATTACCTCCTTTGAGCCATGCCTATGAAAGCCTTTAAGCTATCTATTACTACTAGTATTATCCTCATTTAACAAATGAGGCTCAGAGAGAGTGAGCCAGCATCAAAGAGTTAGAACTGGAAAGGACCCCATCTAGGCAAATACACACATTTTACATGTGAAGAAACTGAGGCAATGCCAGGGAGGTTAAGTGACTTGGCAAAATTCACACAGGTAGTTAAGGATCAAAGCTTGGATCAGAATCCAGTTTGCCTTCCAGAATCAGCAGCTTTTTCTCACTGTTTCACATCTGTTCAGGGACATGTGGCAAATCTAAAAATAGGAGTAGATAGAACTCAGATCCTCCTAACTCAAAGTCCATCAACCTTTCCACCATGGCAAATTTCTCCATTGAAGTTAAGTAACTTGACAATGGCCACCCAAGGGCAGTGAGGTGATGCATTGGATAGAGTGCCTGGCCTGAAGTCAGGAAGACTTCTGTTCCTGAGTTCAAATCTGGCCTTCGACATTAGCTGTGTGACTATAGGCAAGTCACTTAACCCAGTTTGCCTCAGTTTACTCATCTGTAACATAAGCTGGAGAAGGAAATGGCAAACCACTCCAGTATCTTTGCCAAGAAAACCCCAAATGGGGTCACGAAGAGTCAGACACAAGTCAACAATTATTAAAAAATGACCCCTTCCCCATGCTACAAGTATTTTGGTCATAGGTATTAACTACTATGTGGTGTTAGGTCTTTCCGTGGAAGAAAGGCCTAAGTACCAAAGTTTTTTGGAGCCACCACAGTGAAGTCTCTACCCAACTTGAACAAACTTTTGTTTGGGGCCTTGACTTACATTTAAGCCACTCCTTCAACAGCAAATCTGTGCTTCTGTATGCCTTCCTAGTTTTACCAAAGATCATGAGAATTTCTGTGTTTAGTAGGAATTTATTAAAGGCGTGTAAATGCTCTGAAAGTTTTCTGTATGGAGCCTCTAGAAATTAATAGCTTACTCCTTTCAGCTTGCCAGGAAAAAAAAAAACCCAACAACAAACTTTTATTACATTTCTTGTTGCCCCAGAGCCCTGTAAAATACAAATTTTAAATAAGACTTATTTCTTCTGCTTCTCTCATACTAGAAACATTCCAGTTAGTTGACAAGAAAATCTCATCTAAATACTTGCTGGCCTAATTCAATTTAGCTTCAGTTACCGAGTAAAGCGGGTTGGCTCTTCAGCTTAGACTGGATTACAGTACAAATGCCCTTAAGATTACAGTACTAGAGAAAAGCAGTGTGTATACCATTCCATTTATTTGTTAGTGCCTGTGATATTTCAAATAGTGCTTTGAAAATGAAGGGAATGAAGTATAATTTCTATTACTAACAAGAAGTCAAAAAGGAGATGATGGTTCAAAGGAAATATTAGTTACACACACCTATGGAGATATTAGAATCAGTCAGCATGCACTTATTATACACCTACTGTGTGCCAGGCACTGTGCTAAGCTCTGGGAATGCAAAGAAAGGCAAAGGACATTCCCTGCTCTCAAGACATCCACACTATAATAGAGGGTAGATATGCAAACAAAAGTACAAATAAGACATATACAGGACAAATTGGAGATAATCAACAGAGGAAAAGCACAACATTAATGGGAATGTGGAAAGGCTTCTTGGGGAAGGTGCAATTTTAGCAAGGGCTTGAAGGAAACTAGGAAAAACAAGAGACAGGGATGAAAATGAAGATAATTCCAATAAAACTAGACTTTTAGAGTTGAAGGGAACTATGATATGTTAGAGCTGGTAGGGAGCTTCAAGATGATTTGAAAAGAAGTGGATATCAGAAGTTTGTCTTAGAGTTGGCCCTGGAAATAAAACCAATTCCATATGGTTTGCTTTCTTACAACTAATTTATGCCATAAGTATACTCTCTCTCTCTCTCTCTCTCTCTCTCTCTCTCTCTCTCTCTCTCTAAAATGCAGAAACTTTGAAGATATTACTACTGTGTGTTTTTGGATTAATTTTCTATTCTAACACGCACATTACTCCCTTCAAAATTCCTTTGGCATTTTTGATAATGCAGCTGTCTTGCTGAATATTGTTTTCAATTTGTACAATGCTAATTGCACATTATGGTAGCTTGGTGTGAATGACTCCACATGAATATGATCTGCAGTCTTCTGGATTTTTTTTGGAGGGGGAAGAAAGAGAGAAGGAAGGGAAGATGGTAAATATGTATTTATTATATAACTACTATGTGCTAGGCACCATGCTAAATGCAAGGCATACAAAAAAAGCAAAGGGCAATCCCTCTTCTCAAAGGGCTCATAACCTAATGGGGAGAGAGACAACTTCAAAACAACTACATACAAACAAGCTACACATAGAATGAATTGGAAATTGTCAATAGAGGGGAAGGCGCTGACCATTAATGGGGATGATGAAAGGGAGGAGAAGGTGAAAAACTTAGAAATGCTCCCTTCTTCTTCCTCCATTCAAGACAGTATTTATGATTTTGAGAGTTCTCTTTTATTATATTTCCTTAGGCACTCAGTCCTTTCCATTCCGAGTTCAAATTGAGCTAGGGCATCTCCTTGTGGACTGTCTGTACCTTTAATTTTCTTTTTGTTCATCAGTTCCACCAGAAATCTACATAGGAATCTTGGTGCCGCCTATCCCTGTACACACATATCTTGTCCTAGCTTCATGCCATTCTATCCAATGTCATTTTTATGGTACCAGAGGATCACTGGATTTATAGGTTTTGCACTTATGCAGGTGATGGGGGGCCATAATGACAGCTCCTAATTTTACAGCTAACATAAATATGTTAAACAGGAACCCATTAGGTCTCTGGGAGCAGGCTTGCTTCCATTCCAGTATTATTGGTAATGGAAGACATGTTAAATACAGATTTCTTAAATTCCACTTAAAAAAATTCCTCAGCCTCACTTTTGGCATTTTGAGAAATGGGACGGTACTCTGATAATCTGAGAGCAATGAAAATCATGATGTTTTCTCCTCACTGCCATTGCAATTTGCTCTTAAAGCCTGAAGCAGCTTTTTTTTTCTTCTAGGTTCATCAGAATTTGAAAAATAACACCATTCAAAGGGTTCTTCAGAATTTCAAATTTTTTTGAAATTTGATAGCATCCCCCAGACCACTAACACCCGCTGAAGAGAAAACAAAAACAAAAACAAGAAAACAAACAACCTACTTTTTTCCTTTCAAAAGTTGCAAAATAAACTTACCTTCACCCACCCTTACTGTCATTTTCCACTCAATACATATACACAAATGCAAGCATTCATAGTACTGGGCTATGTAGTGGTTTAAGGTACACAAAGCACATTACAAATACTTCTTCATTTTACCCTCAAAACAACCCTTGGATGTTGGCACTATTATGATCCCCATTTTACAGATAAGGGAACTGAGGCAGAAAGACATTAAGTAACTTGCCCAGGGTCAAACAGCTAGTGAGTGTCTGAGACTAGATTTGAACTCAAGTCTTCCTGACTCCAGGCCCAGCACTCTATCCATTGGACTATCTGACAGTACTGCTCACTTATTGGAAAGTGGTACCTGAGCTCTGACTTCACTTAGTTGGCATATTTCAGTTCTCTTAGTTGGCATAGTTCACCTCCTTTTAAAAGGAGGTAATAAAAAGTAATGACATCATAATATACCATAAATTCTCATATGTGAAGTTTCATATCTTTAAAGAGGATGTGAAAAAATTCTGTTAAGTATTTAAAAGCCAGTTGTTAACAAAGAACAAAAGAGGGAACCGATACTAAACACTCTATTTGTCCATTCATTTATTCCTTCATTTAGGCAACATTTGTTGAGTGTGTCCCATCCATAATGTACTGATTATATCCTGGGGGAGATACACAGATAAATTAGACATGATCCTGACTCTTAAGGAGTTTATAATCTGTCTACATGATAGAGCCACATGATAGAGAAGGAAGAACAGTGTCTCCAGTCAGAAGATCAGAGTTCAAATCCTACCTCAGAGGCTTGCTACCTAGTCACCTGACTTTCCTGGCCTTAGGTTTCTTCTACAAAATAAGGGGGTTGGACCAGATCAGGGCTTCTTAAACTTTTTTCCAGTCGTGACCCTTTTTCATGTTTCGGCAGTATTCGTTGGTGCTGCATGGGTGTGCGGGCATGCTCAGTGCAAAGTGCACATGTGTGTTTGGAGCCAAGGCGGCAGTTAAGTTCTGCTTTGCGCCACGGGCAAGAACTGCCAGAAACACCTTGGATTCATTACATGTTTGATTTTGAATTAATTTTTGGTCCTAGCCTGTTCAGAAACCTTTTACTGTTGCCAAATTTTTCGTGACCCCCCAGGTCATGACCTGCAGTTTAGGAAGCACTGAACTAGATGATCTCTGAAATCTTTTTTAGCTTAGTCTATGACACATTGGTAAAAATAAAACAAATACGAAAATTTGCATTTCATTCTGCTTGTATTTCATATTGTCGTTTTCCTTTGGTTTTCAAAGACGAAAAAATAATGCCTTAGTGATTTAGACATGGAAGACCAATAAAAAAAGGAAAAGGAAATAGTTATTGGCCGCCATCATTGTTCCTTTCTTACAAAGAGAAAAAAAGATAATGAATGAGACCAACATCAGAAAGTTATAAGGCAAAGTGTAGATTGAAGGATAGAAAAATATATCTTGACCCTCTGCAAAACCAGGATATCTATTTTACATAGATGATATGGAGTACGCTTCTGCTGTGGTAATTCAATGCCATGAAAAATAATCAGTCTTATAGCAAAAAAGTCCCAAAACCAAAAAAAAAATACAACTTGCTCCTTTCTACATAGTAGTATTCCTCACCAGTCATCATCCCCTTCTGGGGATGCACACACATGGAGAAGGTTGAGGATCTTGGCTCTGTGGGGGTTTGACCTATTCAGCCAAAAGGTCAGCTTGCCACAGAAGAAACCATTACAAAATAGAAACACGACAGCTCAGCTCCGAGGATGAAAATGATGAAAGGTGGAGAAGTCATCAGACCTGCTCACCTTGTGGCTCGCGATGCCCTTTTTCTTTTAATCAGTCCCCACCCCCACTGCTCAATAGAGGCAAAGCTCTTGTAATACTGAACCAGAAATGGTCCCTGATCGACAAAATAGAGCAAAAATAATCTTTGTTTATTGATTGTGTGGTTTTTCTATGAAAGGAAAAAAGGGGAGTAAAGGGATGACCGTGAATACGGTATAGGGACTTTCCATTCATACAGCACTTTTATGGTTTCCAAAGCATTTCCACATGTACAGTGAGTTGAGCCATACAACATTCCCACGAGATCGACACCCCTGCATTACAGATCAGGAACCGAAATCAAAAGAGATCTCTGACTTAGGGACCCATTCTTCTCTTCAACCTAAATGAAACATGTTTAGGGATAGAGAGTCCACCTGTGATTTTGTTGGTTCAGGAACACCCAAGGGGAGACTGCCGCTATCAATGCCAGCCTGTATCTTCTCAGCAAACTACTTCCTAGAGAGTTGTCTGGTGGCTCTGAGGGTGATCAATCCAGAGTCACAAAGCCAGGATACATCAGAAGCAGTATCTGAACCCAGATCTTTCTGCCTTCAAGGAACATTCTCTCTCCACTAACCCATGTTTCCTCTCAAGTTAAGTTGAATGTTTAACCTAAATGAGATTAAAAGGTGAGCTCAAGTGATGGTCTACTGTAAATTTTGGAAAATAGTGCACTAGATACCCTTCCTTTGATTCAGAAAAACCTATCTAAAAATTCGTGCTGGTAGGTACAAACTCAAAGAGAAACAGGTCCCTATAGGGGCATATTGACTTAGAAAGCCAAAAATGAGCATTATCTATGTCGTATTGTATTTTTATTTATTTTTTAAACATTTCCCAATTACATTTTAATCTGATTCTAGCCAACATGGGAATTTTATGGGCCACATCATCTCTGATGTATACAGTACTTTAAGGTCTGCAAAGTCCTTCACATAAATTATTACATTTGTCCCTCACAACAGCCTTGTTAGGTGTGTACTAACATTATACCCTGACATTGAGTTTAGGAAAATGAACCTCAGAGAAATTCAGTGGCTTTCTCACAAGTTGCACAGACACTGTCAAAGGTGGGATCTGAAGACACCAAGTGGGGGAGGGGGGATCTTCCTACCTTCAAGCTGCAGGCTATGAATACTATGCATCATATGTCTCAAGGACAGTAGCTCAGGGTATTTTGCAGAGAGGCTTGCCGGGACACAGGATGATAGGTCCATAGATTTAGATCTGGAAGGGACCTTAGAGGCCATCACCTCCAACACTCTCATTTTATAGAAGAGAAAACTGAGGTCCAGAGAAGCGACTTGCCTAGTTTCACATAGCTAGTGAATATCAGAGATACCTAAAGATTTGATTCCAGGTCTCCTGAATTAAAAAAAAATGATCCTTCTATCTATGACATCATGCTGCCTCTCTATAAATATGATAAAAGGTCAGGAACCAGTCCTATTTGCAAGGGAGTTCCACTTATCTGACCTCAAGTGGTACCATCCAACGGGACAGATGCCAAGTCACCTCCAGAGATCTTCCACTGGTGGCTGACCTCACTGTCCTTCATCCAAAGAAGTAAGAACCTGTTCCCACACTGTCACTGGGGGAAGGGGGGACTGGAGTGCATGCTTAATGGAATCCCCTCACCTCATTCTCAGGGGCCTTGGTAATAGGGCTAAGCAAAGTCAGGGTCTGGGAAAGAAAGAAGTACAGAATGCCTAATGAGTCTTTCCATGACTACCAAAGAAAGGGGATTTTCCTTAAAGAATCACAATTAGCCTCTCTGGCTATAGGGCAGAGAAGGCCTGCCAAAGGCTTTCACGGGAGTTTCAGAGGTTTGTGGGGTTTGTGTGCCTGTGTGTGCTTCTCAAGCTGAATTAAGATCTTTATTTTGTATTTAATGTGGGATAAAACCCATGCTCTAGATTGGGCTCTCACAATGCCTCAGGTTCACAACTTGCATCATTTAGATCCAGAATGCCCAAGCAATCCTCAGACAAGGGAAGTATTTGGATTCAGGTTAGGCTAGAAACGAGACATTGAAATCACCACCGCTGTATGTATCACCGATGACAGCTTATTACAGAGACAATGCAGTGAATCCCTTGTCACAAGGTGCTCTATACGGAAGCACAACACGATATATCATATTAATCATCTTTAAAGCAACAACAACATTTTTGATCCATTTTCACCAAGATTAATTTCTGCCATTCTTAAAGTGTGATGGCTGATACCCAGACCAAGGGAGGAGGGCAAATCATTGCCAAATTGGAATGCTCAGCTACAAATGAACACATAATACCATATCTGAAGCATTTGTCCTTTTTTGAAGGACAATTTAAAATAAAACTTACATGTTTGTAATTCACCTATCGAATCCCATTGGCATGCGATGCCACCAAAAAATAAAAAGGCCTTAGATCCAAGGACATATTTGGAACTTTAAAAAGTGATTCTTGTCTCCCATATTTCTCTGGTATACAGCCCATGCTGGGATTGCTGTGTCCATTCCAGTGAGGGTAGAACATACCATGGCCAGTGTGATTGGGAAAACATCTTTACTTTTGATAGTAATCTGTAAATCTGATTGCATTGCTGGATTAAAAAAAGAAGCAGCAGCTTATCTGCATTCCTCCAAGAAATATGTTCTCATGATTCTAGCAACTTAAGAGCCAAATCGGGCGGCAGGGTATTGTGGCTGGGAGAGAAAATGCAGGCTATGTTCTGGTTAAAAAAGGACTGATTAGTCGAGGAGATGTTTACCACAAACTCCTCATCTTCTGGAGATTTAAATATTCTTCATGTGATTTTAGAAAACTTTTCTTGACAAATAATTCTCTACATCAACAGTGAAAAACCTTATAAATATGAAATGCCATCTAAGCATTCCCCTAATAAACCTTGACAAAGTTTCAGGAAATTTAATCAGCCAGATATTTACAGGGTTGTTGGGGTGTTTTTTTAGTTCCAAAGTTTAGATACTCGGTCCCTTCCCCTTTCCCTGCTCCCTCTTCCATGGAAGGAAATGAGAGTTTCTCTATGCAAGAATTTCCAGCCACCTAAGTAGAGATTTCTCCATCTGTAGCTGGGGGAGGGGAGTAGTGGCCTTCCTCCCACAGCCTGGTAGTTACTATAGTAACTATTGTGCCTCCCTCAAAAGGGCTACATATAGGGTGATTAAAATTCTTCATGGGAGTACCCCCACTCTTCCCCTTGACAATGAAATTCTTCAGGGAGAGGGTTAAGCTTCTGGTTTGGAGTGACAGAACCTGAGGGGATGACAAGGCCCTGACAGTAGACATCACTGGCCTGATCTGAACTGGGAAAATGCAGGCGAGAAATGCAGCCACTGTGGTTAGAGACATGAGGAGGGGGAGGGAGGACGGGAATTCCTCAAGAGAACATGATGGGGCACAGGAGGAAGAGAATAACGTGAAACCCAACTGAATGAACAGTCCAGGGGAAGCTTTATATCCTTGACATTGGGGAGATATTTGTATTAGGAGGAGATTGAGAAAAATCTATGAAGTCTTTAGGAAGGAGCAAAGCCCAGGAGAAGCTTGCATGACAAGCAAGACAACAGATGTACCCTTTAGAAAAGAGGGACATCACCCGTTCTCTTCTCCCATAATCATGCAAACCTGGGTAAGCCAAGCTACAGTATAAAGAGGGATGTTCATTTATGAAAAGGGATGGATTGTCGCTCTTTGGGTGATCGTTTAGAAACAAACTTCATCCTTCATGGATTGAGCTGCTCTGCAGGGTAAGAGGAAGAGAAAGGAAGTTGAGAATCCCTGAGCAGACATGGCATTTCAGTATAGAATCTTGATTTCGGTTTTAACCTGCAGGGTAGATGTAACCTAATAAATGTCAGCTTCAGGGCTGCACATGTCGAGTACGAAGGTAGAGTGGACACCAAAGAAGCTGGTTCACTCTGAAACACACACACACATACACCACCACCACCACCACCACCAATGACAACCAAACTCTAAATGTCTTCAAGACAGAGACAGGTCTCCTTCTACAGGGTCAAATGTCTCAGACTCTAAGTTAGATGTTTATTTTTTAAACAGTTACTTTTCTCATACTGATGGACCCATTTGCTTCTTTCCATAGATAAGTGAGCCTGAAATCCTCCTCACAGTTACAAATCTGATTTCACAAAAGAATCCTAAGAGTTCTAGAGTAGCCACTCTTCTAAAAGAACACAGACTAGAGCATTCAAATAGCTATTCTATCGAATTCAACACACATTTATTAAGCAGCTACTGTTTGTAAGGCACTGTGCCAAGAATTGGAGATATGACCAAAAAAGAAGCAGAGCCAGCCCTCGAGGAATTAGCATTTGACGAAAAGAAATAATAGGTAAAAACATATAAATAAGAGATAACTTAAGGAAAGGGAGAATAGTAATAAATAGGGTGATCAGCAGAGTCTTCCTAGAGGAGGTGGCAGCTCAGTTGAACTGTGAAGGGAGCTAAGAATTCTAGGAGGTAGAGATGATGAGGGATTGGATCCTAGGCATGGGGCACAGGTTGTTCAAAGGCATCAAGCCAGGAAGTGGCAAGCTCAGTTTTAGTAAAACTAAGCTGACTATTTTGTTTAGAATGTAATGTATGAAGGAGAGTAAAGTGAAAGGAGTTTGGAAAAACATGCTGGAAATAGATTATAAAGGACTTTCGGTTCCAGATATTATTCATTTTAATTCCTAATCTAGCCCAAGTATAAACAGGCTCCCATTAAAGATTATTGATAAGGGTAATTTTTTTTAGAAAATTATTTTGAAAGCTGAATGGAGCATGGATTGGGTGATGAGAGGAGAGTCTGAACTAGAAGCAATTAGGGGGCTATTGCAAAAACCTAGCCAAGAGGTAATGAGGGTCTGAACTAGGGTGATGGTCATTTAAATAAAGCATCACAGAATTTTTCAAAGTTAGAAAGAATGTCTGTGACCAACTAGTTCAGCCCGCACATGGAAAAGAATTCTCTCTTTAACACACAGCACACCGAGGCAGCTAGGTGGCACAATGGATAGAGCACGGGGCCTGGATTCAAGGAAGACGTGAGCTTAAATCTGTCCTCCAGACATTTACTACCTGTATAACTCTGGGCAAGTCACTTACCCACTGTTTGTTTCAATTTCCTCATCTGTAAAGTGGCAAATAAATGCACCTACCTCCCAAGAATGTTGTAAGGATCAAATAAGATAAGACCTATAAAGTGCTTTAACATGGTGCTTGGCACACAGTAAGCACTATATAACTGTTAGCTTATTATTATTACAATGAGTATATTCAAGGGTGGTCACCTAGCCTTTACTTGAAGACCTCCAGTGAAGGGAACCCACTACCTCCCAAGGTAACCCATTCTATTTTTTGGATAACTCTCCTGGTTGGAAAGATTTTCCTTATAATCAAGCTTAAATTTGCCTCATTGAGAATTCTATCACTGTTGTTTCCAGAGAGCAATGAAAAAAGAGAGAATGGGAGAGATACAAGAGATATTGTAGAGATAGAATCAACGAAATGTGGGGACTAGTAGAAATGGTAGAAGAGAGTGAGGGATGTTTCATGCGGAAATTGGTTTTATCTGATTGTGTGTATTGGTTACAGAGTTGTTTGGGGGGGGATTGATGTCATTCTTTTCTCAGAAGGAAGACAAAACAGATTTTTTTAACTGAAAAAAATGAATTTATAAAAAGTCTAGGATGATACTAAAGTTGTGAAACTGGGTAACTTTAACCTGCTGGTATCTTCAGATATCAGAAATATCTTCAGAAATATGGAAGTTTGAAGGAAGAGTAAGTGTGTATGTGGGAAAAGATAAAGAATTCTGTTTGAATTTAAGATGCTCATGTTCCACAGACAATTGGAGATGTTGTCCTGGGGGTAAGGAGAAAGAGATTGGGATTAGTATATAGATTTGGGACTTAACTGGATAGTAATGAAAATTGTAGCTATATCCCTGGGAGAAAGAATGCTGAGAGAAAAGGGTCTAGAACAGGTTCTTGGGGGAACCCCAACTATGGAGGCTGGGACATAGAGCAGTGTCATCTCTAGTCATCTCAATGAATCTCTGGGAGCATGTTGGTATGTGTGTGGGAAGAGGTAGTCAACTCATTTAAAGCTTCTTCAAGATAAGGATTATATGAATGCAGATTGAAGCATACTATTTGCTCTCTCTCTGTTTTGTTTTGTTTCTTCTTTCTCATGGTTCATTCCATTGGTTATAATTCTTTGCAACATGACTAATATAAAAATATGTTTAATGTGATTGGATATGTAGAGCCTATATCAGATTGCGCGCCATCTTGGGGAGGCCGCAAAGGAGGCATGGGGAGAAAATATAAAACTCAAAAGCTTGTGGAACTGAATGTTGCAAATAAAAATATATAAATAAAAAAGATAAGGATTATAAAAAGTCTAACAGTTTCAGCAATTAATATCATTGGTAACTTTGTTCAGAACAATTTCAGTGGGATCAGAAGAGAAGGGAGTGGAACATAAGGAAGTAGAATCAATGAATTTAAGATGCTTTCCTAGGGGCCAGGCTATGAAAAGACTTTAACCTAAGGGTACATGGAGAGTTTTTTAAGGATGGGGTAAGGGTTAGGAGTGGGCAGACTTGGTCAGGCCCTTAAGAATGGAGGATGTGGTTGTTCTAACCTCTGCTACTTAAACTTTTCCTGTGTGACATTGGGCAACTCACTTAATGATTCTGTGCCTAAATTTATTCATCTACAATGATGGCATTTGAATACATGATCTCTAAGATTCCTTTCAATTATATTTCCTATAATTGTATTAGCCAAATTTTGAGGTTTGCCTAAAAGAAGACAACTAAAGTGAATTTAAAAATGAATTAAGTTCAGTTTAAAAACATTTGTTAAAAGCCTATTATGTGCAAGGCCCTGTGCCAATCCTGGGGATGCAGAGATGAAAAATAACAGCCATTTCTTGAAGAAACTTACAGTCTACAGCAAATGAAGAAATTAAACGTATTCAAATAAAAACAGTACCTGTTAAAAGGTCATCAGCATATAGGAGGGGTAAAATAGAGATGGATGAGAGGTTAAATCACTTTTACCTAAGAAAACAGGGAAAACTTCATGGAAGTAGTTAATACTTGAGCTGAGTTTTGAAAGAGGAATAAGATTTCTGTAGATGGAGATACAGAAAGAGTACATTCCAGGCCTGGGGAGGGAGGAGGAAAAGAAGAAGGGGGGAGCCTGAATAAATACATCAAAACAGGATAGGATAAGATAAAATTGGGAAAGGGATTTTTTTGGTGGAAAGGTTGGACACAAGGGGGAGTAATCTGAAATAATTCTGGAAAGGAACATTGGAACCAAATTGTGGAAGGCCTTGAATGCCAGGAGGGAAAAAACTATATTTTATCCTGTAGGCAATTTATGGCCTATGAAAACAAACAAAACAAAAAACAAACAAAAAACCAAAAACTTTAAAAAATAGATTTTTCATAAAGACTCAGATTTAGGGTACTCTTTATGGGAAAATTCAGGGTGTTGAATGTTCATAGTATTACTTCTTCTGCCTCTATATTTTTAAACTCGTACCAACATCCTTTGGGAAAAGTACTGCTGTCACCTTTCTGACTTCAGTGGCACACAAATTGTTAGTGTCAGTGACTGTTACGGTAAGAAAGGGTTGGATATTAGCATGAAGTCAGAGCTGCGTTCGAAGTGTCAGACTACACTTCCTACTAAAACGAAGAGGTCCACATCTGTTGTCTTGATTTTTTTTTTCAATCTGATCCCAAAGGTTCATGTTATGACATTTGTAACATCTGCTACAAATGCTGAGGTAAGTCAGGCACAACCTTATTACTTCCAATCTAACGCTCCATCCATCCACAGGGCTTTCATATGCCACTGGTATGTCAAGGGAACTAAGGGATGTTGGATCTGCATGAAACAAGGTAATATGCTTCTGTGAGGGAAAGAAGAAAAATCTCTCTCATAGGTCTCTAGGATATTCTGTCCATCTCTGTCTCACTCTCTTGCTATTTTTGTCTCTGTTCATCTCTGTTTCAGTTTCTCTGACTCTGTGACAATACCCCCCCATTTCTCTCTCTCTCTCTCTCTCTCTCTCTCTCTCTCTCTCTCTCTCTCTCTCTCTCTCTCCCCCTCTACTCCTCCCTCCCTCTCTCTTTCTCTATCACCACCACCACTACCACCATCATCCAACTTTTGACCATTTGAATGCTTGACAATATATTTTCAGAGGACTCCTTTCTTCCAGGGAAGCATCCAACATAAGTGCTTCCATGAGACAGGGGGGTGGGGGGGGGTTAGCCCTAGGGAATAAACAAAACACAGTACCTTCTATTCTATAGTCTATAGGTCACTCATGTTCAGTGTTTAAAACTGTGGCTCTTGGACTATGTGCTTATATCTTCATTTCTGGTGCTTTTATGGAGAAAGAAAGCTAAATATTCATCTTACATTAGGGCTGTTGCTTGCACTAATTGGAGTCCTTAAAATCAAATCTACCTTGTAGTTTCCATTTGTAGTTAACTCACTCAATATTGCACAATCATCTGCTTCCCATATTTCTCCTTGCTGTTTCTTTTTCTTGAGCCTTCAGCAACCCTGTGTCTAGACATCTTTCCAACGACACTTTGTTGAGCTAGTTTCCTGCACTACTCCCTGGAGGCCACTGAGGAAGCTTTAGAAGTTGCATTAGTATGTGTAGGACACTAGGGCACCATTCCACACAAAATGGTATTTGACAACAGAATTTGACTACACTTCCCTTGCCTTTTGCTATACTGAACTACTTCTGTCTATACTGAAGCACAGGAAACACAAGACTTAGCGTCCCAAGTTGAGGTCCTCATACTGGAAACTGCATTGTTCATCCGTTTGCCAATGCCATTAGTATTATGAGTTTAAATCTACAACCAATACAATGAAAACTCCTTAGGAGAAGCCTCAGTGCCTAGTCCAGTGCCCTACTCATGGTAGGTATGCATATATGATTGATGAATTGAATTTCAATCAGGAGGTATTTTCTCCTATAACATAGCGACCAAAAACACCTACTGCATGCTGCTAGGGAAGTGAACGTTCACCCTGGGAGTAACTTAGATACTATGAGAGGGAATCTGATTTAGTCCCTACACAGGTCCAGCAACTCCAGCCTGGAAAGATTAAGAGTATCAAATACCACCCTTACTCTTAGAGAAACCGGAAGCAATACCGAAGAAGGCTTTTTACAAAGAACACGTGATCACCCAAATTTAACATCATCTCTATGAGGATTCCTTTTCATTTCTTCCATTGTGATATACAAACTACAATATATTTAGATCACAGAATTTCATCTCTAATTCCCCTTTCATATGGCCTTCTTTCAGCTCCATACTATCAGTTCAAAACAGTGACAGCCAGATCACAATCAAGGCCTCCAAACAATGTGAACATTTCACAAATACTTGGGCCAAGAGTCAGTCCTTGATAGTGTGTCAGCAACTGCCCAGTGAAATTTCTTTCAAAAGATTCACTCATGCCCTATTCTAGCAGTAAATGGCATTCATTTTAAGAAGTTGAAGGCTTTAGACATAACTTGATTAGGCAAATGTGCCCAGCAGCCACCAGTGGAAATCAGAAACAGCTCTAAATTCCCCATGGTCCCCTCCCCCAGATTTTGTGTAAACAGAAGCCCACACAGTTATTAATGATCACCAAACAAGGGCTAGTTACTGCTTTCATTCTCAAGGCCTGAATTCTCCAAAAGTTACTAGCCCTCTCTTCTTTCTCTCTTGAGTAACCTTTGGGTTATAGATGTAGGCAAAATGAAATGCCACATAAGTTAAGCATTTTTTTTTTCAGAATGAACGGACCCTGCAAATTGGTAAATATATTTTAATGAACACAGGTGGAGCTACCAGACTGAAAATTAAACACATACACAAATACACACACACACACACACACACACACACACACACTACCACCAGCATCAGCACAGGCAAATAAGCAGAACAGATCCAAATCTGGAGAGCTATCATGGACTCTTGAAATGTTATCCCACAGTCTTCCAAGGCAATGACCATAATCTCCACACAAGGACCTGTGAACATGGAAGATTGGTCAGGGAAAGAACGTGACACTGACCCAGAGATACAGCGTGCCAAGTGATTTCCAAGGAAGCAGTGAGTAAAGCTAGTTGACTCCCCGAATTACCTTGTGGAATTATAAGCCTTTCCACTCCTTTCAGGATGCAGACAGAGAGAGGGAAGGAGAGGGAGATAATGAAGGTTTGCAAATGAAGTGGGTACAACTATGCAATCAATCAACATTTTCAGGAAAGGAATTTGCATCAGTTGCCAAAACCGAACTGAATAATTGAACCAGGATTCTGATGAGAACTGATTTTGCCACTAGCCAATTATCTTTACCGCTCTTCCAGCTGTCTCCTTTCTCTCTTTCTCTCAAAGAGTTTATGAGTTTTCTCAATTTTGGTGATACTAGGTATGGAATTTTCAATCATGATGAAACTCACACTTATTAACATCACATCAGACTCCCCCCCAAAAAACCCCAAATAACAAACAAACAAACAAACCAAAACAGAAGTAACAAAAGTACAAATTGAGTAGGTAAGGGCAAGCCAAGGAATGCAGAGCACATGGGGAAA
This sequence comes from Trichosurus vulpecula, assembly GCF_011100635.1. Classification (NCBI taxonomy): domain Eukaryota; kingdom Metazoa; phylum Chordata; class Mammalia; order Diprotodontia; family Phalangeridae; genus Trichosurus; species Trichosurus vulpecula. The sequence continues at coordinate 201,651,032 of NC_050580.1, forward strand.
AGGCCAGACTATAAAATATGTTTCTGTCCTCTGCATCAGAAGAAAGTGATATTCCAGAATATTGCTGCTATCCAGCGTGGTCTAAAAGCACTCACATTTTCAGCACATCTAGGTGATGGTTAACAGCATAACGCACCTTGGTGGGACACCTTGGGAGGTCAGATGTATGATCTTAAAACTCGAGATCTGCAGTTTGCACACAGAGGAACAGCTCTACTTGGACTTCCTGCTGACACCTATTTGTCTAAAACCATGCTCAGTCTCCCTCCTCCCCCCCCAACTCTGGGAAGCCTTCATCCTTTCCCCACAACTGTGAATGTCACCTCTATCCTCCTGGTAATGATGACTCAGGCTCAAACCATCTCAAAGCTTCATGCAGTAACAGGAAAACCCTGGGTGTGATTTCAGAAGGCTGTTTTCCATCCCCAAATGGGCCTGCCTGCCAACTCAGTGCCTGGAAAAATAAATAAGGGATATGCCACATCTTTTGGATTTACACAGGCTTCCACATACCATCAAAAGTTCAAGACCACACCTTGGGGTGGCCAAACTTTGAGACTTTCCCTTCCCTTTGGCAGGCCATCAGCACTGCTCATTAGAGTTCTCAGCCTATCCTGCTTCTTAAACTTGAGACCACATTTAACAAAGTTTATTTTAGAACCCCAGAATATTTTACCAGTTTATACATAAGGGAGAACTTTTCCCTACTCATATCTGGATGACATCAAGACAGACTCTTAATCCTTCCATTTCTTTTTTACTTTTTTAGACCATCAGCCAAAATTTAGAAAGATGGGATTACCTCTCATTTTTATCATTGTGCCTCAATTGCCTTCAGAAAATTTTGTTGCTGTTGATGTTAGAGATTTGCAGTTATGTCCTCCTTGTAATCAAGATCAGTAGGTCAGTTAGTCAACAAATATTTATTTATTAAGTACCTGCTATGTACCAAGCACAGTGTTACACCCTGGGGATAAAAAGGCAAAAGACAGTCTCCGTTCTCAAGGAGCTCACAGTCGGATGGGAGAGACAACATGCAAATAACCATGTACAAACAAGTTATATACAGGACGTACTGGAAATCATCAACACAGGGAAGGTATTAGAATTGAGAGGGATTGGGAAAGGCTTCTTGTAGAAGGTAGGATTTTAGCTGGGACTTGAAGGGAAACTAGGAGGCAGAAAAAGGGAGGGAGAGCATTCCATGCATGGGGGACAGGCAGTGAAAATGTCTGGAGTCTGGAAATGGAGGCTCATATTTGAAGAATAACAAGAAGGCTGGTGTCACTGGATCAAAATTATAGGGAGAAAAGAGGGGGGAAGTGTGTAAGGCAAAAGAAGACTGAAAAGGGTGGCAGGCTATAAAGGGCTTTGAATGCCAAACAGAGGATTTTATATTTGATCCTGAATGAGATAGGGGACCACTGGAGTTTATCAGGTAGGTGAGGTGACATGATCAGATCTTTAGGAAGAGCATACTGACTGCTGAGTGGAGGATAAACGGGAGTGGGGAGGGACTTTTTGCAGAGAGAGAGAGCAACCAGAAAGCAATTGCGATAATATCCAGACAGGAGGTGATGAGGGTCTGCATTAACATGGCATCAGAGGAGAGAAGGGGCACGTTCAAGAGGTGTTGCAAAGATGAAATGGAAAGCTTTGGCAACTGATTGGATACGGGGTTGGGGGGAAGGGTGAGAGTCTGTCAAATATTAGTAATCACTTATGTGCATATGGTACTTTACTATTACAAAATGCTTTCACATATACTAGCTCATTTGATATTCATAACAATTCTGTGAAAAGGTAGTATATATATATATTTGTATACTGATTTTAACCCTAGGAAGAGAATGAAGTCCAAGTTTAGTGCACTTTCTATTATCTTATGCTGCCTTTCTCCTCAACAGGAAAGAACTACATGAGATTTTTTCATCCAACTGGATACAAATTAAAATAAGAAAACACCAGGCCTTTTTTATTTTTTGGAAAAGCTACTAAAAAGGAAATGAAAAATACTGGATTCTTAGTACGTTATTAAGCCCATGAATTTTGATTAAGCCAAGTAAGAAAGAACATAAGTGTTGATATAACTTGGATGGATGGGATGGAGGGTGGCTTTTGAAGCATTTCAGGGAGACTGAGCAATCAAATTGAGGAAGCAGCTGCTCTGCCTTAACTCAAGAATCCTACCTTCAGATGAAATCAGTTGATCCAAGACTACTGTGCTTAGGTGTAATATTTTGGTTGGGGTGCTAATGATGTTGATATGAGAGAGAACAAACAATCCAGGTGAGCTTTCTCTATGTCCTCAGGAAGCTCTTTTATGCACCAGGCTATGGTCTTAGGCAAAGGAAACCCTGAAGGGTTGGATGACAGTTACTGAATCTTTATGTCATAGGATAGAAAACGAAAATAGCTAATGAGGTCTTCAACAGCATTAACAATGCAAGTGGTTAGAATTATGCAAGCATTACTCAAATGAAATTCTTTACCGATCCAGACACTTTTAGAGTTTTGGCAATTTTGGATACCATAGGAAATAGACAAAATTGAGAACATCCAGAGGAAGGTGGCCAGAATTATTTGAAAGCCTTGAAACACTCTATTCATGGATCTGTTGAATTAACTAGGGTTCTTAACCATGAAAAGAGAAGACTTAGGACCTACATGATAGCTGTCTTCAAGTATTTGAAGAAAATGGAGCAGATTTGTTTTTCTTGTCCCTAGAGGACAGAAGCAAGAACAGTGGGTGAAAAACTAGAGAGTGGCAAATAATTAAAATTATCCCAAAGTAGAATCTGTTACTTCTAGAGGTAGTAGGTTGCAAAGCAAGGAAGGAAACAAGTAAATAAGAAAGGAAAGAAGGAAAGAAATAAGTAAATAAGAAAGAAAAGAAACAAGGAAAGAAGGAAGGAAAGAAAAAAAGGAAGGAAGCAAGGAGGGAAGGCAAGAAGGAAGAAAAGAAGGAAAGAAAGAAGGAAGGAGAGAGGGAAGAAGGGACAGAAGAAAGAAAGGAAACAAGCACTTAAGCGCTTACTGTGTACCAGGCACTGTACTAGGAGCTTTACAAATATTATCTCATTTTACAAATATTATCTCTCTTTGTGGTTGCCATCCCCTGATTCACTTCTTAAAGAAGTCTATTCACTGAATAGCCATCCCTCACTCAAAGTGAGTACCTGAAAAGACCTTAGCTTGAAAGGGCCGAGGTCTCCCACTGCATTCTGGTCCATCTCCAGTCCTCCTGATCGATATCTGGCCAGTGGACCCATATGGTTCTGGAGGAGAAAATGAGGCTGGTGACCTTGCACAGCCCTCCCTAACTCAAATCAAAGTCAATTGCAGGTCATGTCATCATTTCCCTGATGTCATGGTCCTTTTTGAGAATGAAGGACAATACCTCTGCCACACCGCCCCCCACCCCGCCCAATTATCTCTCTTTAGTGAAGGTCTTAGAAAGGCTACTGGGGGTGGTATAGAGGGGAATTTCTTTTCAGGTCTAGGTTAGACTACATTGAATTCATAGTCCCTCCTAACTCAGATCCCATGGCTAGCCACAGCTTCATCCTTACCACCTCCTGAGCCCTTCCCAATTTCTCAGTCTTGATACCTTAACACTGGAAGTGATTTTCTCACCTTTGATTAAGATGATTTTCTAGATGGAAAAGTGACAATAATAAATATTTTATAAATTCAAAGATATTTCATCAGCAATATTCAGAATTTCAGAAAAATAACGCCAAAGGACAAGAGAAGATGTTCTGAACAAATACTGCCTCCCTCTCTTTTTATTTCCCTCCTCTTTCCCCTTCTGTACTACCTATCCCCTATAACTCTTTCTTCTTTGGTTCCTATGTTATATTCCCCAGTTCAAACAGTTCGCATTTGGTGCTTTTAAAATATGGTAGTGGATATAAGGTCATTGTGATTCTCCTGAGTCACTTTCAATTATTTTATTTCAATTTATTCATAGCATTTCTTGCTGCCCTATTTTCACCCACAAAATTAAACACACTGCAGAGATTAACTCAACTCTTTTAGTTAGGTTTATGAGCTTATTTGACTCACTAAGTAGATTACTTACTTCACTCTTCAAAAAGAAGGGCATCTTCAAAAAGCTAGCTTCACGACATATATTCAGTCCTGTCCCTCCTGGTTGTCATATAAAGGAGTGGGAGCTTTTTCTTCATCTTAATTCATCCCTATATTGTCCATGTTACTTCACATGCACCATGAGGGCATGGACTGTAGCCTTTGAACTCTCCCTACAGTTTAGTATCAAGTAAAAATTGACCCTTGCTAAATACTTCTGACGATATGGAGCAAGAATTTGCTGCCTAGGTGAAGATACATAAGCCAACTATTTAAAGCATCTAGAGTTATGTACAGAAAAACCATTTTTTAAAATTAAGGATACTGTGTCATTAAGGATTTTAAAAGAGATGAAACTGGATATGAGGTGATATATGCATAGCCTAATGCAGAAATCTAAGTAATAAAATTATAATTTGTAGTGGAAATAATTCCATAAATGTTAAAGTCCTAAAAATTCACAGCTATACCTTGGTTCCTTACCAGGGATTTTCAGAAGTAAGCATGATACCATTCTACTAGCTTCAGAGGAGGAAAATGATTGGAAGGGAGGGCTGAGGAGTCAGGAGAGAGCTGGCATTTCATCCAGAAAAGCTAAAACAATTTTAAAAATACAAAGACATGTGGTATGGTAGATGTTAGACTTGGGATGAGAAAGATCTGGGCAAAAATCTTGCCTCTTAAATTTACCTGCTGAATGACCTTGGATAAGTCACTTAACTTCTCTGAACCTCAATGTCAGTAAAATTTGGATAATAATCACACCAACCTCACAGGGCTATTATAAAGACCAACTGAGATATAAATATATGTGTGCATGTGTATATAATGTATATACACATGTCATGTGTGTATATATATAAAACACACATACGCATATATGTAAAATACATGTGTACAAAATTTATGCCCGTTTGAAACACATACATATACAAACATACACATACATGTAGGTACATATACATATAGAGAGATCTATAAATATGTTAGACATACCAGATCTAATATATGATGTCAGTATCTCTCTCTTTATCATCTGTCTACCCACAGTCTAAAGCTTTAGGGTCATTCAATTCAACTACCACACATTTTAGGCTTTTCAAGAAGGTCCTAAGCTCAAGTACAGAAAATGTACATTTAACTAGGCTTTGCAAAAGAAGCATCACTTATTAGAACACGTGTCATGACGTTTTAGTTGGGAAAATATGGGTACCATAGACATGGAGGAGCTTGTATTATTTTCTTAAGTTGGAGAAGACTCTGATTTTGATCCACACATGCCCACTGACTTCTACAAAATAGTAGGAATAAAAGAGTTTACCTCCCATAATCACTCAGGGCATGTATGTGATAAATTATTCAAAATACATGTACATGTATACGTGTACATTTAAATGTATATGTATGTGTGTATAGATACAGACACACACATTTCAACTGGATCTGTGATCTTGATTATAAATGTACTTCATCCATGACTGCATTTCATGTAATATCTGTTCATGTCCTTCTATATTTTCTTCATAGGGGTCCACCCAATGTGCTAGATGCCTTCTTTGTGAAAGGAAGGAAGGAAGGAAGGAAGGAAGGAAGGAAGGAAGGAAGGAAGGAGGGAAGGAAGGAAGGAAGGAAGGAAAGAAGGAAGGAAGGAAGGAAGGAGGGAAGGAAGGAAGGAAGAAAGAAAGAAGAAAGAGAGAGAGAGAGAAAGAAAGAAAGAAAGAAAGAAAGAAAGAAAGAAAGAAAGAAAGGAAGAAAGGAAGAAAGGAATAGGAAGGGAAGGAAGGAAGGAAGGAAGAAAGAAAGGAGGAAGGAAGAAAGAAAAAAGAAAGGAGGAAGAAAGAAAGAAGGAGAGAGGGAAGGAGGGAGGAAGGACAGAAGGAAGGAAGGGAAGGAGGAAGGAAGGAAGAGAGGAAGAAGGAAAGGAAGGGAGGGAGGAAGGAAGGAAAGGAAAGGAACAAGGGAAAATGAAAAAGAAAGACCTCAATAATTATACTCCAGAATGTTCTGTCCACTATTCTGCAGCCCTGATCACCTGTGCCATGTTTACTGTCAGACCCATCTGGATGACAGGTCCTGTGCTTAATGGCTGCTGTGTATTTGATTATTGACTGGTGACTATTTCCAATGGGCATAATAGACTACTGCCTGACTGTTGGTAATACACAGCAATCTTTCCAGATTACACATGTAAGAGCTGAAAATAAAAGAAAACCAATTTCAGATCTTTTAAAAAGTACTTTCTGTCTGGAGGCTTGAAACAGAGTCTTAATATACATCTCACATCAGTCAGGTTGGCAAGCTTGTATCGACTCTATTAAATAATAATAAAAAAGGTTCATGAATTTCAAGCTTGGAGGGCTCTAATTACCTCATGCTCAAACTTTAACTACAAAACTCAGATAAATTGCTGCACTAAAACCTTAGAAGATCCTCCACCTGATTTGTGAGAATACATCTAAAGCCCAGTGATGCTGATCCTGGGAAGGTAGGGGTGTGTGTGTGTGTGTGTGTGTGTGTGTGTGTGTGTGTGTGTGTGTGTGTGTGTGTGTGTGTGTTTGGACCTATTTCTAAGAATTACTTGGATGTTTGGTAAAGCTACCCAGTAAATTAGTTAATCTGATATTTTATTGTCCAAAAAACATCCCAGCAGCCTTTAAGTCAAGGAATACTGGGACAATGTGAGTCATTCAGTTCTAGTTATCTATTTTGCCAGGTACAAGCAATTCTGACTCAGCACATGTTGTTAGCTGTAACATTAAGGTAATTGGCTAATAGTAAAAGCATATATAATTCAGTTTTTTTGGGGGGAGGCTCTAAGAAGAGAAGAGTGACCCTTTCTTGAACTGATTTGTATACACTCAGAGAGGGTCCCGAGTTTATTCTGGTTTCCTGAATGTATGGTCTGCATTAAAAAAGCAAAAAGCTAAAACCTGGGTATAATAAGCATTGTGTTAAGCAAACACTTTGTGCTTATACCCTGACAGCCAAGAAATCTTGAGAGGAACCACTGCTGCAGCCAGAGGAGAACGCAGAAACCAAACACGACTTTCATATATCTTCCAAACATTCATATTTTATCAAAGTTGCACTGTGGAGGAATGTGGTTTCCCCTCTGCCTATTCTAACAGTCTCCTTGGCTATTTATCTAGTTACAAACTTTTTTAGACGTGAAATATTTTAAAAAGTCCTTTGGAAATGGCCTGAGGTAATTTCAAACTTAACAGACCCTGTCCCACCAGAGCTCATTACAGTGAATTTTATAACAAAGTACCCTCTACTTAATTTTCAGAGCTTAGCCAAGTGTACTAGAAATGCAGCTGCATTAAGTGCAATTAATGGTATAATAAAAGCAGTGGAGGGCTGTTTAACACTCGAGAACCAGCAGTAAACAGTGGCTCCATGTTCTCTAACAGTCAGTGATGTGTCAAAGAGGCTGAAGTGTGAGATTTCCTATACCAAGGGGGAAAGCCAGTGTCTCCTGCTGGGAAAGAATCTTCTGTCCTTCAAGAATCCCACACAGAAATGGCGTAAAAGGAAATAAAATGATTCCCTCCAGTTATGCCACCAGCATTCTCTACTCCCTTTGAGCAGGAGTCCAAAACAATAAGCTCATATTCCCATTAGTGAGGGAAATAGACAAATTCAATTTCACAAAAAATGAGTCTAATAGCAAGTGACTCATATAATGCACAAAATGATTTGGTTTCATAACTAACAAAGTTTACTGTCAAATGACAGGGGAAAAAAGGAAGGAAACATCCTTTCTGTAATAGAGCAAATTGTGGTAGTATGTTTATCTTTTTTTAAACTACAATGCGGTTAGCAAATCCAAAAAGACTGTGAATAGGTATAAATGTACCACTCAGCATTTTGAGTGTGAAGAGCCAGAATTAATGAAAAAAAAAGACAATGGTTGACAAAAAGCAAAGTAAGTACCATTTGGAAGGACCAACACACACACAACATATAGAGCATACTGATTTAATACTGATGAGAATTTTGCAATGGTACCACTATGTACATTGTACAGTTTCTGTGACATGAAATACATGGCTTGGTTAAGGTTGTATCAACCCAGAACCAGGTTAATTCGCTTCTCGTGGACATAGAAGGTAGGGATAGGAGTACAGAGAATCAAGAGGGTGAAGAATTTTAAGCAAACCACCCACTTGCCACATCCTCTGGGGAGGGCAAAGGAAGCACATCTTTTCAAAAGCTAGTGGATAGAAGAATGGAGAGAAATCCACTCTCTTGCCTTCTACACTCGATACAATACAATTTCCATGGCTTGGATTTTACAGCCCTTCATGGTGAGACCCTAGTGTTCCTTTCTTAAATTATTTCTCATTCTGTCCTCCACATATTCTACTTCCAGCCAATCTGGCCTATCAACTATTCCTTGAAATCAGCACTCCAACTCCCACTTTGTGTCTTATAAACAAGCTGTCCTCCCAGGCTTAGATTGACTTCCTCTGCCTTCTGGAATTCTTAGCTTCCTTCAATATCCAGCTCAGGCACCACTTCCTACTGAAAGCCCTTCCTAGTTCCCTTGGGTGCTGCTCTCTCTTTCCACAAATTATCTTGAATTTATTTATACATTTACGTCTTGTTCCCTCCAGTACAATGGAAGTTATTTGAGGGCAGAGATGGATATTAGTTGTTTTTTTTTCTTTCTTTATAAGTTTGGAATTCCTTCTACCAGGCTATATCCAAAAGGTCTATACCAGTGTGGGGAACTTGCAGCCTCAAGGCCACATGTGGCCTTCTAGGTCCTCAAGTACAGCCCTTTGACTGAATCCAAACTTTACAGAACAAATACTCTTTCTTTTGGAGGGAGGATGGCAGGCCAATTGGGGTTAAGTGACTTGCCCAAGGTCACACAACTAGTAAGTGTGTCAAGTGTCTGAGACTGGATTTGAACTCAGACCCTCCTGACTCCAGGGCGGTGTTGCAACAACTTGGCTAGCAGCTACTGTGGCTGTGTAAAACCAACAACAACCAGCACACAGAATGCTGCAAGCCCAGGTTCTTTTGATCTGCTTTACTAAGGAAAGCAACATTAAGGGGTTGACAATCTTACTTTAATCCAGCATGCAAACATCATTCACTTAGCTCAGGGTAAAAAGCCAGCACCCTGAACTTCAGAGCAAATACAAACAAATTACAAACATCAACAAAAGACCTTGTCTGATTCAAATCTCAATGCATGGTTACCAGGGTTTAACAAAGTCCAAACGTACAAGTTTATAAGCCAGAGGGCTCTTAACTACAGCTGCCCAGAGTCTCCACATCAGCATACCGCCAAGAATGAGAGCCCTAAGCAAATAGCTCTGTTCTCTCTTTTTATGCACTCTTTAGCCGTCATCAAACCGACCAGAACTTAAGCTCTTACTATTGGCTCTGGTCTTGGCAACTCCCTTAGAGCCCTGGGGCTTCATGCCTACATAGGCTTAGCAACTAGTAGCTAGGGGTTTTGGGCCTACTTGGGAGGGAAAATATAATCAGACCTTCCTTCACTGGCCCCACCCGGAGCCCCACCTTAGTTACCAATGCAGGCGGGTGCTCTACTCACTGTGCCACCTAGCTGCCCCTACAAATACTTTTAATAAAAGGATTTGTTCTGTAAAACTTGGACTCAGTCAAAAGGCCACACCCAAGGACCTAGAAGGCCACATGTTCTCCACTCCACTTAGTCTATACTAACTATAGACTCCATACTCAATAGATAAGTCTTACAGAGTTACTTGAGGCTGTGAGAAGTTATCAGACTAGTGAGAATCAGAGGTAATTTACACTCAGGTTAGTCTGACTTAAAATCACATAGCAAATGTTTAATGTATGTTTGTTGAATATATATGTATATATGTGTTTATAAACATAAATAATAATATAAACATGTGTATATATATATATATCTGTGTGTGTGTAAGTGTGCGTGTGCGCACGCAGCTTGGTGGCATAGTGGTTAGAGTGCCAGGCCTGCAGTCAGGAAGACTCATCTTCTTGAGTTTAAATCAGGCCTCAGACACTTACTAGCTATGTGACCCTGGCCAACCTGTTTACCTCAGTTTCCTCATCTGTAAAATGAGCAGGAGAAGGAAATGGCAAACCATTTTAGTATCTTTTCCAAGAAAACCCTAAACGGGAGGTCATGAAGAGTCAGACACAACTAAACCACTGAATAACTCCTTTCCCCACAAAAAACTTTTAAATGAGAATCGTGTATGTTTTGTAATTACAAAACAAAGGCTTATTTAAGATGTAGGGGGTAGTACAAAATAAAATGCTACCTTCGGTTTATTTTATTTTTCTTATTTTCTGGAAGTAGAAGTGGCAATATGCAGTGAAATTAGCAGAAGAAAGGAGAACAAGGACCTAGAAATACACAAATTGTTATATCAAGCCATGAATAATGGAGAGCGGACTGAAAGCTAATCTTAGGTAGTTGGAATCAAGTTTGATAAAATGAATGAGTTCTTGTGTGTGCACGCACACATCTCTTAGGAATGAAATGCTAAATTCAGGAAATAGCAGGAAAGCCAGTTTGACATGAAATGCAGGAAGGAAAACCTAGGAAGGTGGGCTGGAGATTGGCTATGAGGGCTTTTCAAACTAAGAAGTCCGTGTTTTATCCTAGGGATTCATGGACATTTCTTGAGCTAAGAAATGATGGGGTCAGACTTGGGTTTAAGGAAGTTTATTTTGGCAGTTTTTTGGGAGATGGTTAGGAGAGGTGAGAGAAATGGGACGACAGTCACTTAACCTCTTGTGCCTTAGTCTCTCCCTCTGTAAAATGTGAAGGCTAGATGATTGCTGAAGTCTCCTTTAATTTCAAATCCTCTGTTCCTTTTATCTCCTCCATACTCACACAGGTACAAAGACAAATGGCAAGCCTAAAGCTGTCTCTCTTCAACTTCCCACCACTGAACTTGGTTCTTTCTCCGGGACAAAGACAAATCAGTCATATCACTTAAAACAGAACAGGGAAGGAGTGAAAAGTTGCCTCGATCTGAGCCCCTTTGCTACATAGACATAGCCGGGTGAATGACCCAGAGGTGCCCACTCTTAAAGCTTGTGGATCCATCATCTCCAGGGCAGTGGCAGGGAGGAAGGAGAAGGGGGGAATGGGGAGAGAGGAATAAAAAAAAAAGGAAAACAATTTACATGATAACTTTATATTTCAAAGGAATAGCAAGTTGTACGTGATAGATACGCAGTTTCATGTACAATCATCTTTTTTTATATTACATATAGAATATAATATTATTATATTATAGAAATGCTTGTTTTATTCCATAAAGGAAAAAGAAAAAAATTAAAAATTAAAACTTATGCATCAAAAAAAGGAACCTAGAGTAAATAGTATCTTTTGAACCACCTCCTAATTGCTATAATTTATAGATAAGACTTGGTAAGGTAAATGCAAATATAAAGCATATTTCAAAGAATATTTGTCAAATCCAGATTTCAAATCACACTACTCTGAACTAAAATTGATTTAAATGGTAAATAATAAAGATGATAATAATAATTCATATTTATACTGTTTCCAAAGTCATCATGAATTCCTGGTTTGAAGAACAACATAAACCTTACTTAGAGTCTGCATAGAATGTGTTCTGGGTCCCTGATTAGCAATGGCAAAAGTAATTTAAAGTCCTCTATTTCTATATGTGTATTACATGCATGTGTATGTGTTATACATACAGACATATTTGTTTATTGAATAAATGCAGGCAGTTTGTTGTTGGATTTATACCTTAAAAAGATCTTTCTTTCTGCTACCTGTTATTTTGCATTTCAATCACACAAGTTAAATATGTTATAACTTCATTATCTTCTTTTCAAAAAGTCAAATACCTTTGAGTAAATTAATATAGCAATCATTCACATGCTAGCATGAATTAGTTTAGCTGTATTTCTTTCTTTTAACACTTACTTGAGATAAAATACACTGAAAGAATGGGAGTTTTAAAGAACCCTGTGGAGTGTATGCTATTATTATTCCATTTCACAGATTAAGAAATGGAGGCAGAGATAGACCAAGTGACTTGCCTACGGTCACATAGCTAGTCACTGTGTGAGGCAAGATTTCTTCTTGCTTCCAAGTCCAGTGCTCTATCTATTGCACTAGCCAGTTGCCTCATAAGCCTGCTATGTCTATATGAACACATAGGAAGAAGGTTATCTTCAAGGTTGCCAACCTACATCCTTTATCAGGCTCTAAATACAATTTAAAAGAAAAGGTCAAATACACATAGATCTACACACACACACACACACACACACACACACACACACACACAAACACACACACACACACACACACATAACTATGTGGACATTGATAGAGCATAATGTTCAGCCCTATGCAGCATCAACTTTACTTTCCCGTCAACTATAATTTTCCCTAAAGACTGCTGACTTCTTTATGGTATAATAAAGTTTAGTCCAGGATTACAATAAAAAAGCTTTCATAATATCCATGACCCAGACATTTCAGATTAATTTTTAAATTGCATCTGATAATCAGAACAAATGGGCAATTGGATGTTTGTGACCTTGAAAACAGGCTTTTTTTTTTCTTAACTTCTTGTGCCTGTTTTCATTCTGTTCATATCTTTATTCATTAGGTAAAAGCTAAGTTTAGAAGATTGTTTTGTGTATGCATCAAGTAAATGCTTTATTTAATTAGAGTTTGTTGTGATTTTAAATTTAGGGTGAATTAGCTCATCCACAGAGGAATGGCAACTTTTTAATAACACCTTCACAAAATCTCAGTATATGGATATTTTCCTAAGTGGAGACAGAAGCCTTGAGATGAAATTGTAGTGCCTGGAATTTGATCACTCAAAAATGAGGAGCTCCATTTTTTTTTTTTTACATTAAAGAAATAATGTCCCTTCATCCATGGAATGCTAGAACTTGACGAGAATTTAGAGATGATATAATCCCTTCCCCAACCTCTTTATTTTAGAGACTAGAGAACAGAGCCCCAGAGAGGGAAAGCATCTGTATAAGGTCATAGAGTTATCCTATTCTTAGCATTTTCATTCATAACTCAGGTTTCTTTCAGGGTGACGGAGCAGAAGAGAACCACATCTAGAATTAGGATAGATTGGGATTTGAGGCTTGTCTCAGACATTTAATGATTGTTTGGTCTTAGGTGAGGTTCTTAATCTTCCTAAACCGCCTCCCCTCCATATACATATACATACAAACACATATACACACATATAGAAATAAAAAATAGTACTGACTTCATGGGGTTATTAAGAATAAATGTGATGATGTAAGTAAAGCACTTTTCAAAATTAAAGCATTATGTAAATGTGCGCTAACATTATTATTTCATTTCAAGCACTACTGTGTACTGCATGCAGCCTTTTCTGATGCCCCCAGGTCCTAGTGTCTACATGGTACTCTAAATAAATTCTAATTTCTATATATTCCTTTATATGTATTTTATGAGGGCTGCTAGGTGGCGCCACAGTGCACAGAGTGCCAGGCCTAGAGTCAGGAAGATGAGTCTTTCTGAGTTCAAATCTGGTCTCAGAGTCTTACTAGTTTCACAATCCTGGGCAAGTCACTTGAATCTGCTTGCCTCAGTTTCCTCATCTGTAAAATGAGCTGGAGAAGGAAATGACAAACCACTCCAGTATCTTTGCTAAGAAAACCCCAAAAGGAGTCATAAAGAGTCAGGCATGACTGAAACAACTACATACAACAACAAAAGCGACAACTCGAGGAACATGGCAGCCACAAGTAGGCTGCAGTGTACCGCCAGTGATAACTTCTGTTATTCACGATACCACTAGTCATCTCTTTGAATAAGCATATTTTTAGAAGGGCCACAAGGTGGCGCCATAGTGCACAGAGTGCCAGGCCTGGAGTCAGAAGACTTCCTCCCTAGTTCAAATCTGGCTTCAGGCACTTACTAGCTTATCTTACCACAACTTGAGCATTATGTATGTATATACGCATGTACCTAGGTATATATGCACATACCTAGGCACATGGGTGTAGGCACAAGGAATATGGGTTAGTGATGAATGGGAAGAGGAGAACGGTGGTTTGGAATATCAACTGAATATGTACTGTATGATCAACATAAAGGAAAACCTGAGAACCCCTAAATATTTGCTAGCTTAAATGTAAGGAATTGTAGAAGGCAAAAAACATGGGTAGCAAGGGGGAGAAAGAAATACAAAAGGAGATAAAGGATTTCAAAAAGAAACCCAGAATCATCCCTGCTGAGTTCCACATAAGCTCTAGTCCAACAAAAGCCTAAGGATGCTAAATCACGTTACAAAACACATCCCGGGAAGATGTGGATTCAATTACGGAGCAAGATGGACCACCAGCAGCAGAGATGTCATTCCTGGAATTTCAATGCAAAGCAAATGTACAGATGTTGGCATAAAAGTCAAACTGTTGGTAATGGAATTGAAAATAAAGATCCAGGAATGAGATTAGAAGATATAAAGAAATTAGTCATGCAATAAAGGAGACCATTACATGCATGGCATGGAGCACAGGAGGCCAGCACCTTATGACACTCTGAAACCAGCACCAATCAAATGACTGGGCTAAGAGAAATTGAGCAAGGATACAGAATAAAACAAATACTGTATTAAAATCGCCATCTCCATAGGCAGGATGTAAAAATCATATCACACTCATTGAAAAATAATTCATTAAACTGCACCCCAGCAGGACGTAAAGAACAACAAATAGTGTAAAAAGATATTGAGCAGCAGGGGGGAACAAACTTTACAAAACTATTAAACCGTGCAACAAAGAAAAATAATACAAGAGGAAAACAACAAAAGTGTCAGGCTAATAATATAAAATAAGCATGTTAATTCATAAGAGAAAAGGCATCATGAAAAAGACATATCCTTATCGCATTAAAATTCAGAATTGCCATGCACACTATTTTTTGTGCTTATGTTTTGTTCTCTTTTTTTTGAGATGTCAAAACTGACCTTATGCTAAAAAAGGAAGGAAGGAAACAAACTTTTATTAAGCACTACTATGTGCTAGGCACTATATTAAGCATTTGACAAATATTATCTCTTTCGACACTCATAATAACCCTGGGAAGCAGGTGATATTATTATCCAGACTGTATCGATAAGGAAACTGTGGCAGACAGGGATCAGGTGACTTGTCCAGTGTCAAAAAGCCAGGAAGTGTCATATGCGACACTTGAACTCAGACCTCCTTGACCCAGGTGGGGCACTCGATCCACCGTGCCACCTAGAGTAAGGAGGATTGAAACAGAAACAAGTAGGTTTCTATATTCAGGGACTAGAAAAGTTTTGTACCAAATGACTTGTCCAAATGTTAGAATCGTCCCTAGGACATCAGAGATATCTTTTTGTTCTGGGTGCTGAGAGGAATGGAAAAGAAAAAGGGTCATATATTTGAGAATTCAACAATTTGATGAAAGTATTTGCTGCTGAAAATAATAATAATAATAATAACAGCTAGCATTTATATAGTGCTTTAATGTTTGTACATATTATCTTAAACAGGACATTTAGTCTCCTCTCTAGCCTTTCTCACTAGTTCGTTGTATGGTTTTTGCTTATAGAACTACTTTTTTTTGCTTTTAGAACTGCTTATAGAACAATAATTGTGTTTATTGTTGTTCAGTCATTTCAGTGATATCCAACTCTTTGTGACCCCATTTGGGGTTTTCTTGGCAAAGACACTGCCATTTCCTTCTCCAGCTCATTTAGCAGATGAGAAAACTGAGGCAAACAGGGTTAAGTGACTTGCCCAGGGTCACACAGCTAGTAAGTATCTGAGGTCAAATTTGAACTCAGGAAGATGAGTCTTCTTGACACTAAGCTTGGCACTCTATCCACTGAGCCACCTCAAGCCCAATCCATGTTGGCACAGTCCTAGTATGAAAACCTCTAGATTTTGAGTCAGGGGACCTTGGGTTGACTCTTTGCTTTGCTACTTACTACCTGTGTGATCTTGGGTAAATCATTTAACTTCTAACAGCCTCAGCCTCAACTTTTCATCTGTAAAATGAAATGAGTGGACTAAGTCATTTTTACAGTCAATTCCACTTCTAAATAACAAATATAAAGTATTGAAGGAAACTATAACGGTTATTTTTTTTTGAAGAATTGTCAACCCTTATCTCTTTCAAAGATACATACCATCCTCTAGAATGTAGTCTAAAACTCCATCTCTAAAATTGCACTTCTTTGTGATACCAGAGGCATCATCTCTAGAAGTCCATCTCTGAAAGTGTATATAGTCAGGAAGAGGAGAGACAGGAGGCTGCTATTTCTTTTTAAATTGGACTTTAGCAATGGTTAAATATTTTCTCGGCTATTCTAATTGTCACTTTGTAAAATAAAAAGCAAACCTAAGAAGTGCAAATAGTTCTGAGCATCTTTGATTTAGAGTTAAAATGGATCTTACAAGAGATCTAATCCAACACCCTTATTCTACCAGTGAAGAAATCCAGAGTGATTGAGCAACTTGCCCAAGTTCCCTCAGGCTGGAAGAGGTAAGAAGGTTGAAATGGCAGAGTTTACTGGTGAGTTTGTATGTGTATATTTGAGAAGTAAGGTAAGGGAAAAGCAGAGAATTTGCAGCGGATGGTGTAACGGCAAGCAAAGTGGGGACTTTTAACGGTTTTCTCTTTTGGAGTGCTTCCCATCACTAAGGCAATCAAGTGCCATTGATTGAACCTTACCTTTGATTGAATTAAGAGTCTGATTAAATCTAGAGTCTCTGATGACCTGCTTAAGTCCCTTTGAGCCACATGGTTATAATGCCTTCTGACCCCGAAGAAGTGTATATATACTCTGAGGTTAACATTTTGCTTGGGGCTCACTCATTGGAAGAGCATGCCTGTGATTTTGCCAGATGAGACTCTGAGTAGCCATTAAGGAGCTCCCCCCCCAGCTTTGAAAACCCAGATGTCGGTGCTTCTCTCTCTGGTAACTATGTATGTATTGTTATGGATAGACAGTTAGAAGCCCTGTCTGCTGATTTGTGTTATTTGCTCTGTTTCTGCTTGTAATTTCTGTTGGTGTTTTATCTGAAGTTCAGGGTGCTGACTTTTTCCCCTGCACTAAGTGAATGATACATGTATGTTTAATTAAAGTGAGATTGTAAACCTCTTAAAGCTGCTTTCCTTCGATAAGAAGATCAAAGAACCTGTGCTAGCAGCCCTCCTGTGTGCTGGTGTTATTGGCTTTACACCTCTACAGCAGCTGCAAGCAGCATTGTGGTTACAGATGGGACATAGCCAGAAGAGATTAAATTCAAATGGATGCCTTAGTGGAAGGCCCTAGGAAACAATAACAGTGCTTGAAAACCATCAGAACCAAAGAAATTGGAGGAAACTGAGGATGATATGCTAAAGACTAACTCTACTGAAAGCTATATTGTTTGGTGGAAAGAAAAAATGCTATTCAATTCCCATTTGCAGATTTTTTCTTCTTTCCCCCAATTCTAGGCAACTCAGGTTACTCTGGCACTAGAATGAGGAATTCATGAAATTGATTGTCTGGAAGTTCAAATTTAAGGTATAACTTTCAAAATGTAGCTACTAATCTATGCAAGATGGGCATTGTTATTGGGATTTTTTTTGTGTGTTGATGGAGATGCACATTTTACTTACATATAGACTGAGTGCAATCTCTACATCATTCTGGACATCAGCAACAAATGTTCACAATCATCCCTGAGATGAGCTGGTCTCTCCCCTAACAATTAGAATCTCAAGCTTTGCTTCTTTTTATTTGCCTTGGCAATTGGTTATAGCACAGATAAACAACCTATGTTTGTCTTTAAAAGCAAACTTATTTTCCAGTGAAAGGTTCCAATAAGTTATGCTCAAGACCTTAAGCCTTCTATCTTTTCCCACTTCATATCTGTAAATTTGGAATGGGGTAAGGAAGAAAAGGGGGCAGAATGGTCATATTTTCTTTTACAATTCCTGCGGGATAGAGATTTTTGATATCAGGAATGATTTTTTTAATGGCTAAGTTATAAACACCTGAAAACCAGCAGGTACTACGAAGTAAATAGTTTGGAGATTGCATGTGGCTTCTTAATTTCAAATATGAATCATATTTGATGATATTTTTAAGTGACAAACTATAGAAGCTATTATGTTTCACTTTATTACCATGGAAAGATTAACTGGAACTAATGTATGCAAACAATTTATACATCAATGAATAATTTTGCTTATTGTGGTATGCTTTGACAAAGGACAGCTATGAGTGAATGAATAAAAAGTCATTTATTAATTGCTTACTCTGTGCAAAGCACTGTGCTAAGCTTTGGGGACAGAATTAGAAAAGTATGACAGGCCCTGCTGTCAAGAGTCTAGCATTCTGTTGGGGAGACAATACATATAGGTCTCAGCTATAAGTCGGATGGAAAGGCCCAGTAGTCCTTAGGATTCAGGGCAAGCTCATGAATCTTCTTTCATGTCATTTCCCCTGATAAAGTCATAGCTGTCCACTCACCAATAAATAAGTAGTCAAAGGATTTGGGCAAACACTTTTCAAAAGGAGAATTGCAAACTATTAACAACCATATGAAAGAATACTCCAAATCACTAATAATAAGTGAAATGCATCTATCACTCAATAAACAATTTATTAGTTATTAACTACAAACCAGGCATTGAGTTAGACAATGAAGATAGAAATACAAAAAAAATCAGTAACAGTCTTCATGGCAACAAATCCCAGATCTTCGTGGGTGAATTTGATATTTTAGAAATTTACAGTGGTCATCACACCCTATGAATTGGCACAGACAACACCACATGGGGATAGTAAAATGTTGGAGGAGTTGTGGGGAGATAGGTACACTAACTTATTGTTGGTGGAGCTGTACATTGTTGGTAGAATCAGTATAAACATTTTGGAAAGCAATTTAGAATTATGCAAATAAATTGGCTAAAATTTGACTTGGAGATTCCACTACTAGGAATATATCTTAAGAACATTGTTGATAAGAAGAAATATTCAACAAAATATTTAGAAAAGTACACTGGGGAGTAGAAAAGAACTGAAAACAAAGTATACGCCCACTGATTGGGGAATCATTAAATAAATTGTGGTATATGAATGTAATATCACTGTGTTGTAAGATATTATTAATATGATGAATACAAAGAAACATGGAAAGACTAATATGAAGTGATGCAGAATAAAGTAAACAGATCCAGGAAAGCAATATACATAATGACTCCATTAACAAAACTGGAAAGAAGAACAATTGTGAAACAATCAAAAGTCAATGCTGCAAAATTACAAATATTGCCCTCCAAAAGAGATAACTAGTCCTTTGCAGAAGTGAGAAGACCATGGGTATGGAGCATTGCTTATATTTTCAGACTTTAGATGAATTGATTAATTTTACAGACATTTTCTCTTCTTTAAAAAATATTCTGTTAGATTCTGTTAGACAGGACGATTCTTGGGGAATGAGAAGGATATCAGAAGAAATTTTGATGCTATAAGAACAAAAGATGTCAGCAAAATGTATTAAAATATATATCCAATGAACCATTTAACAGTGCCAATGATTTCAGAACTTTACTTTTAGATTCTTTAACAAATATGGTTGTTAAGAAGGTAAGGATGACTGCACCTGTAGAGACATTCACCAAGACCCATCACACAAGGGATTGACCTTGGATACAGGGGACAGGTTGGATGTAAGGCCTATAGTTAGTTGTGTGTTTATGGGGGCAAGGGGAGGGGAGAGTGCTAGGATGTTTCTGCCAGAGTCACAAGGAGGTGGTTGTTTGAGGTTGTAGCAATATTTTGAAACCTGCTTTGTACATGCCACCTCTTGGTCCATCTCAGTATGCATTGCTCCTTTATCTAGGCTGGCTTGTTTACCCCACTGATAGCAGTTGGTTGGAAGCAGATGTTGACAGTAGTAGGAATGGTAGGTCCCTTCTCCACAAGAATTACTTTCTTGGAGGATGACTTGTTGGGGCCAGGCTTGAAGTAGGGCTGCTGCTCTGGGGAACACTGCTGTTCTCAGAGACCTTGGGCCAAACTCCCTTTAAGTAGCAGCAAGTCAGTAACTATGGTTGGTGGCATCTAAGATAGTAGTAGGACTTTGAGAAGTCATCTTGGCTCCAGGGGAGGTATTACTGACCCCATCTAGAGCAAGGATGCTATGATGCCTACTTTCCAGATCAATTTCTAGAGATTCACTTGCTTAAGGTATGGCTGCTAAGTCCTTAAGTTATATTAAATAGGCTATATTCATGAAACTTTGGAAGAACTTGCAAATGGAGTTTAAAAGTCCTTACAATATCACTAGTGGTTATGAGGAAGTTAGCCATCTAGCCAACAAGTTGAATTCCTAAGTGAGGCTCCATCAGAATCTTCTCTGAGGATTTAGGGACACTACTATGCATGGAGAAACGAGGCTGAAGTAATAATTGAGTTAAATGACTTGGAGGAGGTTTTTCACTATAAGATCAAAGGTGATTATGATACAGATCTCATTAAAGTGAGCTGTAATTTTCCTATAGATCACAAGGATAAAAAATCTGTTCTCAGCTCCAATTATTTCTAGATTCCTTTTCTAAGCCCTTGAGCCAATAGCTTCTCCATTATTCAGATAATGATAGAAGAAATAAAACCCTACAAGAAAGAAACACTTACGGCCATAACTCATGAGTATCTAAAAGGGGGATTTCACACTACTGAGCAACAAGGTAATGTAAATGACTGGATTATTAATTTAGAACATGGGGATAAGTTAAAATTTAGGCAAGTGTCAGAGAAATGATTTGAAACCACTTCACCCTGCTACCTAGTATAGGGGGCAGCATCTCACACCAACTCCCAGTATTACTAGATGCTTCCCTATATACTAGGTAGCAGGGTATGGTGGAAAATGTTCTGGATTTGAATGTAGTAGATCTGGTTTCGAAACCTTTCTCTGATACTCGCTCTGTATATGACTTTGGAAAAGTCACCGATTCTCTCTGAGTCTCAGGTCCTTCATCTATAAAACAGAGCATAGGGGCTAAATTAGATGATATGTAAGGCTCCTACCAGCTGTAACTAGAATCACAAGAATCAGGATCTACAACACTGAAGAGTTTAATAATTTAAAAAAAAATTGAGACACAGTATATAACCAACAGCCTGCAGTGCTTAACAGCAGCTCAGCCTTTTTTTTCCCCCATAGCATATTTTTCAAGACATTCTGAATGGGTATTCAAAAAAAGAACTAGATTAGATAAAGATTTAGATTAGATTAGAATTAGATTAGATACAGAATTAGATAAGATAAAGAATCTGATAATTCTATTGAGCAATATAGAGGAACAATGGGGGCAGCTAGGTGGTACAATGGATGGAGTGCTGGGCCAGGAGTCAGGAAGACTCATCTTTCTGAATTCAAATCTGGCCTCAAACACTTACTAACTGTGCGACCCTGGGAAAGTCCCCTAACTCACCTTGCCTCAGTTTCCTCCTCTGTAAAATGGACTGGAGAAGGAAATGGCAAGTCACTCTAGTATCTTCGCCAAGAAAACCCCAAATGGAGTCACAAAGAGTCAGGCATGACTAAAATGACTGAACAACAACCACAAGAAGAACATGGCAGCCATAAGCAGGCTGCAGTGTACTGCCAGTGATAACTTCTGTGCAAAAAGTAGTATTAAAGAAATTATCAAGGGAATGTAGTCTTGACTGAAAAATGACCTGAGCAGAATATCAGTGAGAACAAAGCAGAGCAGGTGGATATCCTGAGTGGTTCATTTTTAGGCAAAGAACAGAAACAAAATCTAAAAAAAGGTCCTTAACCCGGGTTCCATCATTCTGTGGATAAATTTCAGGAGTTCTGCAAATTTGGATGCAAAAAAATGACAACTTCATTTTTACTAACCTTTTATTTTCTTTGTAATCCTATGTATTGGATTTTATGCTTTAAAAACATTACTCTGAAAAGGATTCTATAGGTTTCACCAGACTCCCAAAGAGTTTCATGACACAGAAAAGGTTAAGATCTCCTGCCTTAGAGGAAGGCCTTTAGTAAATTGGGTAGATTCTCTAAGGGGGAATCTACGAGCAGACTTGAGACTTGTAGAGAATGAGAAAGTATGGATAGGCAGTGATCTGCATGGTCCAGAGGAATAGCAACACTTTTTTAAACTATGGAACAATTATTGATGCATATTTGTTTATTTTTCCATATTATATAAGACAACTTGTCACAATCAGTTTGCATCTAAATGTTGCAAAAATCCATACTTTTTCTAATAAGAAATCATTTCACAAGGTCCTTTCTGGCCAAGAAACTCTCAACTACCATAAACTAGTCAGACACAATACAAGATGATTAGGCTAGAAGTATAGAGACTATGTAGCATAAATGCCAGTTAAACATTATATCATGCTTCATTTTAATCATGTAGCTTTCATCTTTTTTGAACACCCATTTAGAATCTCATGAAAAATATGCTCTGGAAAAAAAAACTTAAAAAAAAAAGGCTGAACTGCTGTTAAGTACTGCAAGCTGTTGGTTCTATACTGTGTCTCAAAAAATTTTTTTAATTATTAAACTTTTCAGTGTTGTAGATCCTGATTCTTGTGATTTGAAATAAGGGGAGAAAAATGGTTCCAAATGAAAATCCTAAATTGTAGAACACACTGAGTTTTGTATATTCATATTTGTCATTATGTCAAATATGTTCGTATTCATCATTATTTCAATCATGATAGATGCCAGGATGCAACAGAGAAACTTTCAGGGATTTATTACATTAGTTGCATGTCTAATACTGATACAGAAAATATCATTACAACAGAAATCTACATAACAAATGGTCCATTTAAAGGATACATGATACAATGAAATGTGTAGCCAAAGAACCTGGAGAGTCCCTTTGGATCAGCTGAAATGGGATTTGACCTGTTCATTACCAACATAAAGGAAGATATATGAGCCTCCCACATATGATTGCTAAGGAGGATTCCAACTTTTGCCATGATAGATATATAATTTGAAAAATATATATTTAAAAAGAATAGCAAGTTGTACATAATAGATTTGCAATTTCATGTGCAATCATTTTTTATACCATGTTATAGAAATGATTATTTTAGTCTATAAATTAAAAATTAAAATGAATTTTTAAAAAATAAAAAAGGAAAAAAAGTATTAGTTGATGGTGGAGGTGGGGGTGAAGCAGACTTGGGCTTCTAGATTCTCTAGTAAAGTATATATAGTGACAATTATAATGCTTAATAACTATAATAAAATATGACATAATAATAGTTTATCTTCACATAACATTCTATAATTTAAAAAAGGAAAGACAGAACGCTAGAATTAAACAAATGCAGAGCAGCGATTGTATAAATTACATTGCATATTCAAAAAGAAGGTATCATTTCTAAGTCTAAATATTGTCAACATGAAGAATAGTGCAAACCAAATAGAGATGAATGTTTAGGATAACCTGGATCCTGATGTGGATTTTAAAAGATTCTATTGACCTTAAATCTACTTCTCATGGTTTTTAATGAAAAGATCATTTCTTTTTTCAAAAAAATGAAGGAACTGTACTCCTATTAAAGATCTAATTCTGAACCATAAGTAGGGACTATTTTGCTAAAGGAGAAACACCTTGGACCACACGAGGAAACAACTGATCCATCTTGGGGTTCTCAGATGGATAGGGAAGGGGGGAGGTGGGAATAATTTGATATATATATATATATATTTGATATATATATATATATATTCCCAGTTTTCACAGGGTCCGGCTTTTTTAGCCAATTCCTTTGCTAAGGAGGAATAAAATGGATCCTCCCACCCTGAGATATTCATCTCTTCCTCTGAAGTTCTTCTGCTTCTGAATAGAGATCTTATATCTAGTGATCCCATCCACCTCGTCGCCAAATATATTAGGAAGGCAGAATTTATGATTTCAAAGAGAATCTCATATGTGCCTAAAAGGTCCGGAACCGCAGGATATAAGGAATTCTCTAGGCAGAAGGCAGGAGAACTAAAGCATATATTTACACTCCACAATAACAAGCTCACAAACCAGCATCCCCATTTTGATATTTTCATCAAAAGCTTCCAGGCCCAATAAGTCCGCCTAACAAGGGTAACCAGGAGGCCACAGAGAAGCGAGATGGTATAAGGCAAAATCGTATACATGCTTCCCCTCTACGGTAAGAAGATTACCCACTAGCCTCTAGTCAGCTCTGCTACCGGCAGCTCAGCTTCGGCTGTAGGCGTCTCTGGCTCCAACCGAAAAGGAAAGGAGGATCTTCAAGCTGTCCTCTCCCCTCTTATAGAGTTTTTGACATCATCAAGTGCCGCCTGAACGACCAGGGCCGATTGGTTCTTGACTTGGCCCCTCCCCTTAGCGTAGACCACGTTAACACACCTCCCTCAGCCAGCCCCACGACTCATCACACAGGAAGCTCTCTGATCCCTGGCATGGTTGCTGGGCCTCCTGCCCCGGAAGAGCAAGCCCCAGCGTCCAGGGAAGCTCAACGAAGCAAGCTGGGTCATTCAAAGAAAACAAAGTCCATTCTGGCTACAGTTCCTGCATGTGAAAATAAGTATTTTTATGAACATTTTGGTATATAGGATGATTTTCAAGGACAAATATATTTTGGATAGAGAAAGAAATACAGTGAGCATGGGTATCTTTGCTTCTTCCATCTCTTCCATTGGAAAGTCTCTCTGGTATTCACCAGAATGCACCAGTGGCAAAAGCTGAAGTTGATATTTGGTGAAGACCAGAGGAAATTGAAATAAAAGATAAAAGTTTAGAGGTAGACACAGAATATCATGGCACTGGAGAAAGAAAGAAAATTGTTTTTGTTTTTTTAAATTATCCCTCACCTTGAACAGGAAAAATGGTACTCAGAATGAAGAAGCCTTGAGACTGTTCTTCATTTTGCTAAAGAAAATGATAGCAGGCAATTGGGGGTGGGGGGGGGGGGGGAGAAAGAGAGAGAGAGAGAGAGAGAGAGAGAGAGAGAGAGAGAGAGAGAGAGAGAGAGCAGAGATAAAAATAAGACTTGTGGGGTCCTCTGCCAGAGGAACCATTATATTTTATGATTCTTAAGATTTACAAAGATCTTTGAGACTATTGGTTACATATCAAAGGATTCTGTTTTGTTTCCCTCCCACTTTTAATTAAAAATTCATCTGAGATGTTGTTAATGATGTATTTGCAAGTATGGAGTTCATCTAAATATACTAGGTCTATCACAAATGAAATTTCTTTGGTTTCATGAGTGAGAGCATAAGAGGCAAGTAAAGAAGGGGAAAAATCACAATATGTTCCTGGGCTCTTTCCGTCACAAGGTAATCTGACACGAGGATAATAAATGATGATGATGATTATGCTGGTAGTGGTGGTGGTAGTGATGGTGATGATGATGACAATAGCTAACTTTATGTAACACTTTCAGGTAGGCAAATCATTATATATATATATATATATATATAATTTAATTCACATTATCCTGAGGGGTGGGGCTGGTACTATTACTATATGCAGTTTATGGATGAGGAAACTGGGAGTATGAGAAGGCAAGTGACTTGCTCAGGTTCCTGCAACTAGTAAGTATATGAGTCAGGATCCAAACTTAGGTCTCCTAACTCAAACTCCTGTCTATCCACTACATTCCCTAACAAGCAAAGACAAATAACCAAAGATTATTTTTTTTTTTAAAAAAGAGTTTTTGAATCCTAATAAGAATGTCAAGAAGCTTAAAGGCAAGGTGTACTGGTAAATCTTCAACAACTGGCTCTCCAAAAAGCAGGACACAATTCTGTTTAATCTGCATAATTAATATTTTCTCTATCACCTTCTTAAGTCTAAACAATCAACAAAACAGTAAATCAAGTCCTCATGTGTGTAGCCTCTGCTGTCTTCTGAGGTCCTCACATGGATAATTTAATAATCAGCTCACAGGTTAAAAATGACACCATGCCAATACACCACTGGCAAAAGCCCAGAATAGAGTAAGGCTTGTTATTGATAATAAAATGGATTATTAGCTACACTGGGGGACAAGAAGAGTATGACTAAAGGGATAGGCCTGTTTGGGGATAGGGCTTCTTTTTGGATAGAAGGAATGATTCTTGTGGTTGAGAGAGAGAGAAGTTGTGGAGATTCCTTTTGAGTATGAGATGGACTAGACACTTCCAACTCAAAATGCTTTGATTTTATGATTTTTAAGCTACTCAATTCCTATTTTGTTTCTGTTTTCTCTACTTCAAATTGGGAAGGAGAGAACAAAAATGACTGTCAGGAGGAAAAATCCTTATTAAAAAAAGTAGTGACGCTCAAAAGTCAGCTGGACTGCTTTAGGAAGTAGTAAATAATAATATTGAAGAAATTCAATCAGGGGCTGGTTGACCAATTTTTGGTTATGCCAGTTAATAATAAATAAACACTTATGAAACACCTACTGTGTGCCAGGCACTGTGGTGAGTGCTGAGGATAAAAATACAAAAAACGAAGGTGGTTTCTGTCCTCAAGAAGCTTACAATCTAACAGGAGTAGACAATACACAAAAGAAAGCTAAAAGAGGGGGAGGGAGGAGGGCAAAGTTAGGAGGAGGTACCCAGCTCTGGGGCATGATAGAGAAGTCAAAGAAGATGCAAATCAGTCCAGCATGCTGTGTTAGAGGTGCTTGGCCCTGGTCGGATACAGGTCAGCCTGGATGGTCTGTAAGATTCTTTCTTACTCTCAGGTGTTCCGATTCTACTTCTCCTTCTCTACCGTCCCCTCACCTAAACCATAGATGTTATCATCTTTTCATAAAGAAGCCCAAGCCCACTTGAGCTCCAGGCTAGAAGGCTAGGAGGAATCCAGCATTTAAAAGACACTTGTTCTTAGGAGAAACAGCTGTTCCAATAATGTTTTGAAGAAAAGCAGAGACTTGAGACATGAACAAGTTTGATGGAAGCCTATGGCCAGTGCTACCAAGAACATCACAAAGTATCATAACTTTCAAGAGGGTCACAAATAGTCAGCGGAATAAAAATGCCGTTAAAAATATGACTGCTTTGGCAAATGTTTGCATTATGATCTATTAATGTATGAGGAGTTAATTTATGACATCCGCTTTCTGCTTCCAGATCTTTAAAAAATAAGCATCAAGGCGGTCCAAATGACTCAGTGTCTAATACAACCAACTTTTCATTGTTGTCACATTTGTACTTAACATTAATAGTTTATCACATTTCTACCTAATTTTTTTTCTTATTTTCACATCAGGCATTTGATTCAAAGATCATTCCAAAGAAGAAAAATGAAGCATGTGACTCATCAGATGAGAGAAAGGTAATGGTCACAGCAGAATTAGGCCAATAAGACTCTTAAAACTCCTTTACCTGTGACTCTTCTATCTGATTTATTCAAAATTACTTCAATAAAAATGGTCGAAGAGTCATGCCAGTTTTAATAAATCTGTATTAATTAGAAGTGATCTGGCATTAAGGTTTTATTCCACACTTAGAGCAGTATGTGCTTCTGGAATCTGGACAACTTTCTTTCCTTTTATGCAAATGAAAATTCTTTGACCTCATTAGAAAGGAAACAACCAAATCCAACATGGTTGCCAAGAAATTGTCCCAAAATATTACCCAAGAAAGAGGACAAAGAAGAAAGGAATTTTTAAAAAAAGATAAAATATAAAGGCAACTGTCAAATATATTTTCCACTCAAATAATTCCTATTGAATATTTGAAAATTCATTTTCTAGTCAAACACTTAAATATTTGGAGGCTTTATTTAATAATAAAGAGGAAACAACATTGAAAAGCATATTTTCTTAGACTACCAACTCTCCCCAAATTTATGTCTATGTCAGTATATATGGAGTCTGGTTCAAATTCTATGTAACCCTGAGAAAGTCGCTTAGATTCCCTTTTGGTTCCTCTTATCGTATATATAATGAGAGGACTGAACTGTCAAATCTCTAAGGACCCTTTCAGCTCTAACATTTTCTCTGTTTTAGCCAACATGGCTTCTGGGGCTTCACTCAGATAAATGTAGCTCAGGGCATTTCAAACTAAAAATTTTCCCTATAAATACCACTAAATCACAGCTTTAAAAAAACAGGAATGGATCCATGGGAAAGGTTCAGATGTGCATGGATTACTCTACATCATTACATCATGGTGTTAAACACTTTAGCCAGGTCTAGTTCAAGTGTACTATTTCTCCACCATTCCCATAATTTAGCACAAGATTTTGGATGTATATATGTATGTATATATCTCATAATATATTACATATTATGTGAATACATAGCTATATATACATATACATATGTATATATGTGTGTATTTGTGTGTGTGTATTCAACTGTCTTGTGCTAAGTTACAGAAATAGGGGAAATTGTACACTTGAACTTGAATTGGCAAAAGTTGTGTGAGTGTGTGTGTGTGTGTGTGTGTGTGGGTGGGTGTGTGGGTGTGTGAGTGTGGGTGTGCACTCAAGTATCTCTCTCTTGTGCTAAGTTACAGTAATAAGGAAAATTGTACACTTGAACCTGAATTGGAAAAAGTATTATATGTGTGTGTACATATATGTGTATATATGTGTGTACATATTATATGTATCTTTCAGAGTATATGCATTATCTCATTTATCCTCAATTCATGGTATTATTCCTGATAATAGTCAGTGATGCTGTTAAGAGAGAGAAATCTAAGTTATCAGCTTAGGATGTCATGGTCTGTCTAGTGTTTTTTCCACCAGATTACTCTATCTTGAGTTCATCCATCTTTTCACATGGCCTGAAGCCTGAAGGTGACCTATTTCACAATGCACTATCTTCAATGACACCTGCTTGTTTGATAGCTGTGAAAGACCTCCATCTTCTTTACTCATCCTCTCTGATATAGGATCCTGAAGACTATAGGAAATGCATCTAAGGTTCAAATGAATTTACTGTTGCAATGACAACTTGTCACAGAGGAAAGACTTCATGCTGAAGTGATGGAATCTGTGTGGTTAAGGAGGCTGCCCAACTAAATCCATGTTTGCTTGGCACCTATGCCCTAGTGGAACAATTTGACCAACTTGTGAACAGGCATAATGCCATCTAACCATATGGGTGTGAGTGTCGGCTGCCAAGTGACCATGTAGGAGAATCAAAAATGTTTGCTGAGGGCAGCAGTCCCAGTCTAGGACATTCAAGCAGCTGTCTATCCTGAGATTTACATGCCTGTGGTTAAGGGGATATGACATCGTTAATCCAAAGGCTGGATTAATTAAAAAAAAAACATAAAAATGAGATTCTTTGGCTATGAATGGACACTTGGGGAAAGTAGGGGATCACCTACTGGTCCCTTACATACCTTCACACAAATCTCAAGATATATCTCTATTTAATACATTTTCAAGGTGTCTTAGCAAATTTCATGATACTGAACAACTAGCTGAAGAGAAAAATAGTCCTAATAAATTATCATCTATCTTTATTCTCAATCTGAATTTTCTAGAACCATGGTCATGTGGTCATTTTTAAAATAAAAACATCATAATGTGGACATGTAAATACATCTATTTCAATAAACTGCAAGTAACCAAGCCCTATCTATAACTTTTACTAGAGCCAAAAATCAAGCAAATTTGTAAATTGTATACTTGAATCATGATTCTATTCTGCAAAATAGGTAGGCTGAATGTTTTGCACACTAAAAAATACTGGCTGGTTTGCTGGAGCTTTATATGCCTTTTCTCTGGCATCACCTATCCAGAACATAATTCCCATCCTTGCCCATCATGAAAGAAGTCTTCTGACTATCCAAAAGGGAAGTCAAAATGTCCATACAGAAATGTTCACAAACTGTGTTACATGTTCACATTCATAGTCCATTTACTCTTACTCTTCCAACAATTCTAATGAGTATGTGTACTTGGTTTCTAAGCTAATTTTATAATAAATAATATATATATTAATAAAATAATAATAATAATGCATAATAGATTTTTAAGTGGAAAATTAAAGTGTGGAGGAGGGACAAATTTCTTAAGGCAATTGTGTTGGTTCATAACAACAAGGACAACGACAAAATGAACTAGCTAGCAATTACACAGGACTTTTAAATTTGTGAAGTTGTTTTACAAGTATTATCTCATTTTATCCTCACAAGAAGGCTGGGAAGTAGGTGCAGTTATTTTTCTCATTTTACAGATGAGGAAACAGAGGCAGGCAGAAATTAAGTGATTTAAGTGACTTGCCCAGGTTCACATAGCTGTGTAAGGCTGGATTTAAATTTGGGTCTTCCTGACTTCAGTTCCAGAGCTCTAACCACTGGTCAACCTAATTGTTCATAACAGCTAATGCTCAGAAGTCAGATAGAAGACCAAATGATAATCATTAAAAAACAGAGGGGTGGTGGTGTTGGTGGTGGTGGTGTGGTGGTGGGAAGGACAAACATCTATATACCTATGAGACTATATTTCAGAACACATTCATATTGTAACAGTAAATTTAATTCTTAATCACTATTCTGACTCATTGAGAAAAAGTAAAATTACATCTAATTCCTCTGTTTAAGTAGAAAAGGAGGTGCCATGATAACAGATTTTAGAAAGAAATTAATCTAAAATAGTTCAAATCAGTGAAATATTATTGTTAAGAAGGAGTAAACATCATCTAGCCAGAAAACTTCTCTATCTAGAAAAAACTCATTTCCTATAGGTTCTGGAGAGCTGAAGTTTTATCGTGTGTATAATTTACAAGAAATTTGATGGCTTGGGGGCTTATGAGATATGGGGACGGTAAGATGATTCCTGATTTAAAAGCTCAGATTTCAAGAGTAACAAAACAACAAATAAATGTTATTTTGCATTTCAACTCAGAGCCACCTTTACTCCCGTATGTTTGAAGAAACATTTTATCTTCTTAGTATGAAGTCATCTAAATGTAAATAGTTTAAAATTTGACATTTGTTTCCTCTCCCTCACTTTAGCCTTTAAAATGCAAAGCTTGATTAGAATGCCTTGCTCCTTCTCTGCAGCAAATAACTAATTATTCTTCATAAATAAGTAAAGTATCCCTTTGCTGCTAGGTCACTGCTCAATGGGAATGATAAACGGCCAGACAATATCCTTGTGTTCATGGACAAATTTATACAGGGGAATAAAAAATCTAAAACTGAACTCTATGAATAACCTTTTCCACTGACACTGCTTCTCCACTCTCCTTCCTTCCCCCCACCCCCAGGAGGATGTGAAATAACATTCCATTCATTTTGGGGCTTTCAAGATGTACCTTAGACAAATTGTACCAGTTACTAAATAAGCATGAAGGTGCATTCATCAAGACTGCAGACTGTCCTATTCTAAGCTTCCCAAGAAGTTTAAGGTGCAATCAACAAGCAGGAATGGTGGGGACATGAGCTGAACCTGACTCAAGCTGATCTCCGGGTAGTTTAGATCCAATATTGGAATAAAGTCAGAAACAAGGATGCCATTCAACAGTTAACAAAAGTAGGTTTCCCAGGCCATAGCATAGAAAGGATACTCAACAAGGTTGCAATACTCAGCTTGTACAGAAGAAGCTCCTTAGCTTCCATAAGAAAAAGCAGCTGGCAGTCAGGGCAGGGTTTGGAGTCTCCCAGGTCCTTAGGTCATCTGCCAAGTGTGAAGAACACTCAACTTCATCTGGGCTGACCTTTTTTACACCTTTTGGTAATAAGGAAGCTATGTCGAAAGGTTTGAGGTTACCAGGAAGCTGCATCAAGAGCTAGACTGTTTAAGCCCCAGCCCTCCTAGGCTTTCAGGAAGAGAATTAATCTAACCTACATGGAGGGGAGGGGGTACCTTGGACTATCAGAGGTGGTAGAGTGGAAAGGGTATTGTTGTTAGAGTCATAGGATCTGGCTTTAAGGTCAGGCTCTGCTACTTAGAACCACATGCTCTGAGGGGACCTTTGTCATTCTACACATATGAGCCTATGAACACTTAACTTCTCTATGCCTAATATGTAAAATGAGCAGTCCATATTAGAGGGTCCCTAAGGTCCCTTTTAAATCTGTCCCTTCTATGAAATCTAATATTAATTAAAAGTGAAAATAGAATAGTTGGAACTAGATAGAGTGTAATATATTGTATTTACTATACATTCCCAAAACATTTAAGAAATTCATGTGGAATATTTGATGGAAGGATATAAAGACTTCCCAGGAAATATATAAATTCATACAGAATGCAGAATTGCAGAAATGTAGAAGAAAGTTGTATACTCAGCCTAGAATTAGTAAAAGTATTTAACACTATAAGGTAATTAGGTGGGATAATTAGTAACAGAGAGGTAGATTCAGTCCTATCGTTTTGTCGTCTGTAATTTAGCGGCATTTTATAGGGGGAAAAATTTGGTGTGAATGCCACAAAGAACGTTTGGGACAAATTGCAAAATATTAGAGTTGAAAAGCACCCTAGAGATCTCAGAATTATGAACTTAAGCAAATCACTTAGACTTCTTTCTGCCTCCATTTCCCCATCTGCAAAATGAAGAGCTGAGCTCAATAGATTCTAACCTTTCTTCTGACGGTAGATCTATGATCCTACTATGGTCTTTATACTCAGGAAGCTGAATATTTAGTTAGGAAGATATGAAATGTTAATACTAATAATAAAATAAGAAAGAATAGAAGTAATATTGAGCCCCTATCAGAACGGAGCTTAAATAGGCTCCTTTTTTGGAGAGAAATCATGGAGCTAAGAGGATCACTCAAGTTCTTAAAAATATGGCTACCAGCAGATTCTATGCTAGTATTGTTTGCTTTGTCATATGTGTTATCCTCTAATTCCAGCTTCCTCCATACTTATTTCTGATCTCATGAACCTCATTTCTTTTCCTTGAAATCTAGATTTTTGCACTGTTGGGGCTGTAAACTAGTCCAAGCATTCTGGAAAGCAAATTGGGACAGTGCCCAAAAAGCTGTGCATACCCAATGACCCAGTGATACCATTACTAGATCTTTACCTCAAAGAGATAAAAGAGGAAAAAGACCACTAATAATAATAAGAGTTAGCCTACCAAAGATCACAGGACTAGTGGAAAGTACATTCAGACCCAGGGCTTCTCATTTCCAACCTAGCAATTCTTCTCTTCTACTATACTTACCTATCGCTTTGTTCCCTTCAAAAATCAAACTTTTTATTCTCAAAAGAATGGTTTTGGCTTTCTGACCATCAGTGATCCTTAAAAATATTAAGTGTATACAAAAATTTGTAACAATTCACCTAGTACATTTTTAAAGAGATGTTTTAAATGGTTCTCTTATTTTAAATCCTATTAAGATTCCCTCTATACCACACATTTTGCTGTTGTGTTGTTCCTTGGTCACGTCCAACTCTTTGTGATCTCATTTGGGGTTTTCTTGGCAAAGATACTGGAGTGGTTTGCCATTTCCTTCTCCAGCTCATTTTACAGATGAGGAAACTGAGGTAAACAGGGTTAAATGACTTGTCCAAGTTTACACAGCTAGTAAGTGTCTGAGACTGGATTTGAATTCAGGAAGAGAAGTCTTCCTTACTCCAGACAGTACAATTACTATTGTAAGGTACTTTAAATGTGAGAGGCAACACAGAGTACTGGGTAGAGAGATGGCCTCAGAATTGGGAAGATTTGGATTTAGGTCTTTCCTCTGACACACATTTGGCTTGGAATCCACTCCCTATCATCTTCACTTGTCAAAATACTACAAAGCTTTTGAGGTCCAGTAAAAACACCATCTCCTCCGTGATCTTCCTCTGATCTCCTCAGCCAAAAGTGGTATCTCCATTCTCTGAATAATAGATTGATAACTATAAACCGTCTCAGTCGACCACCTCATTTTAGAGATGACGAAACTGAGGCTGAAAGTGACTTCCTGAAGGTCACATAGTTATTAAGTATATGAGGCAAGATTTGAACACGTACTCATTGCTTCCCCTCCCCACAATTCTCTGTTTATCTTTTGTCGCCCACCAGATATCTCTCTGTAGTTCAAGTACATGCAACATCTTACAGCAATGACTTGCCCATTAAAAATGGCATAAGTGTGCCATCTGTGAAATGCATGATTAGAAAAGGAGGTGGGTCAGTGACAGATCAATAGTGAAGGATAATTGTAATAACCCATATTCTGAACCTAGTAGCCG
This sequence comes from Trichosurus vulpecula, assembly GCF_011100635.1. Classification (NCBI taxonomy): domain Eukaryota; kingdom Metazoa; phylum Chordata; class Mammalia; order Diprotodontia; family Phalangeridae; genus Trichosurus; species Trichosurus vulpecula. Next base: position 201,685,299 of record NC_050580.1, read on the forward strand.
CTTTGATCTGAAAGAGATAAAGGAAGGCTTCCAGCTTATTTGGAAGATCTTCTAAAGGTGGAGGCATGGGAAAAATGGGCAAAAATAAAAAAAGGGTGAGAAGGCATGCTCGTATTTTGATCTACACCCTTGGAGGGACCACCAACACTGGTGAAATCCTAGCTCCACTGAAGGGTAAACAATACTGTTATTACTATTGACAACACGATAGTGTAGATAGGAGGCAACGTGCCAAATTTAGTATCGCCTTGAGACATGGGCATTAGCAGATTGTGGATAGAAGATGAGGATATCTTGGGACAAAACTGAAATAAAGCTTAAGGGATGAAGTAGGGTGTATAAGAGGGAGGTAGTAAGGTCATGGACCAGAATCTGTAGATAAGGTATACACAAAGAGTCAGAGGAAGCATCCATCCAAAAGTGAGGCTACCTCTTAAAATTTTCCATCTACTTCTACTCCCCATGTCCTCTGGGTTGGAAGTCAGGCTTGCATCTTTGAGGTAGATAATAGACTATACGAGTTGGCATAAATGCATAAAATAAAGCAAATGTAAAAACATCACCGTAACAACATTGAAACTTTAGATTTCAGAACTATGGAAATATATGGAAGCTATAATGATAATGAAATTCAACTACTATGCCCTGAGGCATCATGAAAACTTGATTCACTTAGACTTTAGAAGAACCAATTGCCAGGCCTATACTGTATGGGCTTTCAAATATGACAGTAAAAGAGAAAAAACAAGAAAACTGAAGATCTGTTTGTGGGAACTTTTGAAACCCAGGCAGAAAACCCATCTCAGAACCTACTTAATCTCTGAGTCCCACCCATCTGAGCAATAAATCTAAGAAGCTTTATGTGCTCCTGCAACCATCTCACCATTAATACCATTCAGGAATAGATCAACATTGTTTCATATACTATACAATACCTAACGCAATCGAACAAAGAGATCTCAAATATCTTATTTCACCCTCTTTCTGTATGAAATCCTATAAAAAGAAAAAAATAACACAAAAAGATTTGCCTAAAACAATCCTATAGATTATCAGAAGAGTTTCACACTAGTAAAACAAGTTAGCTTTCAAAACATTCCCTGTTCAGTCTATCATATGATACTATTTAGGATATCTAATCCAGAAAGGGCAATCCAATAATCACACCAGAAGCAATTTTGCACCACACTACTGCTGAAAAGTCAATTTAACTTTTCCAGCTTTGTAAGACTTTGTTATTGCTATTGTTAATTATTTCTCATTTAATGGGAAATTGGCAACAGGGTCCCCGACTGTCATTTTAAATCTGCAATAATATCATGTGAAGCTTTTCGTCCTTATTCCCAAGTCCTGGATTATCCCAGCTAAATGGCAGCTCCGGCATTACAAAAGCTCAGGGGCAGGTACGGTGACATAAATTGCCAATTCAATTAACAGTGTGCAAATGCTCCACTGGCAGGCGGCAGGGAGGACAGCCATTTTGGCAAGTGTCAGTCCTAATTTATCAACCTGTCAAACCTTCCACTCAGGTGCCTGCGGTCACTGCCTGCCTCTTCATGCTAAGTTGTAAAGCTGCAGGAGCCATTCTTGTAGCTTGACAAGGCACAATACTCAAAACTGATTTTAAAATCAAATGTACAGTTGTCTTAATTATTCTCAGTATAAATGATGTTTTAATTACAAAACAGAGTGGGAATATTCAATCAGGGCTCTATAATAGTAGGGTGTACCTAGGACAGAGGGAGTGTACTAAGCACCTCTCTTGAGAAACAATAGATGGGTCATATTCTGTGTTAGGCTACTCTGCTGAGCTAGGAGGCCACTTAATTATATTAAGCCCCTCCATAAGCCCTCTGTCCCCCAAATATAGAGAGTCTATTAATTTTTATAGAAAATTGAGTAGGGAATTTCCCTACCCATGGTTGTGTTCTATGAAACATTCATAATCTTTTCTTTAATGATCTTATGTGGAATTATCAAACAGCAAGTGAGAGTGTCTCGACAAAAGTTTCACCCTCTCCTACTCCCCAAAACACTGTTCCTAGTGATCTTGTCCCAGTACTCCAAACTATACATTGCTCATTCTTTCAGTTTCTACTAAAATTCGAGGGCCAAAGGGGAGTAGAGGATCCATTCAATCAGGATCAGCCATAAATACACCAAGAAGTAGAGAAGTAGAATGCTGTTGTAGGGAGGGGTCTTGACTTCCATTTCTGGGTCCCCAACCTACCAAAGGTGAACTTGGATAGATTACTTAGGCCCTCAGAGTCTGTTTTCTCATCTGTAAAATGGAGATGATAATATGTACACTACCTACCACAAATCTGAGGGTAGGCTATTAAGAAACTCCAAAGCTAGATCACCTTGATGGAAAGTTCTCATCCTTGCTCCTTGAAATTCAAGATCAGACTGGATGAAGTATTGTAGATAAACTTTCTTTACTTCACAATTTTATCTTGGGCTAGATCTGTATGCATCTGTCTTTGTCTATATTTATGTCTATATATCTGTATATACATACACATATGAATATATGGCTAAAGCACAGGAGCTGGGATTCAGAAGATGTCAGTTCAAGGCCTGCCTCAACTGTGTGACTCTAGGTAAGTCACTTAACTTCTCTCTGCCCTGGTGTCTTTATCTATAAAATGGGGTAATTATAGCACTTACCTCTCAAGGTTGTTGAGGATTAAATGAAATAATATTCTTAAAGTACTTTGCAAACCTTAAAGTATTATCTTCTTCTCCTCCTCCTCCTCCTCTTTCTTCTTCTTCTTCTCCTTCTCCTTCTCCTTCTCCTTCTTCTTCTTCTTCTCCTTCTCCTTCTCCTTCTCCTTCTCTTCCTTCTTCCTTCTTCTTCTCCTTCTTCTTCTTCTTCTTCTTCTTCTTCTTCTTCTTCTTCTTCTTCTTCTTCTTCTTCTTCTTCTACTTCTTCTTCTTCTTTTCCTTCTCCTTCTCCTTCTCTTTTTCCTTCTCCTTCTCCTTCTCCTCCTCCTTCTTTTCCTTTTTCTTCTCCTCATCTTTTTTCATCATCATCTCCTCCTCCTTCTTCTGATTGTTGTTGTTATCATATAAAAATCTGGATCTGTGGTTTAATCTCTATGGGAAACTTCCCATATAGAAACTTCTGCCACCAAAGGAGATGGTACCAACAATCTTAGAAAACTGTCTGGAGCACTAGGAAGTTAAGTGACATGTCGATGAATACACACCAAGTATGGGTAAGAGCCAGGAATTGAGCCCAGATCTCCTTCACTTGAAGGCTAGCCATATGTCCACTAGGCTATGCTGATTCGCATATATCGATAACCCCTAAACATTCTCTAGATATGTGTTAGTTGTTGTTCCAGAATTCCAGATTTCATTCTAATACAAAATATTCTTAAAAATTTTTATGTGCTTTCTTTCTAACACAAATCAGTATTTTATAAGATCCGTCTCTCCTAAGGTCTCACACAGGTGCCTTGCCATAGTATGGAGCTAATTCTAGACTTTATATGGCAACAGGAGCCAACACTTTTGTGGGTCTTACTAAACTATGGAGGCTTCAAGCACAGACTAAGTATAAACCTGCCTACAGACTGTGTCTTTTGTGCAAGATACAGCTGAGTTATCCATAGAAGGCTTGTGACTCATGGAGATGGTATTTTAGCCAAAGAAAGTCATGAAACTATCTACTAAGGTATAGAGTGGGGCAATCTGGGAGAGTGAAAGGAATGACCATTTAGGGGAAATTATGGTTCTTTTGAAGTATTGAAGAAGAATCATTCCTTTTTTGTATGTGTGTATGTATGTCTATGTGCATGTATGTGCATGAATGATTGGTGGTGAATTGTGGTTTCTTTGAAGGGAAATAGCAGTAAAATTGGGGAGTAGTATGTGCATTTATTGTAATAATTTAATGATTTTCTATAATTTATGGAATGATGCTACTTGATGATGGATTATAAATCATTAATATCATTCTTATTAATATTAAAAACAGTTTGCTTTGTGTATTGTCACAAAGATTTTACGCAAACATAGAGTAGCCTTGACAAAAATACAAAGGCTTAAGAAAAGAAAAAAAAAGGTGAGCTTCAACAACAGACCACATCTTTATTGCCACATAGCTGAATAACCAATGTAGAGAATACAAGATTCTATTGTGTCAGTTGTTTGCAGATTTTTTAAAAGTATTTCGTTTTAAAGTATCTTAAAAGTACATGGAACAAAGCATAATTTAGAAGGTTTTCCTCAAATAAGATGTCATATATACATACATTAAAATAAGATTTTATAATAGATGTTGGCAGTGACATGTAGTCGAGGCAGTAAGAGCATACATCCCACTAAATATTTAAATTATAAATCACAACCACACGCACATATATTATATTATACATATATAATATCTATATAATATGTGTGTATATACATATTAAATAAATACTATATGTAAATGACTTAGCAAACTTTAGAGTGTTCTATATATCCTATCCTATCATCATCATCATTGTTTAATATGCATCAGGAACTCTGTTAAGAATTGAAGATAGACAGACCAACCTGAAAATCCTTTCTTTCAAGAAGCATGCATTTTAACAGGGGAAACAATATATTATGCTTATCTGTACAACTACACCTATATTATATATTTGTGAAAACACACCCATGCATGTGTGTATGCACACACATATATTTATGTATACTATGCACACAAGTCATATGTACATCTGTTACATACACACATGAGTGTTTATATACCTGTATATATTTTGAACACAAAGTTTTCTTGGTGGTTTTTGAAGTGAACTTTGAAGTAGGGGCAAATTTCAACAGATAAAGATGACCAGGAAAACTTCACTCTAGAGAATAAGGGATAAGTGTGAATAAATGCCCAGCGGGCATAGAAGGGCAAGATAAGTTCAGCACAAGCTGTCTAGTTTGACAGGATTATATTAATATGTAACAGGAAATATTTTAGTATGAGATAAGGTGGGAAAGGTACGTTGGAAACAGATTGTGAAGGGTCTTGACAGTCAGACTAAAGAGTTAATGTGCTCTATTTAGTAAACAATGGGGAGCCATGGAAGATTTTTTTCATAAGCGTAACGTGATCAGAATCTTACAATGAGAATATTATTCTGGTAATGGTGGGCAGGATAACTTGAAGTAAAGAAAGAGTAGAGTCAGGGATACCAATTAGAAATTTGTTGAAACTGTTTAGACAAAATGTAGTAATTTGGTAGCGATGGCAATTGGATGGATCTAGAGATAATTCGTGGGTAGAAACACCTGGGCAACTCGTTGTACTTGCAAAGGAAGAGACACATAATCCCCAAAATTTCAAGCCTTGGAGACCACAAGCAAGGTGATGCCATTACTAGGAAATAGGAGAGTTAGTAGAAGAGGTCATGTTTTGGTTTGTTTATTTGATTTTCCTGGAAAAATGAATAGTTCATTTTTGAGTATTTTGAACTTGAAGCATTTATAGAATGTTCAGATAGAGAAATCTAATACTGAAAATGTGGGTCTCAAGTTCAGGAAAATCATCTCGGCTGCAGATATAGAGTTCAGAAAAGGGCCCTTTGCAAGTGGAATATAGAACAGATGCATAGGGAGAGGAGAGCGTGTGAAAAAGAACACTAGAAGAAGCTCGCAAAAGGGAAAGGAAGGAAGGTACCAAGGACAAATTTTGCCTAATTCACAATTTTGCTGGAAGGTTTTGTGATTTGCATAAAGCTCACACAGAGCAGGTACCCTGGGCTCCTTTGTTCCTTGCAATATACAGTATTCTGATACTATAAATATCTTCCCAATTTTATTTTTTATTTTTTTAAATTTTCATTTATTTTTAATTTATGTAATAAAACAAATATTTCCATAACACAGTATAATAAAAAAGATTATTGCACGTGAAACTACAAATTTATTATGTATAACTTGCTATTCCTTTTAAATATACAATAAATGTATCATATAAATTTGCTGTAATTAAAGAAAACAAAGTTATTTCTTGACAACTCATTTTCAAGGAAAACCACACCTGTGATCATAGTTATGGGACTCGCTTGTGAGGAACTTCCTTAACCAATGCAGATTTGTACTCTCTCATCTTATTGAGCAGTCTGGAGGTGCTACAAGTTTAAGTGACTTGCTCAGGGTCATGGAGCCAGTTTGTGTCAGAGGCAGGATTTAAAAGGGAAAGGAAGAGAGAAAGCATTTTTAAGCTGAACAGATATCTCATCTGATCCTCATAGCAAGTTTGTGAGGTAAATACTATTATGATTCCCATTTGACAGCTGAAAGAACTGAGGTAAACAGAAGTTAAATGACTTGACCAGAGTCATACAATTAGTAAATACCTTAGGCGGAATCTGAACTCAGGTCTTCCTAACTTCAGGTCAAGTGCTCTATCCACTATGCCATTTAGTTGCCTCTGAACTAAGGTCTTCTTGTGTGCTAGGCCAGTACTCCATCTACTATGCCACACTGTACCCCAATCATTTAATATAGGAATGCAATCCCCACAGAATCAGAGAATTTCATTGTTGAAAGGAATCTCCAAAGCCATTTAGTCCAAATTGAACTGGGTCAGAAATCCCTAATAAGTGATCTGCTCTCCACTTAAAACCACACTAACCTATGGAGGCAGCCCATCCCTTTTATGGACAACTCTAATTGCTAAAAAGTGTTTTTCTCACATTGAACCGAAATCCGCCTCTTTGCATCTCTTACCCTCCCAGTTCCTACTCTCTTTTTTATTGTTATTTCAGTCACATCCAATTTTTCAAGACCTATTTGACATTTTCTTGGCAAAGATACTGGAATGGTTTGCCATTTCCTTCTCCAGATCATTTTACAGATGAAGAAACTGAGGCAAACAGGATTAAATGATTTGCCTATGGTTACACAGCTAGTAAGTGTCTGAGGCCAGGAAGAAGAGTCTTTCTGACTCTAGGCTCAGCCTTCTATCCCTTGTGCCACCTAGCTGCCCTCTTACCCTCTAGAGCCAATGAAATCAAGTCTAAATATGCCCCAGCAGTAATTATGTAGGTACAGAGAGCTAACTATTCTAATAGAAGATACTATTCCATGGTGTCATTATGGAAAGATGGATGTAATCAAAACATGAACTGTAGAACCAAAACAATTTAAATGCACTTTATGATATTAAATTCTTTAAGATACTACTATTTTGATTTTATCATTGGCATGATTGTAATAATTGTTATGCTTGTATCTCTCATCTGTCCTTTTCTCCCTACTTACACAGCCACAACCTAATCCAGGCTTTCATCATCTGTTCCATGTAATATCTTGCTAATCGGTTTTCCTGCCTTGCCTTTCCCCTCTCTGATCCAGTCTTCACTCAGCTGCCAAGGTTAATTGTCCTTAAGTTCAGGTCTAACCAAGTCACTCACCAACTCCATAAACACCCTTGGCTCCCTACCACCAGTGGGATCAAAGATAAATTCCTTTGTCTAGAATTCAAAGCATTTCATAGCCTGGTCCCAAATCATATTTCCAGTTTTATTATACGTAATACTCTCTCTTCATATACTTTATGGCCCCACGAAACTGGTCATGGACTATTTCTCATTCATAACACTCCATCTTCCATCTCACTGCTGTTTCAACATCTGTCCCCCATGCCTAAAGTGTGCTTCCTTCTCATTTTTGCTTCTAATAATTTCTAGTTTCATCCAAGCTTTAGCTCAAATGCCCCTTCCACATGAAGGCTTTTCTGATAATCCAGTTGCTACCCCTCCCACACCCATGACTCTCTATCTATTTAGTACATGTATATGTATACATACAAATGCATATATATAAATACACACAGAGATAGATAGATACATAGATAGATGGACAGACACACACACAAAGAGACAGAGAGAGAGAGAGAGAGAGAGAGAGAGAGAGAGAGAGAGACAGAGAGAGAGAGATGGACAGATAATTTCAAGCAGGCTTCATTTGATTGGGAGGGACAAATTCTGAACTTGCATTATATGTTTATAATGGGGGAAAACCCCACAAAAATACAAAACTCAATACACACTTATTGCAAGTCTCTTGACTTGCCTGAAAACATGTCTTTGTATTTACAGTAACTAGTGCAATTCCTGTCACGTAATTGGTGCTTAATAAGTTCTTGCTGATTAATTATCATTTTAAGCTCTTTGCGGGACACAATGTATAACACTTTTATCGAAGACCCTCCCTCCAAACCAATGTCCATATGTGTGTGTTTCTGTGGTAGCATAGACTTCAGTAGACTTTAGGCTTTTTGTACCCTGTGGTTTTCCCCACCATTATCAGTAAGCCTATTTGAGCAATCAGGGGCCTCATTCCAGTTTCAAGCTGTAACCACGTCCACAGTTTAGGTTGCCTAAATCCCAGACCACCTGCAAAGGGAAGACAAAAGGATAATCTTTCATCTCCATCCTATCCTTGATCCCCAATAACAGAACACTAACCTTTGAGGTGATTTAATAGGCAATTAATTTTGATGGGGAACAGGCAAACATTCCAAGGGGAGATGAATGGGAAGGGGGAATGACACGTTAATAGATCACAAGGTTAATAGTTCAATTTACAAAAGTTCTTATAGTTTAATCTCGGTCCTCAACAGCAGATAAAGAATTTTTGCCTGTTCTCCTTTCAAGATCCAAGATTGCTTCCTGCCTGTCTTCTATTCAGCATAGGCCTTCATAGTAAAACTGAGTTCTAGCTCCAGTCTAGAAGGGTAGCAGGCATAACGGATAAAGGATTGCCCTCCGAAGCAGGAAAATTGGGTTCAAGTATCACCTCTGATATGGACTCAGCAAGTCACTTAACCTTTTAGTGCCCTAGGCACCTTGCTAAGTCTGTAACTTACATAAAAGTTGCAAATGTGCTTAGTTTGAGGAAATTCTTCACCAAGAATTCCCTGTAACAATGAAACATAAGTCTAGTACTGGTCCTTTCCCTAGTTCTGTCTGTGAAATTGGTTGGTCAGGGTTAGGCCATTTGCAGCCCAGAGCAGTGGTGTCAGACACAAATAGAAATGGGGACCATACATAAAGATGCACGTAGGAGCATAGCAACTTAGGAAATCACACATTAACATTACCTCTACCTTATTGTATTTTTTATTTATTTTGCTAAATATTTTACATCTTAATTTGGTTCTGGCTGCCCTGAGGAGAGTCGTAGGCTTTAATGCAGGTAATTATTTGACACCTCTATTACAGAGTCCCCTTTTCCATGTTTAGCACATAGGCTAGGACTGTCCTCATACAATCTCCTGATTTGGTCACCCTAGTATATACTACTATATATATATATATATATATATATATATATACACACACACATACACACACACACACACACACACACACACATATATATATATATATATATATATATATATATATATATATATATATATATATATATATATATATATATATACCCAGGAATCTAACTTGGTATCCCTGCTTGGGGCAAAGTTCCCAGATAGAAATGACTCTTACTTAATATTGGGTCCCCAAATGACTACTTTTCAGATTTTTACCTTGTGATACCTTGATATTTCTGGGACTTTTGTCTTTAGCTAGGAATAGAATTGGGCAACTTGGAGTCAGGAAGACTCAAGTTAAAATCTGGCCACAGGGACCCTGGGCAAGTCATTTAACCCTGTTTGCCTCAGTTTCCTCATCTGTAAAATGAGCTGGAGAAAGAAATGGTGAATCCCCTCTAGTCGCTTTGCCAAGAAAACCCTAAATCAGGTCATGAAGAATCAGACACGACTGAAACGACTGAAGAATTACAACAAAAGGATAGAATCACTCAAATATATCAGAGCCATAAGTCACTGGGCATGCTTAGGTCAATCTTCATTGGTAGCGGATACTGACTCTGCCACTACGAAATATTAATTAATAACAGTGGATTGCATTTATATGTTGTTTTATGGTTTTCAAATTGTCTTCTTCATATAACTCTGGTAAGATAGGTCATATGAGTACTAAAATCTCGATTTCACAAATGAATCAACTAAGGTTCATAAACATAAGGGGATTTTCCCATGGTCACATAGCTATCAAATGTCAGATAGGAGATTGAACCAAGGTTTCTCCTGACCTCAATTCAAACACACACTGTGCTGCCTCATCATTATGTGTGCGTGTATACATACATATATATATATATATACACATATACAAATATATATGTATATACGTACACACACAAATACACATATATATTATACACGTACATATACACATATAAATATATAATGTGTGTATATATACATATACATATATATATATATACATGTACACCCATGAAATATATGAACACCATTTTTATAGGCACAAATATGGATACAAATTCTGGATACAAATAAATATAATATATAGATACACATAACAACTAGCATTACATGAAATCTAATCATATAACTTTATATATATATACATATACGTGATATATGTATATATGTGTGTGAGTTGGGCCATCTTACCGCTGCTTCTTTTTTAACTTTTTTGGGGGCATTATTTTACTTAACTCTTAAGTTCATGATAGCAATGTTATTGTCTAGATAATTAAAATCATTGGTTAGACTTTGGAACTATAGCGGTGTTAAAAATGCCTCTTTCTTTATTGGTTGGAGAAATTCTCTGCCAATATTACAATGTGCAAAGAGATCTGTTGTTGTTTCATATTTTTGTAGTTATTTCCCCACTCTTATAAACCTATAAAGATAGAAGTCTCAAAAGAAAAAAAAACCACCATGGAGTAGGCTAGCAGTGGAAGCATTTGCAAGATAAATCATCAAAGATGGTCTGGAAAAGTGGGCAGAGGTGTTTTTTTCAGTGAGTGATCTTGCTTAATTACATTTAGGACCCAGACCATCCGGCTAGGAACAGGCTTAGCACTTGCTTTGTCTTTGGGGAAGGGAGTCACTAATTTGCAATAAGAGAATTGTCAGTCTTCTTATGCTCCTGAATGCCTCTCAAAGGTAGCCATGCCTCAAACCCAAGCTTAGACCAAAAGAAGAATGGAGTTTCATCACACTTATCTTACAGGTTTGGGTTTTTTTACTATTTTACATTTATTAAACTATTTTACAGTTATTTATTCCTTTTACAATAAGCAGAATGAGTCTCTGAATTGAGCACCTTTCCCTGGTTAACCTATGAGTACAGTGACAGGCATGAGGAAGTAACTGGGTTGTCTAACACTTGGTTCACTCCATTGGATTATAGATCAGCAAAGGTACCTTGGAGAACCTCCTCATTTGTATAATGAGGAAAATAATACCACAAGAATTTAAATGACTTATTCAGGTCACAGAGCATAGCTAGATCCTCTACTTCCCAAACCAGTACATGCTATACTCTACCATGCTGCTGGACAAGAGTGAAAAAGTACTCTTCCTTCTTTAGATTCTTCATATGTTAGAACTGGAATGGACCCCAGAGATCGTCTTAGCCAAACAACACTTCCCCCTTAGGATTCAAACCTCGAGTTTACTTAAAGTCTTCTCTGAATGTAGTCAGCTCAAGCATCAATTTATTTTTAAAAAAGTCTACTTTGGAATTTTCTGAACATAATTAAACAGAGTGGGTTATGAAGTCATTTGCTAAAAGGACTTGCTATCTGCTGTTTACTTTTATTCCCTGATGTAGCTGGATGCCGAGTAGGAAGTCTTTTAAACTAAAATGTAATTACCTTTTCCAAAATAGGGTAAGTGTGGAAAACAAAGATAAAACAAATGCAGGAAGTTAGTGGCAACTCATCTTAGAGCGGTGCTTTGCATCAGTCTGATGCAGCTGGGCTGGCACCAAGAGGGAAGAGTTATGACTATGCATAGATCCTCAGCTCTTCCTGACCCACCAAAAGATACAGCAGCACAGCATTTCAGAGATCATTCACACTATTTCATTTGAAGTGTTCACAGGATTATGGGATTGAGGGTTGGGAGGGACCTGCTCTAGCATCTAGGTCAGCCTCTTCCTTCATGTTGTGGCTGAAGATGCTGAGAATTGGGGAGGTGAACCTCGGTTTTTTCATCTTGCCTCAAATCACAAAGCTAATGAGTAACAAAACTGAGATTGAAACCCACTGTTTCTTCCTTCCAAATCCAGGGTTCTTCCTTCTATACCAGCTACTGTCATTGCCTACAGCATCAATTCCATCTGACAAGCTTTTATGAAGTGCCTACTCTATGCAAAGCACTAGCTTAAAGAGGAGGGAGGAAACACAATTTATACAGTACCTAGTTTGTGCCAGGCACTGTGCCAAGCATTTTTACAAATATTATCTCTTTTGATCCTTACAAAAACCCTGCAAGATGGGTTCTGCTATTTTACTCATTTGAATAGTTGGGGAAACCGAGGCAAATAGATTTTGTGTGACTTCTCCAGGCTCACCCAGCTAGTAAGTATCTGAGGCAGGATTTGATCTAAGGTCTTCCTAACTCTAGGCCCAGAGATCTATCCACTGTGCTACTAGTTGCCTCAAAGAACAATGGATTAGGAAACAGAACACTTGGATTAAAGTCCCAGCTCTGATACTCATTAGCTCTGTGTGCTTAGGCACGTCACTGAACTTAGATATTCAGTTTTTTCATCTCTAAGATGGAGATAATAATATTTGTACTATTAACACAGTAGTTGGAAGGAAGAGACTTGGCGAATCTTAAAGTGCTATGAAAACTTGAGTTAGTTTTGTTGTTAAACGATGAGACTGATGTCCACAAGCCACGCAAGATAATATCACCTTATTTTAGATTAATGCCATATAGTTATAGAGCATCTAGAAAGCGTGAAGACTTGGGTGGGGACAGGGGGTAGGGCAGACATATAAATCATGTTCCCTCCCCTAGGCTTACCATCTAGCAATCATAAATAAAATAATACTATCAGAAAGACTATGACAGCTCGGGTGTTGCCCTGCTTCCCCCTCGCCCCCCACCTACCCCCAAGAATCAATGGGGAAAAATTGAAGGTATATGAATGGGTCGCCATCTGGGCCACTGGAGTCAAGGTTGAAGACTATTACACTGGAATAGTTAGTGAGGCCTCACAAAGATGAACAAGCAGAGTCTTAAAGAATATCTACAACTTTCTTTAAGTGATCAAATGAGTAAATGAAAATAAAGTTATTAGGCTCTATGCACCAGGCACTGTGCTAAGCTCTGAGAACAAAAACAGAAAAATCAAGGCAGTCTGTGCTCACAAGCTCACACAGAATTTGGCGTAGAAAATACAAAGAAAGCTTAGCTGCCAGGTGGAATCAAAGGCCAAGGAGTCCTAGAGCTATAGCGGCAGGGCAGATGGTAAGATCTGAGGGTCCTCAGGGTTCATCAACAGGTCAGATGGCAGTGTCTGGCTGCAAGGGGTAGGGCTGGGATAGAACTTAGGCCAGCAATGACATATCAAGATTTGCAGGTAAGCCTTTGAATGGTGAGAAGCATGTTTCTACAGGCAATAAGGGCCAGATTTTTCTCATTAACAGCATTCCTCCATTGACTATGCTCCCCAACCATTTTTATCAGTTTAGACTTTATTTAAGGAGTTGCTTAGTGCCATGTCTTTCCATTCAGCTGTTAAACATATGCCATGATATTGCTTGTTCTCTCCTTGCAAAGACATTTTCTGTAGGGAAAATAAGTTCTGAGAAGAGACATATGATTTTCAGTCAACTCTTTGAAGAAGATGACCTCTCTGGTTCCTCCCAACTCTAAGATCTTCTGATTCTTTGCTATCAGTAGATGGATTATCCATTATGTGGCTTATCCATAAATCTTGCTTTCAGCGGCCCGTTGACAATATCAGAGATTCTGCTCACTTAAGTCCTCTGCTGACGTTATCACCATCTCCATTTTCACCGAAGCCTAGTCAGAGCTGAAAGAGAATGTCTTTTAAACTAAGCCCCTTACCTCTTCCATCTCAAGGATCTTAGACAACATACTTAGAAAGAGAGGTCAATTTATCTTTGTCACTTTGTGTTATTCTAAGGGGACATTTTGTGTGAGTGAAGGACAAAGAAAGATGCAGAACAGAGAAGCAGGACAACTCATCAGCTCTTCCTGAAGCATAGGGTTGGTAGAAGTCATATGAACTCCCAAAACATTGGATACGCATATTTTCAAATGCAAATTCAAACACATATCCCAAAGCAATATATATGCATGTATGCATATATATGTATGTATGTATGTATGATCTTTCCATTGTAATTTTCTACATTATTCCGCTTCTCCATTTGCTCAGATGATAAAATAAAGGACTATTGCATGAGATAGCGAGCTTCCTGTTAGTGTATTTAGTTATAAATTCTTCTGGACCAAGCCCTCAAAGGCAACTACTGATTTCGGCAAGAATAAACAGAAAGAATTTGAATTGGATAAGTACAAGTAATTCCACCCAAAAAGAATCATGAGACCTTTGTGTTGGAAATTAATCTAAAGGTAATCTAAGTATAACCATTTTACAGATAATGAAGCTGAAGCCCAGAGAGGCCCAGTAAGTAAGATCAGTTCTTTGGTAGCAGATCTGTGACTAGAACCCAATGCTCCTGACTCATAGCAGTTCATATTTTGTTTTGTTTTGTTTTGCTTTTCAAATAAATAAGAGATCAAGGCAGTTTTCACTTAAAAATTGATAATAGATATTGGCTAAATTTATTTAATTTAATTAGAAACTCAACAGCATGATATACTATACAAAAGGCTGATGTAATTTGGGGACATGTTTGTCCCCATTATGCCCCCCCCCACCAAATATAGTATTTGACTCAGGAGAGGAAATAATCCTACTATCTTCTACTGGTCAGGTAACATGTGAATTATTGTGTTCATTGACAAAGAAAAGCTTTTACATAAGGAGAGCTATTAGGATGGTGAAAGACTTAGCAACCATGCTATATAAGGAGTGGCTTTGAAAGACTCAAGGATATTAAACCTAGAAAAATGAATGGGGGACAGGGACATGATAACTCACTAAATATTTGAAGGTCAATTGAATATTTGAAGGAAGAGGGATTTGATTTATTCTGTATTACTCCAGGGGACAAAACTAGACAAAAAGGTGCAAGTTACAGGAAGGCATCAGCTTATGAGTAAGAACTTTTTAACAATGAAACATGTACAATAAGGGAATGGGTTACCCTATCACATAGTGAGTTCCCTGTAAACAGAATTATTGAATGGGGGAGGGGCTGAATCATCTTCTGTCGTGGATGATGTAGAGGAGATTTCTTCTTTGGATAGAAGGCGTGACCTCTATGGTCCCAACCACCTCTAAGTATCTCTGATTTGGGGACTCACAATCCTGTACCTTCCCAGTACACCATGAAAAAAAATTCCTGTAGCTTCTTTTCAGTGATAGTGTGAGATTAGATATGTCTCTCTTCATGACATTCAACAGTTCAGATGAAAAACAGTGTAATAAGGGCTTGTCTGATGTGAAATGGATTGAATTTATTTTATTAGTGAACACTGAAGCCAGTATAGTCATGCAAATTAGTATGGATTCACAGGTCCAAAGCCAGAGAGAAATTATGCCAAGTCTAAAAGAAATCAGCATTGCCAACAGATGCATCATCCGAAGCAGTGAAAAGATTGTAGGACCAGAGCCTTGTCATGCCAGTAGGGTGACAAAAAGCAAATCTGACCATGATCTGACCTGATCTACTCTGGACGTTCAAACCACTGTAAAAATTTAAATATAAATCCATCTATTGTCATACCATACATTTTCCAACTTTAGGTTGATTCCTATTTCAGCAGAAAACCCACAAATCCATGAATGATTAAAAAAAAACAATTGGCTTCATTCACATGAAACCAGTTATGCAAACTTTGAACAACTTAAACTAAGATTTGAGGCATAATTTTGCGATTAAGGCTACCGATGTATGTTAACAGGAATGCCCAGTAGAGCGATGCTTTCCCTAGAATGACTGTGGAAATCACTGATTCAATTTAAAAGACAAAATATAGGACATTTTAAGCTTCAACGTATAAAAGATTATTTCTCACCTGAATGTATTTTTAAAAAAACTATAAAAAGGAAATTACACTTTAAATGTATTTCCCATTAAATATGACATCTTGTGATGGTTTTAAAAATGAGGATGGACAATTGTACTTTTTTCTAAAAGAGAATGGAGTGGGTTTAGGGGAATGTAGTTTTGATCAGCTCAGGATAATCTATTGCTCTCCTAACAAGGCTGATGGGTTCACAGTAAGTCTGATTAATATCCTGACCCTTTTTCTTTACTCCAATATTTTTACTCAGCAGAAATCTAACCAAATAAATATGTTAGCATTGAAGAAGATAACAATCTGAGAGGGGTAAGTGGAAGGAAGTAAGGATAGTTCTAAAAACTTTGGAACTAAAGGCTGGTTGTATTTATAAAAGCTTCTCCTCCTTCTGAACATTATCCAGCAGATACTTCCATGACTACATCAAGGCCAAATTGTCAGAAGCTCACAGTGGAGTAGGTGGGGAAGGGCAAATGCATGGAGTCCCAGCTTCACCTTATGGATAGCTCTGATAAAATCCTCAGAGTAACAAACAATATTAATAGTTAATTAAAGAAAAAGATTAAAGATTTTTCTTCCTTGAAACTTAAGTTGGAGCCTGGGAGCTTAGTTCAATTTGATTGTTGTATCAAGAAGTTAAGAAAATGAATGATTTAAGACTACAGATTATGGAAAATATATTGCCTTCTACAGCATGGATTCCATAGTGATCAGCACCTGATTAGAGTGACTGTCAAATATCAACTCTTCATTCTTATAATGAGGCAGATGGGTGGAGCATTGGATACTGAGCATGTACTGAGTAAGGAGTCAGGAAGACCTCAGTTTGAATCAGGCCTCAGACACTTACTAGATGTATGATCTTGGGCAAGTCATTTACAGCTGTTTGCCTCAGTTTCCTCAGTTGCAAAATAGGGATAATAATACCATCTACCTCCCAGGATCAAACGAGATGACATTTGCAAAACACTTAATTCAGTGTCTGCCACATAGCAGGCATTATATGATGCCAGCTTTTATTATGTTGCTGTTGTCTGGTCATTTCAGTGATGTCCAATTCTACGCGACCCCATTAGGCATTTTCTTGGCAAAGCTACTGGAGTACGTTGCCATTTCCTTCTCCAGCTCATTTAACAAAAGAGAAAACTGAGGCAAACAGGGTTGAATGACTGACTTACTCAGAGTCACCCAGCTAGTAAGTGTCTGAGGCCAGATTTGAACTTCCAAAGATTAGCCTTCCTACTCACTACTGTATTATTACCATATGTCATTATTCAAAACTTCTATTCTATCATCTTTATAATCTCCTATCTTACTGCTCATCAACTTAGCCCCATTCCCCTACCCAAGCAAACTTGTCTCCTGGACTTTTGTGTGTTTCCAGCACTGAATACTGCCTCTTTCTTCCTTTTTCCCTACTTTGTCATTCCGTTTTCATTACTTTCTTTTAAGATGCGGTTCAAAATTAACTTTTCCCAAGAAGCATTCTCTCTCCTCTCCACTCACTACTTTACTACCCTCTCCTTCAATGCTTTATTATCTTGCAGCCATGTTGCTTTTAGGTGAGTGGAAAAGGGAGATGCAGAATCATAAAATCTCAGACTTCAGAGGTCATGTAGTCCACCCTGCACTTAAATAGGAATCCCCTCTTTGACAGGTTAACTCAGTCTATGTCAAGAACTCTGTTGAGGACAAACCCACAAACCCCTTCAAACCCTTGAAGACGGTTGCCACATCTCTTCTAAGTTTTTTTTTCCAGGCTAAATTGCCTTAGTTGGGTCAATTTATTCAATAACAGCCACACTGTAAAAACAAATGATGTTTTAAGTTGTAAGAACTATGATTAACACAACAACCATCCATAATTTCGGAGGACCAATGATGAAGCATTCTGCCAACCTCCTACCTACTATCACAGAGAGGCAATGGATTCAGGATGAAGAATGAAACATTTTTTGGGCATGTCCAATGAGGAAATTTATTTTGCTTGTCTATGGATATTTGTATAAGGATTTTTTTTTCCTTCTTAAAAATGAGATGGGGGAGGGGAGGGAGAGAAAATAGATTTTTGTTAATTAAATTTTTTTAAATGACCAACCCCCATAATGCAAGGTCTCCAGAAGCATACTTATCCTAGTTGCTTTCCTCTGGATATACTTTAATTTTTCAATGTCCTTCCTAAAACATGGTGCCCAGAACTGAAAACTATTATCACAAATATTCTGGCAAGGGCTGAGTAAAGGGAGTATACAAATATGTTTGATAAAAAAAAGTAACTAAAAATCTCAGTGAAAGGAAAGAAAGTTGATATCATAGACACTTGAAGAGCCATGAAAGGAGTAGGGTTCTGAAAGTGCACACCTTATTCAAAAGAAACAGCATAGATTTAAAAATGTGGTGATAGAATAGCATTTTGCTTCTGGGAAGATGTTCTCGTATGAGGAAATTCAAAAACCACAGAGGAGAAGCAAGGAAGAGAGCATTTTGGTGAAGATCAATGCGGGGTGGACACAGGAATGATATTGTCATCAGAGTATATTACATGCCACCAGGACCTAAAGAAGAAAAAGATGAGGAACTCAGGAAGTTCCCAAGTATGGCAAGGAGACATGACAGTATGGTAGCTATGTGGTAAATCGATAGGGTGGGGCTGGAACTCTCATTTTATTGGCGTACAGAATTCCAAATGAGGATCTTCATGTGGTAGAAAGTTCTACCAGGAGTCTGACAAAGGTCAGTTCTTATCCCTCTTTAGATACTTGGTATCTGTGTGTTCTTGGGTAGATCACTGAACCACCCTGAGCCTGAGTGTTCTCATCAGTAGAAAGCATAAAAACACCAAACAACACTTAGTCAACAGGGTAACGAGTCCCATGAAACAATGCATCTAAAATGTGTTACAAATCTGAAAGAGCTGTATTGTTATTGTTTTATTATTATTGTTGTTACCAGTATTATAATGCCTCTTTATGAGTCCACACAGTGGGTCTGAGAGAGGGGTCCCTCTCATAAAGAAGTTAGATTAGTCTTCTGGTGAATAACCCTCCTGGGATGTGGTCCAAGACACACCTGTCATGAGCCAAATTCTGCCACTGGGAATAGTGGTATAGAAAGGTACCAATGTGGTTAAGTATCTAAGTACTTATTCTGACCAAGTTTCTCTCTTAGCACATCAATTTAGTTGGCACTGTGATTCAATAAACCACTGGGCTAAAGCATTAACTCTCAGTATGTTAGAACTCACATATCCATTCATATTACAATCAGGGGATTCAAATGATAGATTGTTTCTGGATCAGGGTTTCTCCAGTCAAGAATATTTTCTATCTGATGAGAATGACTATTTTGACTTTGAGAGATAAAACCCATAGAGATACTAATTCAAATGCATTTAATCTGATCTCCATGCGTTACAACACTTGGCTGCTGCAATCCAGCTATTCTTTAGAGGAAGCGACTTACTGTACTGTTAAACATGCAGCTACTTGGAATGATAAGAACGTTCATACATTTTTATAAGCTCATTTGCCAGGCACAGGAAGAATGAGCAAGCTCCCCAATTCTTCAGGAACACGTTCTGGTGTCACAGGTCCCTAAATTCACCCTGTAACTCCCCTGTAGGGAGACTGTGGTGCAGCAGGAAGTGTGATGGGGAGATTTGGAATCAGAAGATTTCAGATAAAATCCTGGTTCTACCTTATTACTTGGGTGATCTTAGGCAGATCCCATAACTTCTCTGAGACTCAGTTTTCTCATCTATAAAATGAGACCATTGGACTAGATGATCCTTAAGGTTTCTCTTAATTCTAAATCTGTGCTCCTAAACTGTCCCTACACCTAACTGTTATTCTATATAACTAATGCCTACTATGTGCAAGGCACTGGAGGCACAAAGGCCAAAGAATCCCTCCCTGCCCTCAAGAAACTTCCATTCTATAGGGGATAAGGCTGTGTATGGCTATTTACGAATGTGTATACACACATGTGGAGAGAGACAGAGACATAGACAGACACAGAGAGAAACAGAGACACACAGAGAGACAGAGAGAAACAGAGAGAATGAGACAGAGAGATTATTGATAGAAAATTCAAACCATAGACTTCTCTAGATTGACCAAAATAAGACTTTTTTCTGTTTGTCCTTTCTTTTTTGAAAAGTTGTATGGATATGTATCTAAGGCACATTTTTTTTCTATTTGTTTTTGTTTCAGTCTTCCACCCGAGATCTGAGGAGGATACTAATAATTTCTCTGTATCCTCAACCATACACATTCAAGTACAGAATTACACTTCAAAGCCTGCAAGGATCAATAACTACAGTAAAGGAGAAATAAACTTGTCAGCCTTCACCATAATAAATACTATATACAAAAATAAAACCGAAGGAATGGTCAGATGAGTCAAAGCTACAAATGCTGTATGTAGCATGCATGTGTGCCAGGGATCTCCAAGAAGCAAATGCCATATGACCTAAAACCTCTGAGACAGACAGAGATTTGTAACTTTGGTGCTTTCTTCTTTTCTTCCTTACTCCATACATACAATAAGTTGCTAAATATCTTTTTTTTAACCTGTATTTGGAGGCAATCAGGGTTAAGTGACTTGCCCAGGGTCACACAACTAGTAAGTGTCTGAGGCCAGATTTGAACTCAGGTCCTCCTGACTCCAGGGCCAGTGCTCTATCCACTGTGCCACCTGGCTATATCTGCGCCCCCCCCCCCAGTCCCCTTCACGACTTTTTGCCTGGACTATCACAGTAGCCTCCTAATTGCTCTTCCCAACTTTCCAACTTATCTTCCAAACGGGCACTAAGGTGATTTTCCTAAAGGTCAGGTTTGATGTACATAAATATATCTATCTATCTATTTATCTATCTATCTATCTATCTATCTATCTATCTATCTATCTATATACACATATACGTGTGTGTGTGTGTGTGTGTGTGTGTATACACATACATATGCGTTGAGGGCACCTGCTCAAAAAGATACTATAAATGGGGTACACAGTCAAAACAATGTGGAGATATTTGTACTACATTCCATGCAGATGCTTCTATTTACATGTTATATCTTTTCCCCAGCAGAATGTGAGCTCCTTGAGGGCAAGGATTTTTCTTCATTTTATATTTGTATCATCAGGATTGGTATGCAGTAAGCATTTCATATATGCTTGTTGGATTGGATTGTCTTGGCTCCTTATTCCCTGTGCAATTATTTCAACTTTCTGAACATGATCAGGGAGGGGAGGACTAGATGGTCTCTAAGATACCTTCCAACTCTAAATCTTGGTTCCTCATCTGAGAGATATTCAGAGCACTTTGATGGGAAAACTTTACCTATCATTTTTCTCACTGCAGTAGTATGCAGTTGTGATGCTCTATTTGGGTATTTCTCACACACTGCAAAGCTGTTTGTGATTTTATAAACCATCTGTAAGGAAGTGCAAAGCAAACTGCAAGCTGCTCATTAAAAATAAATGGTCCTGGGTAAGAACACTGAATACTTCATCATGAAAGTCCAGATTACTAAGAAAAATTAGGGGAGCCAAGCAAACTACAAAATACAAATGGAAGATAAAAATAATAATGAAGTTATAATCATTTAAAAGTCCACAATTATGTTTTCTACTACCCCATGGAAGGGTCTTAATCATAAACATTTTACAGTAGCTCACTAATGCTTCATTTTTTCTCTCTTAATAATGATCATATGATTATTATCAATAACCACACTTTTGATTGGTATACTTCAACACAGTGGAATTAACCTAACTGTTGAAGACTCTCCTTTCAGGACTTCAGGAAAGAAGATTTGCTGAACATGAGCTCCCTTCTGCAACATATAACACAAAAAGAAATTTTTAAATCCAACTTTGATTCCAGTGTATGCCAATGATACTCCAATTAATCAATCAGCATTTATTAAATGCCTACTTTGAGTTAGGCACTGTGCTAGGCACAGGAATAGAGACCTTTTATTAAGCTGCAAATGTCATGAAGGCAGGATTTTTTAAAAAATTTCCTCCACCTAGTAATCAATTTTTTTTATTTTTATAATTTTTTTTATTTCCACCTAGCAATAAATCAATTCTTCATTCAGTGAACATTTGTTAAACACTTATTATGTGCCTGGGACTGTGCCAAGTACTGGGAACATGAAGACAAGAATCAATACAATCCTGGTCCTCAAAGAAGTTAGATTCTAATATGAAAGCATTCAGCAACATTGCATGAGTATATACAAACCACAGAAAAGGTAACCTTCAGTTAATAAATGGGAGTTAGGGGCCCTGAAAGGTCTCATGCACAATGTGGTACTTGAGCTGAGTCCTGAAGGAAAAGAGAAATTCCAGGAAGCAAAGATGATGTGAGAGAGAGCATTCCAGGCATGGGTTACTGTCAATGCAAAGACACTTCTGTCTTTTTTTGAGCTTTGGGAAATTTTAATCTCCAACACCTGAACATGGAACATCCTATGTGAGGAGCAGCAAGAAGCCCAATCTGGCTGGACCACTGAGAGCATGGAAGGTAGAATTATGTAAGGATACTGGAAAGTTAGGAAGGATCAGGTTTTAAATAGTTACAAATTCTAAACAAAGAAGTCAATATTTTATACTAGAGGCAATAGGAAGCTACTGATTTTATGGGGTGGGGCAGTGGGAAAATCACTTTGGCTGCAGTATAGAGGATAGACTGGAGAGATATGTGTCAAGAAAACCAATTAGGAAACTTGGAAAAGTCCAGGGAGAGGAAATAAGGCCGTGTACTAGGATGGTGTCTGTGTGAGCAAAGATAGAAACAAATTTGAAAGATTTTGTGGAGAGAAAAAAGTTTAAAAAAATTTCATGAATGATTTGATATATGCAAGCTCACTGTGAGTACAGATTATTTCATTCTTTATACTAGTATCCCAGTGCCCAGTCCAGTGCTCAGCACATAGGAGTTGCTTAATGCTTAGTGCTTGATGAGTAACCAAGAGAGAAGAAAGAGTCAAGGATGACACCTATGTTATGAACTGGAACTAAACGGAAGGATGGTGGTTTACTTAACAGTAGTAATAGGATAGTTAAGAAAACATAGATTTAGGGGTCGAGATAATGAGTTTTGTTTTTGGCTTGTTGAATTGGAGATGCTTATGGAATATATAGTTGAAAATGTCTAATAAGCTGGTGATGACGCAGGACCAAGACTCAGGATAAAGACTAGGCTTACAAAGAGAGATTTTAAAGTCATCTATATAGAGATGACTATTGAAACCGTGGTAGCTTATGAGGCCACCGAGTAAGAGAATGTAAAGAGAAAAAAGAAGAGGGTCCACGGCAGAGCCTTTTGGAATACCAACTTTTAATGAATGCAACATAGACTAAGTTCCAAGAAAGGAGACCAAGAAAGAGGAGATAAACTAGAAAGAGGAGAACCAGGAGAAAACAGTGTCACAAAAACCCAGAGAGCTAGGGTGTCCAAAGGAGGAAATGTTTAACAGTATGAAATGCTGCAGGGAGGTTAAAGAAGGATGATGACCAAGAAAACACTATTAGATTTGATGATTAAGAGATCACTGGTGACTTCACAGAGAGCAATTTAAGTGATGAGGTTGGGAACCATACTGCAGAGGATTTAGAAGAGAGTGAGAGAACAGGAGGTAGAGGCACCAGGTTATATTAGCAAGGCAATAAACACACTGTCAACAATAATTGTGAATATGCCTATGTAATTTTGTATCACAAAATATGAGAGATTCTCCATATAGCAGATAGAAGAAGTAAAACATTTATTCAGAGACCAGAGGACCAGATCCCATAATCAATAAGTCCGGCCCATCCAAGTAGCAACCAACTCCCAAAACCAGTAAACCCACTTTATCATAACAGCAAGGAACTTAAAACACAATATCACAGCACAGAGCCTCACCATCCCATAACCTTCTGCCCTTCTGCTGGTGCCTTGCCACCAACAGTCACTCACAGCACAGCACTGCATGTCTGCTCTCACCTTCAGTTCTAACTGCTCTCTCTCAGAGCATTTCCTGTGGCACACTTTCCTTTTCCTCTCAGCAAACTCCTCCCACCACATATGACTTAGGCTTCCTGTGACCTAAGCAGGTCACATGGCCTATTAATGGGTGGGAAATATCTTCAAATCGAAATTGTTATTACACAGGTGTAAATGGTTATCTCAGAGTTTGACAGAGAAAAGGAGGAGAGATACACAGGATGGTAACTAGTGAGGAAGATTGAATATGAAGTGGATGGGGGATCATGGGGCATTTTTATAGTCAACAGAGAAGGACAATTTTCTAGGCACAATAGGGGCCTTCTGAATGAATGAATCGCTAAAACAAGATCACTACACTTTCAAAAAATGAATTCATCGCCATTAAATGATGCTCTGATAACCCATTTTTGGAGACTCCTGGCTGGAAATCACCCAATTTAGTAAATATTTCAAAGCTCCTTGAGGGCAAGGATGATTTAATGTTTGTCTTTGTATTCTTAGCACCTACCACAAGTGACTAGCATATAGTAGGCATTTAATAAATGTCCATCCATCAACTGATTAAAGGTTTGAGCTTGATTCCTAACACTTGTTTCTCATGGAAGAAATCATGTTTCTGAGCCAGTTACCATAATTTTATATTGGAATACTGCTCACTTGCTTAATCTGATCTTCCTCCATAAATGTATTGCTTATTTTATAAATTTTTTTTATAAATTTATAAATAAGACTATAATTCAAAGGGGGAGAAAATTCATAGGAAGAGTGGAGAAGGGATAGGTGGGGAATCCTGAGGTTAAAAAAATCAATAGATGAAATTAAAAGGTACAGAAGGAAATTGATTGAAAATGGTCATCATTTAGTTAATTCCTAAGGTTGGGCTTGTCCTACTTTTCCCCACTTTTTATCTCTCTCTCTCTCTCTCTCTCCATCTCTCTCTCACCTGTTCTCTCTCTCTCTCTCTCTCTCTCTCTCTCTCTCTTTTTAATAGAAAAAGCCCCTCCCAAGTCAGGTTCTGAGATTTCTCATTATAAATGAAAAGAGATCAAAAAAGGACAAAGCTGAAGAAAACCTACATGCTCTCTTCATACCATACACTAGAACCACTATGGCTATGGTTAGAGGTCCATCTCCCAAGGCTAAATTAGAAATGCTCCATGATGTTTTTTATCTTTAAATTGTGGTTTGAGTTCTATCAACACATTTAAGAGCCTTGAACACAATTCTCATGAGTAGCAATACTTTATAAGTACATTAATTAAGATTATAGAAGAGAGCTAAAGGGAACCTTAGAAGTCACCTTTTTCAAATGTCTTCATTCTACAGATGATCAAATTGAGGCTGAAAGTCATTATTTGATGTTCAAGTTCACAAGTTCAGTCAAAACACTGGGATTTGAATCCAGATCCTCTGAATACAAATTCTGAGTTCTTTTTACAGCATTATGCAGGGCATGCCCTTGGTAGTGGCATAAGCAATCTCCAAGATGCCAAGTCAGTCTTGTGTCACTGGTTCAGTACCAGCAGCCATTGGTTTAATTTATTTGATGGCCCCAATATAATTCTTCCAGTCCTAATCGCTGAACCGAAATTTTGACTGAGTTAATTTGCTGCCTAGAATTAAATGAGAAAAAAAAAACTGCACAGCAATCCTGAGGGCATGGGAACAGGGTAATAACAGGGCAGTAAGAGCCAGATTTTATTGGTGCCTGGGTTACACTCTCTTTGAGGTATGGTTTATACAATATACATTTCTTTTTCCTGAATTTTCAGTCAACTCTGTGGGAGACAACACCATCCGTCTTATTTCATCTTTTAAACAAGGACTTGATGAGGTGACACAGGACTGATTCTTAAAAACACATTACCTGTTATGTGAGGCATTGTGTGACAGGAAGAACTATCTCAGTGACAGGCACCTGACAGCAGATTTGTTGATTTCCTGGTCACTTCATTTAAAGTAACAACAGGGTGAAATATGCCATCTGATAATCTGTTTGAATGTTGACTGTGAAAAGCATTTAACATTTCTGCCAGCTACCACCACTACTAGAGAATCTGTTCTTCAATATGGGCGATTCTGTCTCCCTCTTTAATCATATTATTGCCTCCCTCCCTCAACAAGGAAACACCCCCACCCATCAACTTTCTGGAAGTAATTTCAAACAGAGAGTTTCAGGATTAAAATGTAAAAAAACCCTCTTTTATTCAATCTCTACTTTGCTTAGCTATGCAATAATAATTATGACTAATGGTAATAATTAACAACAAAAACTATGACAATAACTCACATTTATCCAGCAGACAGGCAGCATGGGATAGTGGAGAGAAAGCTGGCCTTAAAATCAACAGGACAGGACCTCAACTCCTACCTCTGATATATTTTGGCTGTATGAACTTAGGTAAGTCACAACCTCTCAGTATAAGCCTGGGCAAGTCACAACCTCTCAGTGTCCTAAGATCCTTTCTAAGGTCATAATTTGAAGCAAAGATCCCAGCCTGCACTGCTAGGGGTAGTGACTGATTGAATGACTCATGAGACTTAATATGTGTTATCTCATCTGAGTTTAGCAAAAACTCTTTGAAGAAGGTGTTGCTACCCCCATTTTACAGATGAGAAAATGAAGGCTCACAAATGTTAAGTGATTCCTCTATGGTCACACACGTAGTGAGTGTCAGAGGCAGGGTTTGAAAAAGTTCTCCTGAGCCTAGTTCCAAAGGCATCTTCTATTATTATATATTCCACCACCCTGCCTTGGGTGATGCATGTAGAGTTTGAATCTGTTTGCTTCTGAGTGACTTTTGGTGCTTTCTGTCTATGGAAGGCCTATGCCTTGAGGGTAATATGACTCTCTCTGGCTTTCAAAAAATCATTTAATCCTTCATCATCTCCAAACTCCTGTTTGGGAGTAAGATGTTATAGTCATGTGTTTTTTCACCCTTCACTCTCCATTTTTGAGCTTTGGGAAATTTTAATCTCCAACACCTGAAGGTCACATTTACATACATTTTATGGTTACATTTTCTTTCTTTATTTCTATAGTAGTAAAAGGAAAAACAAACCTCAGATCAAGCTACTGACAAGGCTGCATTAACCCTCCATCTATCAACATCCATAGCTTTTCAGACAAGACAGGCATGCTTGCTGCCCACCTCCCTCCCCATCAGAGCAGAGACTTCTCTAAGTGAAATAGGATAACAATTTCACCGACTAATACACCGGCTCAGCACCAGCCTCTTAATATGCCATTGGAAGGCAGATTCATAGAAAATAATTATCACCATTTTAATAACAGTAATAATTTCTCCTTATAAAGCATTTTGCAGACTTAAAAGGGAAGAGCCAGTCCATTTTGCAATTTTCTTTCTTTTTTTTTAAAGCAATAAATATGAAACGGTTCTACAGGAAGTCAACGAACAAGCATGGAACAAGTAAGACTTTTAAACCCAGAAGTCCCCACACAATATCACACCATGGTCACTGTGGTCCCATTTAGAACAAGGTAAGAATGCAGGTCTCCACACAAAAAGCACCCCCAAGCCTTTTTTAATGATTGAGGAGTAGCGTGTGATGGCAATGCCCCGGTTTTAATTGCCTGGAACAACACACCCATCAACAATGGAGCTGATTTACAACAGCCCCCACACCAAATGCCACCAAGGACACCTTGGGCCTCAACATGGTCTAAGCTTTTTAAACAGCATTAAATATGAACTAGAAACAGGTCAGTTAAAATTTACACTTTCTCTGAAAGATTTTTGACACATTCAATGCTTGTGAAAGCTGAGGAGATGACGGCCCTAGTCAAATACAGTTGAGTGAGCAGGCTGCAAGCATCCCCACACTCCACCTCCAGTGCAGTTCAACCGTGACATGGAGGGACAAACCTTTTCTTCCCTCTGTTTTCCTCTCTCTGAAAATATAAGAAAAAAATTTTCTCCAAAATATTGTTTGATTATATATTTATGTGCAAATCTTGAGAAAGCTCCACTCAGATGGCAACTCCACGACCAGCCTTGATCTCATCTAACCAGTTAATTTCTGACAATAATTCTCCCTAGGGTGAGAGATCTTAATCCTGGTTTCATGAACTACCTTTTTTTTAAGGGTGTCCTAAATATCTTAGTGCAGTTTTAGGCTTTAATTATACAACATTAAGGTTTTTGAGATACCTTGAACATATTTTTATAACTATGTTTCCATTTTTACATACTTAAAAACATTATCCTGAGAAAGGGTCCATAGACTTTACTGAACTGCCAAAGGGATCCTGACAAACAAGAAAGTTAAGAACCCCTGCCCGGGATGGGGAAGGGATTTAATTCCTCATTTAATAAATAATTTTATAATTTATTTTCTTGGCTCAGCTACCCTTTCAGATCACCTTCATCTAATGTGTATATTTCTTGTACATGCATAGTTGTCAGAATGGACACTACTTGAGGGCAGCGACTATTTTTTTAATTACTAATTTGCCTTTCTTTGCATCACCAATGCTTCCTAAAATACCTGCACAGAATAAAATAATACTTAAGCACTTGATAACTTATTTACTCTACAGTATATAAACAATGGTCCCAGGTTCTTGTTCCTATATTGAGTATTAGTGTTATGCAAATACTGGAAAGTCATTTTATACTATTACATTTATTTTCTTTTAAAACATAGAATTACAGATGGCCCTTTCCAACATGACACTACCAGAAGCAGCCAGGTTAAAAACTCCTGTTTTAACTGTTTTAACAGGTGACAAGGTCAAGAGTGAAGGTATTTCAGAAATATTCTTCAAAATTACAAAGGACAATTTTTCAAATGAAGCTGACTTTGGGATGAGTCAGGGCAATACACGGACTACCAATAGACTATAAGTTCCTTGAGGGAAGGGATTATCCTCCACCCCGACCCCTCTCCCATCCCCCACAGTTTTGTCTCTATGTCCCTAGCCACTAGCAAAGACCACAACACAAAGAACAATATGATAGGGGCTTATTAAAAGCTGGTTGGATTGAATGTTGTCTAATTTTCACTTTATCCATAAATATCAACCCTCGTGGTTAAGGGCAATGATAAGTTGACCCTAGTGGGACATGCTGCCGCCTCCCCCTCCTCTCCACCCCTTAGATTTCCCAAACTTAAACGTGTCATCGCTATCTCAGGCTGAACACCTGGAAAGCTTCCTTTGGCTCAGACCTGGCATTGGCATACAATATCATCCAGGTCTAGGCATCATCGCTTTCATCTTTCTGCCATCTGGAGGATATTGAAAATGAAGTGAAAGCAGAAAAGTATTTTTTTTTTAAATAAGAGGGGAACACCTGATGTATTAAGTTACTCAAGCACCAGGACTGCACGGTACTGAGCATTCTCACTGTCACAGCCTTTGTTGAAAAGGATTTCCCTGACCTTTACGGTAACCAGCAAACAAATAAGCCCTATCTCTCAGCGGGAGAGAGGCGCTGCTCCATTAGGTCATTAAGCAGTTCTATTCAGACTACCCCCATTCTCTTGTCCTTGGCCCTGAAGAAAGAGCTGGCACCGGGCCAATCAGTCCGAAAGAAGGAAGGCAAATGCGCCACCACGGTACAGTACAGCGTGAAATGTCACAGCAGGACCAAAGTCGTGGAACAGACAGCAGCGAGGAAAAGATGTGGTGCTACATGAGGGGTAGTGTTCCAACAACGAAAGGCTGGTGTTTCAGTCTGCCAAACAACGTAATGACTCATCCAGGCAGAAAAATATTACCACCATGGGAATATTTGGAACGTCTCAGTCTGAGAGTAATTAGGGACTAAACTACAGCGGCATGCTTCAGCGATGAAATGAGAGAATAAGCAATACCTCTGTCAAGTTCTGATTGGCGAGTGGTAAATGAATATGGGCTTCTATCATCTCAGACCACAAAACTAGGGACTTGCAGCAGATTGTCAGGATGGAGAAATATTTCTGCGTTTTCATAAAATACAACAGCGTGGTGCATACACACAAATGCAAAAAATAAAAATAAAATAAAAAATAAAAAAAAAGCACCTAGTCAAGTGAAAAATGCTACAGTTGGCAGAAAGAGTTTCAGGGAAAATCATTACTACTACTATATAATTCATTTCTGTTGGAGGCATTTGCCTATACTGTAGCTTTTTTCTACCTAATTACACTGTCTGCAAAAGGAGGAGGGGGGCAGGAGGAGATGAATCCAGAATGACAAAAGCTAACAATATCATTCTATTAATAAGAACGATACACAATCACAAAATAAGAGCACATGTGCTTAATGAATTTAGGTAATGGAATTATTTTCCTTATTAGGATCAGTTGCATGAATGTACATTCTCTGGCATGGAGGACAAATGTTAATTTTTATTTCTTTGTATTTTCAGATTGTGGACAATTTGTATTCATTAGACAATACAAAAAAGGGGCTTTTTTCCCCTTGTAAAGTGACATAATTAAATTGGATCACCTCAACAGTATCTGCAGGTTAAGGAATCAGAAGCTGGCTGGACAAAACCCAGTCACATTAAACCAAGAAAACTGAGTTATATATCAATAGCCCTTCATTGCAATGGCCAGGTCAGAACCTTATCACATAAAGAGAGAGACAGGAGAGAGCGAGGCAAGTAGAGAGGAAGGTGGGAAGAGAGGGAAGGAGAAGTTAAGAGAGTGAGAGGGAGAAAGAGAGAGGGGAAGAGAAGGAGAGAGGGAGAAGAAAGAGGAAAAGAGAGAGGGGGGGAAGAGAAGAAGAAAGGGAGAGATGGAGAGAAATTACTCAATCTGAAAGGGTTTAGGAGGTCAGAAGTAAAGATGACTTAATAGATCAAAACTCACTAGGCCTTTCCAGAGAGCTTACTAGGAAGCCTGAATAGACACGCTTGTTTGACTTCCTACACAGGGGCAGAGACATGCACTCCTCTAGTGCATGTTTCACCACATCAGAGTCAAGGGCAGACACAAATTACCTCTCCTCATGATATGTACAACCCCTATTAGGCCAGGTTAATAAACTCTAATAGATGTAAGGGCTAATACAATATTCAGCTATTGACATAAACATAAATATAAATTTCAAAGAAAATAACCTACTTTAGTAAAACTACCTGTGCAATAAAAATTAATGAGCTCCAAATGATTCTGCACATCTCCACCAAATTGCATTTTCAGGCTCACATCTCCAGGACATGCTGGGTGGTTTGATGCATTCCCACAATTCATCTTCCTGCTAAGCCAATTTTAATTTAAATGCAATTAAAGGCTCAAAATGAACATTATGTATTAGATAAAGCCCTGAATCTGCAGACTATCATAAATATGATTTTCAGAAAAATTAATTACAAGCCATTAGGGTACAAGTCATCTTCCTGCAAATGTTGAGTTAAACTGCAGAATTAGTTTGTTCGTTCCATTAAATGTTAAATACTAATTTTGAGCTTTGTGCCAATTTACTATCACTAGGTCAGTTTAAAAGAAAAATAAATCCTGTTATTTATAGATAGAAGTTCTGAGACTCTGAAATAGCTTAACAATTTTTTTTTTTGCTAATTGAAAAATATTTCCTTTGAAAAACAGCGTGAAATAATCAATGTAAGTCAATGTTGGTCAACAAGTTAATAACATCGATTTCCAGAGGTTACAATTTTGCATTATCATGATAATATACAATAACTGCAGGAGTTTTTATATGTTAGAGTTTTCAAATAAAGAATTCCGACTTCAATTTTACCCTAACTCAAGAGGAGAGGAAAAGTGACATCCAGAAATGGTGAAATGTATAGGTAATAATGCTGCTAGCCTGAAAAGAAAAAAAAAAAGCTTCACATAAGTTAACCAAGAGACTAAACTTGTAAATTCATTCTTTGCTATACACTCAAACATAGAAAAGCAGGCTCTGGAGGCATACCAGGAATGATGTAATTATTTTTGGGTGATATGATATTATTGTGACGATTTTAACTTTGGGTATGTATGCTACTATAGAGTCAATAGAACTCTTCAGGAATTCAGATAAGGATGCTGCCCTTATGCAAAGTGTTCTTGGAAGCCTAATAATTACCTTTGCTGCCATGTTTCTGAATTGCTCATATATTCACTTTTTGTATGCTGGGAATAGAAACACAAGCTAAATAACCAACCACCAGAGAAATCAGCATCTCCTTTTTGAAATGGCCTACCTTTAAAAATATGTTCCATGAAATATCCTATACTGATCATGAATGTCAAGAGAAACTACATATATAAAAGGCTTAATTTTTTTTTCATCAAAGACAAACAATCGTGTTCCATCTTGTTACCTGCTGAGTTTCTTAGAATTGTCGTATTGTTAACCATGATTACCCTTTAACAGGAAACCACAATAGACTTCAGGAGGAAAATGAGACCTTTTCTTCTCCCAAACTGTCTAAACTGACAACTCCTCATCAAAGTAGAATCCTCAGGTTTTTTTTTTTAACTTACGCTTTGACATATTACTAAGAAGTCCAAAGTGACAACAGGGTTGGGAGAAGTTTGGGAAATCATTTTTATGGTAATAGCTTACTCTACTCCAAATATTATTGAGTACGGCTAACATAATGGTCAATATAGCCATTACTACAAACAGTCATTGTGATAACTTTTGATTATTTGACTGGGACACTTGAGATTCAGAAAAGGCCACAAATGCTTCTTTCCTTCTTTCTCCACTGGATTAGCCTTAATCTCACCCTTTTGAATATCAAACATCTAAATCTCCACATGCTTATCAGATTTATCCTCTGGTTCTTAACTCCTTCTGGCTTCCTAGGGATCCCTCGGTTTGCCTCAGTTATTTCCCCTAGCTTGTCTTCCCCGGGCTCGCAAACCAGTTCCTGGTGGTTGTCCTTATGGCTGGGATTGGGCTTTATGAGCGTTAACTGGAGTGTCTGATATTTTGATGATTTCCAAATGAGGCTGTGAGGATGTCATATTATTCTGTGTCTACAGCTATGTAAGAACTAGGCAGTAATCTCCCCCATTGCTGTGGACAGTTGTTAGAACAGATGTTCACAACTCTAGGGAGAAGATGTTACATGTGGAAGATAACAAAACTCTTACTGTAACTTTTAAGAAATTGTTCTCTTATATTGGAGACATTTCTTGACTGATTAGACACACGCAATGATGAAGCCAGGCAATACCTGGGACATACTAGAAATCATGGACTTATGAATAGAGAGGCAGCCCAGCTGGAAGCCATTCCTGGCTTCTGATCCATATTATTCATGCAATCAGTAATAATAGAAATAGAGCTGATAGGGAGCTCGAAGGACATCTAAAACCAACTCTTTCATTTTACAGATGAGAGTGAGACCCAGGGAAGCCAGATGGTTTACCCAAGGTCATTCGGGGTCATCAGAGGCAAGATTTAAACTCACCGACTCTTACACCAGGCCCAGTGAGTGCTCTTGCCGTTGGGCCACAGGACACACTTTATGTTTCAATATCCTAAGAAACTCTCTGAAACTATAAGTTGCAGAACAGTATGTTTGGGGCAAAGGTTAAGCTCAGTTTTGGACATGTTGAGTTTGAGATGTCTGGGAGACATCCAATTTGAGATGTCTACTAGGCGGTTGGAGATGCAAGACTGGAGGTCAGGAGAAAGGTTAGGGTTAGAAGTTCACTGGGATTCTATTACATCAATGAATTACATCTATATGTCACAGTGGGTAGAGTGCTGGGCCTGGAGTCAGGAAGAGCTGAGTTCAAATCTGGCCTCTGATACCTACTGAGTGACCCTGGGCAAGTTAGTTAATCCTGTTTGCCTCAGTTTTCTCATCTGTAAAATGAACTGAAGAAGGAACCACAAACCACTTCAGTATCTTTGCCAAGAAAACTCAATGAAGCGTCAGACATGACTGAAAACGACTAAACGACAACAATAATTATAATAATTATATCTATATCTGCAATAGCTATATCTAATCTATATCTATATCTATATCACCATCTGTATTGACATATGTTCACAAATTACATATACACACAGTACATATATGCCTAGGTACATATCTATGTGTATATATATATATAATATATATATTATAATATGACATTATCAATATAGATATGCCAAGTATTCAATGGGATAATATGTACAAATTGCATTAGGCACATTTTATGCATGCATAGATTACATCCCAACCAGTATGTCTGTTTTCCTATGTCTTAATTGAAAACAATGCTTCCCTTAGGTCAGGGTGTAGGTGTAAAGAGACAGATTAGAATCCAGGCCATAACCTATGTACTATTCTGCTTCCTTTCTCCTAAATTGGCTATAGTGTGTACATGCCATTTTTCATAGCTCCCTATGTGAAGAATTACCACTGTCATACACATAAGGGCAATCTTCAAAGGGACATACTTAATAGGCAAGGCAAGGGTGAACAGACTCCAGGAACTGGTTTCATAAAGATTATCAGAAGGGAATATGAAGGGTAATAAGAATAATGGTAGTCATACAAGACTTTCTACTGAATGCTATTGCTGATAAAGATCTTTAGAGATCATCTTGTTACAGAATCTTACCTCAAATGCTCCTGTGTGACCTTGAATAAATCATATAACCTCCCTGGGTCTCAATTTCTTCATCTGTAAAATGAGGAGGTTGGTAGATGAAAGGGATCCTGGACTAATTGGAAGAGATCTTGTTGACTATCTATAATCTAACTCTCTCTATACTGTAGAAGGAACAAAATATAGACCCACACAGAGCCATTTATCACTCAAGGTTAATGCCTCAACATTATCTCCACTAGTACCAAGAAAATCTGGAAAAGCAGAAAAAAGGAATTTAACAGGCAAGTAACAAAGAACTCAAATCTGATTATCTTAGTCTTATAAAACAACACATTGGTATTTCATCAAACACTTTAGACACAGACACCTACTGGACCATTCTGTGACTTTTGATCCCCCACACTGGATGTAAGAGTTAGAAATTTCCAAAGTAAATATTTTATTGTAATTGATATTCATTTTTCAAATGCTATGAGGTTCATGATAAATTACTTAGAGTGGGTGAACTTTGAGGCAATTTTTATTCTTCCCTTTTAAATTACAAATATATATTTGGCTGCCCTTTATGTAATTATGATGCCAATTACTTTGGCACTTTCTCAATACCACCACCATAGCCTTACTTGCCATTAAAGAGACAAAGGCTCCCTCTGGAATAACAGGCTAGTCATGTGCCAGGCACTGTGTGAAGCAGGTGGGGGTTCAAAGAAAGGCTCCCCAAAAGACTAGAGTCTAATGGGGGAGAAAAAATGAAAGTCTCTCTCCCTCTCTCTGTCTCTCTCTCTGTCTCTCTCTCTCTCATCCCTCCCCACATTTATATCTCCCTATCAACATACATATATGTCTATATTTTGCCAAGAAATGGGGTCACATGCCCAAATGGGGTCACAATGAGTTGGACATGACTGAAAAACAGCTGAACAAGAATGCCTATCCCTTGTCTAACTAAACCTGTAGTCTCTTCTCCACAGATCTCAGTGAGTTTCTTGAAAGTCACCCTCCATTCTATGCTACAAGTGAACTCTATTCTAAGGAACATAGATACAAGAGTTCTTAGTTATCATTCTCCCAGATAAATTTCAGATATCTTAGCTTGTCAATTGACAAAGCTGGTAGTCTCTATTTAAAAGGCATACTTGTTGTGTTTGTCCTTTGTTTTGGAAGAGGTCCCTGGCGTCAGGGAAATGATGACATGACTTGCAGTTGACTTTGATTTGAGTGAGGGAGGGCTGTGCAAGGTCACCGGCTTCAGTTTCTCCTCCATAGCCATCTGGGTCCATCAGGATTACTGGAGATGACCTTGGATGCAATGGGAGACCCTGACCCATTTTAGGCTAAGGCCTTTTCATGTACTCACTTAGAGTGAGGTAATGTCCATTCAGTGAATAGGCCTCTTTAAGAAGGGATAGCCCCTTTAATTAGAAAAACAGAGAAAAAAGATCAGTCTAGGAGAGGAAGACCCTCAGGGCTGCTGTTCCAAAGAGAAACAGTTACCATTCACATTCACTCTAAGCCAGGAGGGCCCAAAATACAGCCATTAAATGGAGCTTGAGAAGCTCTGTCTACACATACCCAGAACAAGAGATAGCAATAGTTATCTTTGCATTAGGCCCTAGGGCAGGGGTGTGGCCTTTTGACTGAGTCTAAGTTTTATACAACAAAACCTTTTGGGGATTTGTTCTGGGAAGTTTGGATTCAGTCAAAAGGCCTCACTTGAGGACCTAGAGGGCCACATGTGGCCTTGAGGCCTCAGGTTCCCCACCCCTGTCTTAGGGTGTCTGAAAAGAACTGGAAAATTATGTTCAACTTTGGACTCAACATTTTACAAAGGGCACTTAAACACCAAAGTACACCCAAAGGATCATAGGATCTTAGATTTTGAGATAGATGGGATATTGTCATCCAACCCCTACATTTCACAGATGAAGAAACTGAGGCATGGAAAGGTCAAGCAAATTTCTCAGGGTCACACTGGTATATCAGTGTCTCGTGTCGGAGATGGGGTTCAGACCCAAGTCCAGCATTGCCCCCACTACATCATGCTGTGATGAGGAGGCTTGAAACCTTGCCATCCAAGAACTGGTAGAAGGAATAAGGCCTATTTAGCCTGGAGAAGCTGAGACAGAGTAGAGACATGATAGCTGTCTTCAACTATTTGAAGAGCTGTCATCTAGAAGAAGGATTAGGCTTGTTTTGCTGGGCCCCAGAGGGCAGATCTTGGAGTAATGGGCGGAAGTCTCTTTTCAGCTTGATAAAAGGAAATACTTCCTAACAATTATAGCAGTCCAAAAAGTAGAAAAGCTGCCTCAGGATTGTAGCTAGTTCAACATCCTTGAATCTTATTTCTTCTTGAAGAAAAAGTGTTAGAGATATTAAGAAAGTAATTTCTCGCTCAAGTATGGGCTTTATTAAATGACCAGTGAGGCGTCTTTCAATTCGTTATGATTGCTTTTGAACCATCTTGGTTTTTTTTTTCCATTTATTTTTAAGTACTTTAAGTATTCTAATTTTTCTAATATAACTCCTAGAATTTATTTATGTTTATTCATCTACTTATTAATTTATTCACTTGTTTCCTTCCTTCTTTCCTAAACACATACTTTTTCACTTTGAGAAATTCCAAATATATTTGTCTCTATCTCCATCATCTTCTTATAAAACTGCACATTGAGCTCCTTAGTAAATGCCTAACATCCCTTCTTCTTGGCTCTTGGACACTTGGTGCCTAATTTAGACACCTGTTGGTGTGTTTGTCTCTCCATCTCTCTGTTTTACCAAAGTTCTGCATCGATTAAGTTCTAATAAATCTGCTGAACTCACCTGACTCTTTCAGCTCATACTTAATTTTTCATTCAGTCACATCAAAGTAGGTGTTTATTTTCCTTTTCTTTATAAGCAGTTAAAGGGCCAAAGTAATTCCTTACTCAAAATGATCTGTAATTTTATCAGTATTAGTGATGGTTCCTTGATGGTGATTACATTTATACACTTTGCGTTATGGTTTCATAAGTTATTATGACCAAAAATATTTCTCATTTGGTGGGCAACCTTTGGGGGATTAGCCTTTCATGAATTTAATAGCTAGGATAACCCTTGCCTGAAGACAGCCACACAATTCTATTGCTAGGCCCAAACTCCAGTCTTTTTCAACATATTAGGACTCACAGGAGCTTTTGTTCCATTCATATAGTCTTCAAAAACCCAAAGTCACCCCCATGGTGTGGTGAAGCACCAGGGGAGTTTCTGAGCTGAGCCATTAAACTTGAGTGATAAACTGTCCTGTGTAGGTCCATAATTTGATTTTTCTACAGGATAGAGGAAATTCTCTATTCCCTTATGCACTTTTGAAATACATAGTTCACTTTATTCCTCAAGTTTTCTGGAAGTATCACCATTCTATCAATTTCCTAGCTTTCAGAAACCCAACAGAATAAATACAACACCAACATCGCTAAATCACACATTCTTGCCCCCCCCCGCCCTTCTATTTATCTGCCAGAAGTTTGTTACTGCAATGATAGAATTCTCAAAATCTGACAAAGACTGCAGCCAATGCTGGGCGTATGATGGCATATTTCTAGAAGCATGCTTCTGAGGTTCGAACTGTAGGAAATTAAAAGATTGCTTTAGAATGCCAATAGCATTATTAGAGCATAAGAGTCAACATTAATTTCAAATTTCTCTTAAATGCACCAATCGCAGGGTTGGTGTTGAATGCAAACCCTCTGAAGACAACTTTAGAGTGTAAAAATCAAGGGGAACAAAAGTTACTGAAAAGAGATTTCAGGCCTGTCTTGAAAAAGCCAAATCACAATTCTTCAAATGTATCCCACCTGAAATGAATTTACAAAAGAAACACACACGCGTGCAAATGCGTGTGTGTGTATGTACATACACACATACACATACACACACATGATTTTTCTAAACAATTTTCACTAGCACAAAAACTATTACAAGTACACATATTTACATAGACATCCTACAGAACTTGTCCAATGACACATGTATCTGGGATACACAGTCTAGTTGGACAATGAGTTGGCCTGAGAATTGAAAAGGGGGATGCTGAGGAGGGGGATTGCTTTCAGGAAATTACAGCTGTCTTTTACTAATCCCAAGCTTCCCATGACAGCAGAGCTCCACCTTCCTAACACTAACATTTCACTGTTGTTGTATGGCAGTAAGGCTACCTCCAAAGAACTAAATAAGAGTATTAAACAGAGGGCAAGGGGAAAGAGTACGATGGATGTGAGCGAGCTACAATATGCAACAGATAATTACCCAGAAAAACAGGAATAAGAGATCCCATCAGGGAATTTTAAAGTGAAGAGGGACTAATCACATGGTGTAATAGGGCTACTATTGGACCGGTGTTTCTCTATTGCAACTTTCTTCCTGAAGCCGTAACATGCAGTAGGTTCAGACTCTCCAACTCCTTCCCTCCTGCAACAAGAATTAGCTTTTCCTAAAAGGAGACAAAGCCTTCCCCAGGACCTGACCAGCCCTAGTTTCCATCATATAGCTTCCTGGACTCCTAAGGTCATAAACTCCATGAGAAGCAGGCCTCTCAGACTTGGTGGATTCCTAAACACCACTTGAATCAATATATATTTCACCAAGCCCTGATGATCTGATGCTATTAAAGCAAAGTAAACCTCCTTTTGTCAACTGTTCAAAAACTTGCAAGTGCCTCACTTCATTTCATCCTAACACTGAACCCAAACTAAGAGTGTGTGGTGTTAGAACAACCTCTGTAAAGAACAAGGAATGGCAGGTGAAAAGTCAAAGTGCTCCTTTGGTCTGAAGAAATCATGGAAGACTTCCAACATGTTGGATGGACCAGCTGTGGTAATCTTTTTGGGGGGGGAGGGAGGGGCAGGTATGTGCTATAGCTGCATAGGATGGCCAGGAATGGATGTGCTGTGATTTACATTTTTCAAGGGAACCCCCATATTGACAAGATCCCAGCTCCTTTTCAGAGTAAAAAAGTAATATTCTTTCAGTCATGTTATGTTTGGCGATGCTTAATAAGATTTAAACTTTGACTTCTGGATTCGTAGTCTTGGATACTGGAAACTACTTCACCACTTGGATATTGCAGGGGATCTCTATGAGCTCAATGATGTGGATACTCCTACAATAGGGCAGAAATCATCTCTGCTTCTCATTATATGTGACTTTTGCCCATGTTTTCCTGCAAATCTTCCTCTGTGGATCTATCCAACATTCTGGGGCCTTCTCCCTTGTCTCTAGATATTCTGTGAATAGCAATGAAGCATCTGGGCCATTCTTTAATCATAACCAGCTCACGTCCTTTTTTGATCTCTCTCTCTCACACACATACATCTAAGATGATATGTTTTATATCATTGGCGATAAGTTGTGCCCTACTTATTCCCACCACATACTTCTCAACTGCCCTTTGTGAGATCTTAATCAAAGTTAATTCTTCAGACATTCCATGCAACATAACTGGAAGAACTATTGTTGTTAAAAATGTGAAACAAAACTTTGTTTCCAGGAGAAGTATGGGCTCATTCAAAGGACTACAGAATTTCTCAAATGCAATCCAGCATCTTCTCCTTCTGTTGAATTTTGAGTGCATCTGCTAATCCTGTACAAGGTAAATGTCCTGATGGGCCATTCTATAGGTCGTCTATTTAACTGAATATTCTGTTTTTTAAAAAAATAGGTATTCTTTATCCTCTCCTTTTTCTGGGGTATATAGTTAGACTGAACTCTACTGAGAGATTATAATAACTATTAATAATAATAATTAGCATTTATGTAGCTTTTTAAGATTTACAAAGCATTTAACATGCTTTCTCATTTGATCTCACAACTCTGTGACAAAGATAGACAAACACAATTAATGTTGCATACTCTAAGATCCATAGTAGTTCCTAAAACAGAAATAATCTCATAGTATTTGAGGAAATAGCCTTTAAAAAGAAACTCTTTTAAGAAGGAAAAGAATTGGACCTGTTATTTCATTTGTATAGGGATAACTCAGGCAAGGAAATTTTCTCTTCCATTGCAGACTGACCCCCTTTTTTGTAATTTATAGTGTCAGAGCAGGGATTTTTAAACTTTTTTTTTGTACTATAGAACACTTTGGCAGGGTAGTGAAAACTGTGGACCCCTTCTCTGAATCATTTTTAAATTCATGATATAAAATGCATACCATTAAAAAGGAAACCAATATTATTGAAATACAGTTTTCAACAAAGTTTTAAAAACAAGTTTATGCACCCTGGGTTAAGAATACCTAGCACAGATTTTTTTTTTAAGAATACCGAATAGTTAAGTGATTTACATAGTCACTTGGCTTGTCACACAGTCAATATGTGTCAGAGGCAAAAATTAACCTACATACATGCTCCTGGTTTTGAGGCTAGCTCTCTGTCTACTACTAATAATATAAAAATAATAATAGCTAGAATTTATATGACACCTACTATGTGCCAATTGCTGTATTAAGCACTTTACAAATATTATCTCATTGGATTCTCATAACAACCATGGGAGGGAGGTACTATTATTAACCGCATTTACAGGTGAAGCAAACAGAGATTGTGACTTGCTCAAAATCACACATAATAAGTGTCTGAGGGAAAATCTCAACTCAGGTCTTCCTCACTCTGGGCCCAGCTCTCTATCCATTGAATAATCTAACTGTCTTTAACAACACCATTTTGCCTCTTTTGATAGGAGTGTGGATATTGGAATTACTTCTAATTCTAGAAATGTACCTCTCACCCTTGAGATGAAATTGTGAGAGATGGGATTGGTAACCAAATCTTTTTTGAAAGAATGTTATAATTTCATTTCTTGTCTTTGGAGTACAAGAAAATGGCCCTCAAATACGTGACACTTCTCTTTTCTCCTTTCCTCTAGCCCTTCAACTCAGCTTGTGTGTGGGGGAGGGGGGCAGTATGGAGAGAGTTGATCAGGGCTAGCAGATATGGGAAGGAAAAATAAAATAATCACATCCTTTCCTTAATCATCTGCTTGCTTTCTTAAATCCAATAGCATGCTTCGAAGCTTGGCTGATGTAATGAGTTTTATTGTCTTCATGAAAGTTGAAGAGCTTCATTTTGGAATGATCCTCAAAGGCCAGGGGAGTGACTTTTGGGGGGAACGGAGGGGAGATGAGGTTTCCTTTCTTACTCAGACTAAAGGTATAGCCCACTCACAGGCCCAATCACAATTCTCACTGGCATGGAGGCTTTAACTTGCTCTGGTTTTTCTGACCTGGGCTGATTTTCCCAAAGCTGCCTAGGGGATGTTCACCATAATTGTATGGGCCTTAGTGTAGACCCCCAGTTGGCTTTGGCCCTACTACAGATCAGCAGAACTACTCAGCTTAAGGGATCTCTATCCATCAGTCTCAGCCTTATCAACATTAGAGACCTTAGGTCTGCACCACCAGGCTGGAGAGGGAGTGACTATTTAAATTGTCATTTATCCCCTAGGAAAATGTAAACTCTTTGAGGGCAGGGACTATGGTAGGATCTGTATCTGTCAGAGGTTTACATAAAGGTATCTCCTACCTCAACCTCCTCCAGGGATTAGTTTTCCCTAAAAGGTCACAAACCTATCCATAAAACCTGACTGGCTCTTGCCTACCTTGATGCAGCTTCCTGGTCATATAAGGTCAAAGAAGTCCCATCTATGTAGAGTTGGGTCCTTCCAACTTGGTAGGTGTCTGAAGATCATGTGAGCTATCACAGTCTGCCCGGCTGACCAGACACTGCTTCCACATGGAGATGAGGGTGAGGAAAGCACATCCTTGTAATATTAGGGCTAAGTAAACTTCTTTTTTTTAATTATTCTATGACTTTCAAGTGCCTCATTTCATCCCTGAATCAAGGCCAAACTAATAGGGCCTCTGGCCCACCTCTAAAAGACAGATTTTAATTTTGTCTTTGCATCCTCAGTTCTTTTCAAATCTTTGTATATCTATTTATTACAAATGCACAGACATATATATATATATGTGCGGGCACATGTGTCTGTGTATTTGCTACAGTCCCATGATTTCAAAGCCCCTTAACATGGTAGGTACTTAATAAATGCATGTTAGATTGAATCAGACTGAATTCTTCAATTGGAAAATAAGAGAATGTCTTCCAAATGTGTAACTTTGCCACAAATGTTACTCTTTTCCTCTGCACAAATTCCAAAATGTGTGTGGA
Source organism: Trichosurus vulpecula (assembly GCF_011100635.1). Lineage (NCBI taxonomy): Eukaryota > Metazoa > Chordata > Mammalia > Diprotodontia > Phalangeridae > Trichosurus > Trichosurus vulpecula. The sequence continues at coordinate 201,728,050 of NC_050580.1, forward strand.
GGTGGAAGGGGAGGAACAGGAAGCCTCTCATTCAAAGAAAAGAAAAATCATACAATATATAAAACAGAAAAAAAGAAACCTTTTTACATGGGGGAAAAGGTTAACAAAAAGTTGGAATGAATTTGGTCATTTACCTGGAGTCTTTGTTTTATTCTTGCAAAGTGCATTGGGCAGATTATGTTAAAAACTAAAAATGGCTAACATCAGCAACATTTACAAGCCCTATAAAATGGAAATAGAATTGAAGATCATTTATTCTGTGAGGCTTCTCTTGAAAGTCAATTTTCATCTTAACCGAATCCGGAACAGCCAAGTGGGGAAAAAAAAAAAAAAAACCTAAACATCTGGGTGGCTTAGTGGAAAATGACAATAGACCTTTTTAGTATAGGACGTGCCTCAGTTTTTATTAATAACCAATCGCTCCATAAATTGCACCCTGTTGTGTAATTAAACCTACTGTATACCTTTAACAGAAGCCAACTCAAAAGGAATCCAGGGAGAGACTAACCTTAAAGAGCCCTTAAAGTTTGGGGCCATTGAAGTTACTTCTGTTCCCTGAAATAATAAATAAATGCCTCTCCTCCCTAGCAGCATAGGGCACAGATACCAGTGAAACCAAAGAGCTCTGAAAGGTTCTCCTGATAGAGATGGAAATAGAGTTGGAAATGTCATTGCTCCCATTTCCTCTTAATGGAAAGACCAGATTATTTCAATATGGGAACTTTAAGACTCTTGACAGCCCGACTAGAGATGACACACAGTTTATTTTATTTCACTTCTTCATATACACTTTACCTTCAATAACCATAAATCAAATAACAGAAGGCAGCAGCCAGTTTTGGGAAAGTGAACTACAATACTTCATTGAGAAGAAAAAAAAAATCATTGCAGAAGCTCTCTAAAAGCCAACTGACTATCTGAATAGATTAAATAAACAAAAGAAGGAATAAACAAAAATAAATAAAGAATTGAATAAGTAAATAGGAGTCAGGAAGACTCCTCTCCCAGAGTTCAAATCTGTCCCCAGACAATTACAAGCTGTGTGACCCTGGGCAAGTCACTTAACCCTGTTTGCCTCAGTTTCCTCATCTCTCAGATGATCTGGAGAAGGAAATGGCAAATCACTCCAGTATCTCTGCAAGAAACCCCAAATAGGGTCACAAAGAGTCAGACATAACTGAAAATGACTGAATTGAAGTGAAAAGGGGAAGACTGGGAAAGGAGAGAAGAGAAACTCAAGAATTCCTTTGCTTATTATGTAGGATCATCATTTTTTTTTTCTCTGTGATATTCTGGTTTATATTAACTGAACAGAAGTTTTAAAAAAAATAAAGCTTATGAGAGAATTTCAAAATGTTTTCCAGTTTGAAAACTGCCTTTACATAATCCTTTCATTTATCCTCAAAATAATAGCCCTTTGAGGAGCAAGGGCAGAAATAAAAGAAGGAAAGAAAGAATAAACAAAAAGAAATAATTGAATAAATAGATAAATAAAGATTTAAAGGGAAGAGTGGGAAAGGAGAGAAGAAAAATTCAAGGCTTATTTCATCTCCATTTTTCATATGAGCCAACTGAGGTTTAACTGAGGTGACTTGACAACCATGCTTAGTTGCCATCATTTCAATTCTACTTTCTATGGCAACTTCCAAAGGAAATAATCAAAGTTAGTTGGCCTTTACTATGTGTGTATAGTCAGTGACTGAGTAGGCAGCATGGTGTAGTAATGGCTAGAGTGGGGGACATGGAGTTAGGAAGAGCTCAGTTCAAATCAAACACTTAATAGCTGTGTGACCTGGGCAAGCCACTTCAGCCTCAGCTTCATTATCTATAAAATGGAGACAATGGTATCTATCTAACATGGCTATTATGAGGACCAAATGAGATATAAACGAGATGTAAAGCGCCATATAAACTCCAAAGTGCTGCATTAATGTTTACTGTCATTAGGTGGAGACAAGGCTGAATAGGGAATGGAGTCAGGTGAGTCTACCAGAAGGGATCACTGACATTCTTTTCAACTGTGCAAGTCTGTGCAAAGAGATCAGAGAGAAGTGATCTGAAAGTAAAGAATGTGAACCTTGCATTTAGCCCCAGATGTATTTGTTTTTAAATTCTCCCATCAGGCTGACAATGGAGAATCATCATGTCATGTGGCATTGCTTAAGTCATCTTCACAGAAAGGGAAAGATAATCAGACTTTCCAATCCTAACTCTCCAGTTCATCAAACTACAATAAGGACTTAGAGGCAGCTAAGGATCCAGAAATACAGAAGTAGTCATTTTCCCTAGTCTCCCTTCCATTGCTCACTTCCCACCCTCCAGACACTCACAGAAAAGTGTTTAAGTCACCAAAAAGACTTGCTTCCAAATTCAGTTCAGAGATTCATCTCTGTCCCATTCCCACAACTACCTTAGTTCAGACCCTTGTTACCTTTCACCTAGACTGTCGAGACTCATCTAATTGTTCTGCTGGTATCTAGTCTCCGCTACTGATCCATCTTCTATACAGCTGCCCAGTTGATATCTGTGGTCATAATTCTGACTATACTTCTCCCCTGCCCAAGAAGAATCAGTGGCTCCCTATTGACTCCATACAATACAAATTCCTCCAGTTGACACTTAAAATGTTTCTGGTTCCAGCCTATCTTTCCAGCAGATTGTTGTGCTTTATTTTTACTTTTTCAGGGGGTGAGGAGAATATTTAGGAAGGGATTCACAGCAACTCATGAAATAATCTACTAAGGCATAGAGGGGTTATAATTTGTGTTGGTTCAGAGTTTTAGAAATAACAACAAAATATTTCATTAGAAGTGTACTCCATGTTGAGATGGAAGCATTATCTTCGAAGGAGAGAGATAAATGCCTTGCATACTAATTAAATTTGATAGTTTTCTCAGTTTTCTTTGTAGAAGAAAATTAAAGTTGAGGTTTTAATCTCTCTGCTGGTATCCCCATCCCTGAAAGCCAATTTCAAGCCCTAAGTTTTCACTGTACCCCTTGTTTTCGCTGGTTTGTGTCAGAGAAAAAAACATACTCAAAGAGACCTAAAGGCACCATCTTCTCCTTGAACTGCAAGAGCAAAGAAAGTAAATCAAGCTTTGCACACTTAGTTCTTGATTCTTTACAGTAGTTAGTGTAGTTGGATTTGCTTCCAAATGGGTATTATTTTTCACTGTCCATTTTTAATCCCTGAACCATTTTAACTTAGATTCACCATGTAGTAGATACGAAACCTGCCCCCATTTTGCTTTTTCTTGTTTTCTCCAACTTTGCTCTTATGAAGAAACAATTTAGCCTCACAGAAACATTATCATTCATTTCTAAGTTGGTGATCTCCAAACTCAAAACCTTCCTTCTTTCCTAGGAATGTTTGTTAACCAAGTCATAACCCTTTGTGACTGAACTAGTAGTCATACCCATTTTTGGTATCTATACACATGTTGCCTTCTTAAAAACTTTTATATTGTTTCTTCTTTGCATTATTCTTTTGGTATTATACTGCAGCTCACTGTAACCGCCATACTAACCCTAAAGATAGATAGACAGATAGACAGACAGATAGATAGATAGATAGATAAATAGATGGGTGAAAGGATGGACAGATGGATTGAAGGATAGATGGCTGGCTGGCTGGCTGGATGGATGGAGAGACAGATAGACAGTCAGACAGACCAACAGACATAGACAGACAGATAGATAGATAGATAGATAGATAGATAGATAGATGGATAGATGGATGGATGGATGGATAGACAGATAGACAGACAGGCAGATGCAGACAGACAGACAGATAGATAGATGGATGGATTGATGGATAGATAGATGGATGAATGGATGGACAGATAGACAGACAGACAGATAAATGGATGGGCGAAAGGATGGACAGAAGGATTGAAGGATAGATGGATGGATGGATGGATGCATGGATATACAGATAGATAGTCAGACAGAGAGACAGACACAGACAGACAGACAGACAGATAGACAGATAGACAGATAGACAGGACAAATGTATAGATAGGTAGAGAGGAAAACAAAAAATGTAAGTACTTACTATTTGCCAGGCATTGTGCTAAGCATTGTAGGTACAAACACAATCAAGCAAGATACCTTCTGCTCTCAAGGAGTTGACAGTCTTATAAAGGAAAATACCACATAAAAGTATTCCAAGAAATAGGGGCTGAAGGGAGGGCATAGTGTGGAGATGATCAGGCAGTAGCTTGGGGACCTGGTCCCTAGAGAGATAAGGCCAAAGCTCATCTTATCAGAAGCTGGGAACCACAGACTTCAAATATTAATTTTTCAAAAAAGATTTATATAAATTTTCTTTATAATATATAATTATAAAAATATATTTACATAAATATTGAAATTAAACATAGATATCTTCATTAAGAGGATTTTTCTTTAAAAAGTATTCAAACTCAGTTATTCATTGGTAGACTCCTGCTTTTTGACATCAAAACCTCAAGCACTTCATCAATGATTTAGAAAGTATTTTATATGGATATTATCACCTCTTCTTTCTACTTAAATCATTTATTTGTGTCATTAACTCCTTAGTTAATGAGTTACCGTAAGGTCATTTAAACTTTTGGTGCTCTGGGCACTTCATCCTCTGATTTATTCCACTATAAGTTATAGGTGAGTTGCCACATTGCATTAATGGAGGATGGTTTAACCACAGGAGTTCCTTACTCTAATAAATTCACAAATATGGATCAAGATGAGAACAAATGAAAATTCTCGAAAATAACCTCCAACCAAGTCAGAACTTAAAAGCAAAAGAAAAACAAAAAAACCCAAAAGTTTGCTTTTTATATTAAGGGAAAAACAGAAACAAAAAGAAACTTTAATCCTTTAAGCCAAGACTTTCAATCAGTTCCCTACTTCTTGAATTTCTCAAGTTACTCTGTAGGATGTAGAATATGGGAGTCTTCTGCTAGGACTTTAAGAGTGTGTCTTACTTAAAAGCAAGTCTCATCCATATAGCTGATTGTATTTCATAAATTATGCAGAAAGGTAAATTGTCAAATTCAATCATGATCTTAGAACAATGGAGCATCAGATTTAAAATCAGCAAACTGAGGTATAAATCCCAGTTCTGTTACTTCTGTGACCTCCAGCAAGTCATTTAACACTTCCTGGCCACAATTTCTTATCTTTAATATGAAGAGGTTGGGTCTCGTGGCCTTTGGGATCCAGAGCTATATCTATGATCCTTGATCCTCCAGTAAATCCCCTCCAAGGGGATCCAGCCAATATGTTGGGTGCCTTTCTTTAGCTCTCTTGAGAGTGCATGGAACCAATGAATGAGCAGATTATTTATCATTCATCCCCAGCATTCACTATATGACCAACTCACCCCCTTTTCTAGTCACACATGTGTAATGGTATGTTTTATATCCCTTCTCTTGAATTTTTCTTCATTGGCAAGGTAGAGCACCTTACTAATGACAACCATGCACCTCTTCATGGTACTGTTATTCTTTAGAGAATGTAGTGTTCCATGCTTCATGGTTATATAGGATCCCTGCATGAATATTGATGTTAAAAATATGGACTTTTTTCAAGGAGATATTGCAGGGTTACTAACATTACTGCAGAATTTTCCAAACTCCTTTAAGTAATTATGGAGCTCTTTAAGAAGGCTCTACAATGTTCTAGGGTTGAATTCGGTGAACACAATGTCATCTACAAATAAGAGATTCTGGGAGACTTTACCATATGTATGGAATTCTCCTTTCATTGGGACCGTGCATTGGTCATCCTCCATGTATAGTGGCAAACACCTTTGATCATAAGAAAAATATACAAAGTAGAGTATGGGGCATATACATTAAAAAATTACAAAGTTCTATGAGAGTTTGGAGTAAAGACTGATCACTTCCAACTGGGAGCATCAAGAAAGGATTTATGGAGAAAGTGGAATGTATGATGAAGTGTGAATGTTAGGTAGAATTTCAACAGTCTGCAAGGAAAAAGTCCTCTAGGCAGAGGGCACATCACAGGCAAGGCACAGAGGAGGGAAACAAAAGAGCAAGTCCAGACACAGTCCTTTCCAAAAAACAATAATTTCTCAAATCCTTCTAATATTCTTCAATATTCTCCATTGAGCTTTGAATACTGAAGTCCTTCTAGGATACCTTCCTGGTTAGTAATAACCTAAAACCAATAGTGGCTGGGTAAATATGCTAAGGCATAAACCTTAAAAGCTAAAAACTAAAACCTAAAAAGATGAAATAAAAAAGGACCTTAGGGGTCCTTAGATTGGAGTAGCAATATCATGTTAGGAAGCAGGAAAACAATTTTGATGTTTGGTTTTATTTCTATTAGGCATTTATTTTTTAAACATTTATCAGTTTAAGAGTTTTTAAAGACTTAAGATAACACACCTTTCCCCCTTACAATACCTCTCTCTTTGCTGTCTCTGTCTACTTCAATGCAAACCAGCTGTGTTCTTCAGAATCAAAGCCTTGTCAAGTCACCTGGACAACTCAGCAGTAATAACAAGCTCTTCCAATAAATAGAGGACACCCAACAAAGAATCTTTATGGACAGACGGACTGTGCTAGGAAGCTGCATAAGGACCCTGGAAAGACTGAGTAGGAAAAAGAAGAATGCCGGAGATGAATAAGAATCCAGAAGCTGAGGCCATAGGACTAGACATAGCAGGATACTGACTAACTAGGCAACGTGTGTTTCTCTGCCACCCGATATTAAGTGCCATCACATGGATAGAGCTGATGGAGTGATATAAGGACAAATCATCATACACTGATTATTGTGGACTACTTATATTTGCCCTGAAGTGATGTGGAATTTCCATATTCAAAAGCAAGTAAAAAGAAAACACATCCCAAAGTCAAATATAAATCTTTAGGGGATTATGTGCACTTCTGGATTTTCCACATGACTGCTCCCCTTCAAAAGCACAGAAAATCAAGAGCTCATTTACATTATCGATATACATTTCTGCTCCTCTGTGGATTCTGAAAGTTTCTATATTGTTAAAATCAGACTGAACAAAGCAATTCTTTTTTGACACAAAGGTAAATTTTAGAGTTTAACAATGGGAATAGATTGCTGATATAAATGGATCTCAATTTCCCTAAGCAGTAAGCTAACATTTTCCCTATTGTTTATATTACATATTTGTGTTCATTTCTTTTGCCTATTTCTAACCAACTTCTTTGTTTAAAAAAATAATGTTATGTATTCTCCTTTTCACTCCATTGTTGTGTCTGTTTAGTTGTTTCAGTCATAACCCATTTGGAGATTTCTTGGCAAAGATACTGGAGTGGTTTGCCATTTCCTTTTCCAGCTCATTTAATAGATGTGAAAACTGAGGTAAACAGGATTAAGTGATTTTCCCAGGGTCATATAGTTAGTGTCTAAAGTCAGATTTGAACTCATGAAGATGAGCCTTCCTGACTCCAGGCTTCACACTCTATTTGCTGCACCACCTATCTGTCCCTATCACTGCCCCTTCACTCCACAGAGGTTACTCTTCTATCATAACAGTAAATTTTGCTTTCATATTCCTATTTTGTGGTTGTAACACTTCTAATTAATAGCATTTTTCTCCCACACACCTTGAATAAAAATAGTGTCTAATAAATATCTGTGCAATGAAAGTATCCTGAATATTTTTCCTTCTGGCAGACAGAATGGCATATGCAAAATATATTGAATATAGAGTTGAAAAAATTGGATTTGAATGCCAAGATGGGCTTCTCACTACTTATGTGACCTTTGGAAAGTCACTACATTTATCTGGGTCTCAGATTCCTCATCTGTAAAATAGGAGACTTGAACCAGCACAGAGGAGACAATAAGTACACGTTGACTTGCTTCCAGCTCAAAATCTGCTATCCTTTAGTATCTTTGCTGGTAATAAATAAAATCTCTACAAATATTCTAAGTCAGTTACATAGATATACACACATGTACATATGTATATATACACACATGTATATATACATCCATATATACATTATATAATACATATATGTGTTATATGTGTGTGTGTGTGTGTGTGTATAAAATTTTCTTTCTTACACAGTCCTTCTTTCAAGAGAGGGAGTAGTATGTCATTCAACATTATCTACTATTTGACCCTAACCTACTATTCCAACTTGATTTCCCACCTCTTCCCTGTTATGTCTCTTGGACTCCCCACAAACCGGGTTCCTTGAAATTCCCTGAATAGAACCTATGTTTTCCTCCTTCTGATTTTATCCATTCTATTTCCTTTACCTGGAATATCCTCACCCCAATCTCATCTCCAACTGTGTAATAACAACCACACTGGCACACCCAGGATGGATGCTGCTGCAGGTTCTTTTATCTGCTTTACTAAGGAAAGATAACTATTTCCAAGGTCAATAATCTTTTTTAATTAAACAAAATACAAACAGAGAAAAGACAGAGGAAAGAAATAAAGACCAACAGACAGGGCTCTACTGCCTGAATCAAAGCTTTACATTCATCACTGAATCGAGAGAGCCTTTACCTCTGCGGAGTTGGGGAGCTCTGAATATACGGCCACTTAGATTCTTGATCAGGGAATCACAACATCTTTCTCATAAGTGAACCCCCAAAGCAAAAGCTCACCTCTCAGGGGCTCAGTGACTAATTGGAAATTAACAAAAAGTGTGTAAGCCTTCCAACAAGCAAGCAAGCTTCCCTTAATGGGCTCCACAAGAGGTCTATTGATGGGCAGGGAAGATCTTATTCCCATTAACCTTACAAACTGTTAAAATGTTACCCATCCTTTCATGCCTCTTCCCCCATGCAGTTTTCCTTGATTCTGCAGTCACTTCTGCCTCTGAACTCCTAGACCATGTTGTTTATTCTTACTCTCATTTAAATTTTTTTTAAAGCATCTATTAATTTATGGCATTTATATTCCACCTTCTATTATTGGTACATACATCTTATCAACCTTAGTAGATTGTAAGCTACCTGAGGGCAGAAATCTTGTCTTATCTCCTTCTCCTACTTCTTTTATCAGTGAAACTGGACTCCACCTCTCATATCCATGACTTTGCAATGGAGATTTTTTTTTTCTCTTTCAGTTCACAGATATTTATTGGATGCTTACTTTATACAATGTGAATGGGAGAAATGCAGGTCACAAAGAGTTGGAATGATTGAAATGCTTGAACAGCAACAACAAATGAAGAAAAAAGCTTATAATTAAAAGTACTATAACCACAAAAATAGTGATATAAAAACATTTATGTGATGATAGGCTAGATATGTAATGCCCACCTAGAATGTACTCCTTCACCTCATCTCTTAGAATTCATCATTTCCTTCAAAACTCTGTTTTAGTACTACTTTCTACACAATTTCTTTCTTGATCTGCCTACTTACTAAGGTCTCACCCATTAAAACTGACCATTTCCTTATTTTTATGTAATTATGTTTATATTGGATAGATTCAAGATTCTTGAGGACAGGGATTATATCACTTTTGTTTTAGTATCCCCTGCACCTAAGACAGTGCCTGGCACATAGCAGGTGCTTAAGAAATGCCTGTTGATTAATTGATTGGCGACCCCCACAGTTCCTTATACATAGTAGATGCCCAATAAATGTTTATTTGATGAAAGAACAATTAAGCCACTTTCTTTTATCCCACACAAGTAGCAAAAGTCCTATTGCTCTTTTCCTACCTAACTGAGTTGTTTCCCATTTAATGTTATTTTCCTAATCCATAGGCTTCACCTAAAGATAAAAGTGAATTTGAAAGTAATTTTATTTTTACTTTGTCTCATGATGAAATGTACTAGTCTCACTGAGAAAACTTTGAATCCCTCCTTTCAATTAAATATGACTCTTTAAAATCACAAGTGTTTTTCTTCTATACTTTTAAAAATTAACCTATTGATACTCCATACAAAGTCTTATCTTAATAATGGTATTTTAATATGGTATTTGGTATATGGTATATTGGTATACCATATTTGGTAATATGGTATCTTAATATGGTATTTTAGTACAACTCTTATCAAAACATATCAGGGAGAATCTAGTTGCCATAATAAATTTCTGTTTCCTCTTCCTTTGCTTTCCTAATACTTGACTCACATAGAGTCTCAGTCATATGGTTGAGTACTTAATATCTACCTTGACATCTGGGTTCTTGCTCCTCAATTCCCCTTTCATCATCATTTATTGAAACCCTAGTTGTTTTCTTGTATTCCCCCTCTTTCTATTGTTTTTATAGTGGTTTTTATCGCTATCACCATCATCACAAATCTCAATCCCAATCCTGAACCTTTCGCACCAAATCTCTTTCTTTCATAGATTTCTTCAGTTCAATAAAATTATTTCCTCTCTAAACAGTCTTCCCACAATTTAGGATCCTAATTGTTGGACACAGGATCACATGACCATAGATTGGGATCTAAAAGGGACCTCAAAGGTCAAGGCAAACCTCTTCATTTTGTAGCTGGGAAAACTGAGAACAAGAGAGGGTAAGTGGGTCACTAAGGTAATGGGGGCTGCAGAGCTCTGATTCAAGCTGAGTTCTCATTACTACAATTTCAGAAGGAAAGTTCCTCATCCTTTCCACAGCATCATGGGGCCTCAAATTCCATCTATCTCACAGATATCTCTATCAAATTTTCTTCTTTTGTAAGTATGTATTCCATTTCCCGTTCAATTTCTGGACAAAGTGAATTATTTTGTAGCAAAGAAAATCAAATACATAGGAAAAAATGCTTTATTTCCTTTCCACTAAGACACAATCCAGAAAGTCTCCAAAAGAAAGAAACCCAGAATCAAAGAATTTCAGATATGGAAAGCCATGTAACGCATCAACTTGGGAGCTGAATTTATGTCCTAGGATATCAGTGTGATCTTTGTTCTCTGTATTTCTTGAAAGGAAAATGAAAATATATGAGATTTGAAATAACACCATTTGGAATTCAGTGATGACCCACAAACAAAAAGTAAGATCACCTACTCAGACAACCATTCTTAACAAATATCCTGGACAAATAATACCCAAGTCCATGTATCTCCCTGAAGAGAAAAGAGCATTATCTTTCCTTAACTCGATTGTAGACTATGATGTCCTGAGGCAGTAAAACATAACATCAAGTTTGCAAAGAGAGCTATATTTTATTGCTCTATATAATGTGTTTCCCTATGTTTTACTGCTAAGAGTCAGTTAGTCAATAAACATTTTTTAAGTACCTACTATATGCCAGGCACTATGCCAAGTACTGGCAATACAAAAAGAAGCAAAAGATAGGCCCTGCCTTCAAGGACCTTACAATCTAACAGGGAAGACAACAGGCAAATAAGTATGTCCGAAAAAGCTAGAACAGTGTCCAAGTAGTAATTCCATCCCAGCCCTCAAATGGATGCTTTTTAAATTCCTCAGTATATAAGTTCTTTCTTTTGGGGGGGGGGGGCGGAGCATGAATAACAAGTGTACTGACTGAATAAACCTGGGTACTCAACATCCATGCTTATTAGACCATAGGAAAAGGGCACAAAATATTGGCATTGTTTTCTAGAATTTGTCCTCTTTGATACAACAAAGGGGATCGTGTTCAAGAAATGCCACGTTACCCCTAGATCATTTCTATGGACAAAATCCAAATTGCACTTGGAGTCAGAGCAAGAGTAAAGGCTTCAGCTATCTGTGTGGTCAGCAATAAAAAACTGTCCATACCTAGTAAGCCCAAAGATACAAGAAATGATATTTGCATTACTCTGCAGTGGCTTACCAGTGTTAGTACAAAATGACAACATTGTTTTTAGCCTGTTTCCGTTAACCAGATTGACAGAATTACAGGTTGACATTATTGTGAAATTTTTTGATGTATCATGTTAACGGCACCAGTTTGATTAGCCTTGATTGACAGCTGGGACCTGCACAGAAAGTACAATCTCAAAAGTATGAAGTCAGGGCATTCTAGATGACTTCTGCAATAAACAAAATCTCTAGGTGATTTAATTTTGAATTAACCAGGAATTTCACTCTACTTGCCTTCTATCCGAAGTTTGCTTCCCTCATCCTCATCTGAAGGCTAAAGCTATAAGAAAATGAGCTAGAATGCTAATGTACTTTTGAATGAACTGCAAATTGGTTGAAGCATTCTGGAAAACAATTTAGAATTATATGAGGAAAGTCACCTGTTTAATGCTCTTTGACTCAGAGGTCCTACCACTGGGGTCATACCCTAAGAAAGACAGAAAGAAATGTCCCTGATAGACCAATCCAATCAAATAAACATTTATTAAGTGCCTACTATGTGCCAGGCAGTGTGCTAAAGATGAAAAATGTTTATAGGAGCTCTTAGTATAGTCTCAAATAGCAAAAACAGGTTCTCCATCATTCAGGGAATGACTCAACAAAATGTGATATATGAACATAATTTATATTGTTATAGCATTTATTGGAAAGATCATTGGCTATGGAGTCAGAGGACATGGGTTCAGATTCTGTTTCTATCAGTCATTTAACCTTTGTGAATTTCCTCATCTGTAAAACAAGGAGATTTATCTAGATAGCTTCTAAGGCCTTAAATCCCTTCCTTAATAATTAATAATCCAAGTGTATAAAACTATGATCATAAGTCAAGATGAATATGAGAGATTCAGAAAAAGACAAGAAAATTCAAAGGAAGCAATACAGAGGTAAGAAAGTAGAATCAAGACCACAAAATGCATGGCTACAATAATGTAAAAGTTGTCATTCAGTTGTGTCAGCTATGTCCAACACTTCGTGACCTCATTTGGGGTTTTCTTGGAAAAGATACTGGAATGCTTTGACATTTATTCCTTCAGCTCATTTTACAGATGAGGAAACGGAAGCAAATTGGTTTAAGTGGCTTGCCTAGGGTCACACAGCTAGTAAGTGCCTGAGGCTAGATTTGAACTCAGGAAGATGAGTCTTTCTGATTCCAGGTATGGCACTCTATCTCGCTGCCCTACGATGTAATTGTTAGAGAGACTAAATAGCAGCAGAATTCATATTAATGCAATAATCAATCTCAGTCCCTGAGAAGAGAGGAAGAAATGCTCCTCTTTCTTCTTGCTAGAGTAGAGTGGGGCTATAGGTATAGAATGTTGAATATGTTGTAAAAAATGACTTGTTTGTTGATGAGTTTTGTTTAACAATTTTTCTTTGTTGTAAGGGAAGGTTCCATGGGGAGATATGTTAAGAAATGACTTTGATGTAAAAAGAAAACAAAAAGTATGCCTAAAATTATTTTAAAGAAAAAAGTCAGGCTATTGTTATAAAACAAACCTGAATAGCTGCTGCTTTCAGGAAGAGAGAGAGAGAGAAAGACAGAGACAGAGAAAGAGACAGAGAGACAGAGTGAGACTGAGGGGAGGAGGGAGGGAGAGACTGAAAAACAAAACAAAACAAAAACATACTGAGTATGCCACTGCCCTGTTTTACTATTTGAAGAAACTAAGAAATCTGCTCTACATGCTGTGTTTCTACATAATACCTTACTTGAGATATTAAGCCTCTAAAAATTCAATCTCAAAACCCAGGCATATGCAACCATCTGAGCTATCATCGTCCTTCAATGATGTTTCTCTCCTACAGCATCCTAATCTGTTACCCAAATACAAGTTGAGATAGTTTTAGACTCTGAAACTGGAGGCTAAGCTGTCGAGTGAATTAAGTACAATAGTTGTTCTTTTTTTCCCTCTGGCTCCCTAGGGTGACTCCAACCTACAATTCAATATGGAATGAGAATGACAGGCTCCATTCACCTTGTAGATTACAGTCATTCATACTGGAAAGTTTGGGCACATTATGAGATGCAATTAGACATCACTGATACACTCTACTTGCCACCTGACTTAGTTTAAACACAGTCATGAAACCTCAGATCAAACCTCTGAAAATTCTTGTGAACAAAGAACTCACTCAAAAATGTCACAACGTGGTTCCCTGCTTTGATTCATTTTGGAAATCTACGACCACAATTATACTGCCAATGGAAAAGCATAGAGAGTCACAAAGAATTATTCACGATGCTCCATAGTACCTTCATTTGTTTTGCAGGACGGTTAAAATTAGATGCTTTAACACTGATCCCTCTGAGCCCTGGTAAGCAAAATATATTCTTAGGGGAAAATATGCCGTCATAGAAAGCAAATAAATGCATTCAAAACAGGTTTGCATATGATCTGCAAAATCTTACTTTTTTAATTTTGATTTTTAAGTATGGTGAGTGAAGACCAGTAACTGAAAAGTTATGGTAGCCTTTTGTGCTAAATTATCTACATCGGTCAACTGATTTTCCAGCTTACAGAGTCTAGGTACCAGTAGGCTCATATATCTATCTATATTCATGTTAGAATTATACAGATTTACTTTGAAGCACATTAATGATTCCAACTAAGTAACTGGGTATGGGAAACAAACCTAACCCAACTTTCCTAGAGACTCTATATTCTCAACACTCAGAATCCAGTCTGTCTGACCCCACTCTTCCCCATACCTTTAAGATTTTTACTTTTATTTGTCCCTCTTGTTTTTTACATTATCTTTATTTCTACAGATATCATTTCCCCATGGCTTTCCAGAATGGCTGGACCAATTCATAAAATTAACTCACTTGTTTTTCCATAGCCCTTACAGCATTGACCATTTCCATAATTTGTCATCTCTGTCAATTTTGGGGTGTGAGGTGAAGCTCCTAAGTTGTTTTAATTTGAAAATCTCTTATTGGTGATTTGGAGCAGTCTTTGATAGTTCGCCCCTCAATACTTCATAGCTCCAGTCTTCTGTCATTAGTAGAATTTTTCCATTTCCATTTCATTTGTTTAAATTCCTGTGTTGTTCCTATTTATTTGAGTTTAGTAAGTTTACACATAAACAGAGAAGATAATTTGAATATTTTTACAAACAAGATAATTTCAGCCCCATGGGACCCGAACTTTTGCTGGCCAGCTCTTTTGGGGTAGCTTCTTCAGTCTATTGCTCTTGAGTATTCTTTTATGCCTAAAACCTACAATTTCCTATTTATTAGTCCTTATCTGTGTGCAGCTAGGTGGCACAGTGGATAGAGTTATGGGTTTGGAGTCAGGAAGATTCGTCTTCCTGAGTTCAAATCTGGCCTCAGACTCTTAGTAGCTGTGTGACCCTGAGCAGGTCACTTAACCATGTTTTCCTCAGTTTCCTCATCTGTAAAATGAGCTTGAAAAGGAAATGACAAATCACTCCAGTATCTCTGCCAAAAAAACCCCAAATGGGATCACAAAGATTCAGACATGACTGAAAACCAACTGAATAACAATAAAGTTGTGTTCAAACACAGATTAACACCTCCCTAAAGATTTATCTCTCAAAAATGCTAACATTAAAATATCATGATTGCTTTTTGTCAGTTTCACTCATAGACATTGACTTCTTACATTTTTTCAAAGTATTCAACAAAAGTCTGTTGGGACAAGATAGAGAGTTGTGGATTGGATAATAAAAAGAATTGAGTAGATTCAAAGCTGGTTGAAAGACTGAACTTAAAAAGCAAGTAATTTCTTAAGTTCAGAATAAAATAAATAAAATAAAATAAAACAATGAGTAACGGGGCATACCTGATTATACAAGGCATCCCAAAAGTCTTAATGTAGTTCAGCTTGAAACTGTTATCTCTTGGGGTGTGCAACACGGATATGTTCTAATTCAATTAAATATTTTTTATCAGCTTTTAGATGACAACATAGATGTGATCTTAACAAATTAGCAGAAAATACAAAGCTGCAAGTTTATATATGTTATATGGATCATCAGGATTTTAAAATACTTTGACAAACTAGAATTTGAAATGAACGTAATAAGTTGAACTATCAGAGATAAATGTAAAATATTACATTTAGATTTAAAAAATCCACTACACATATACTAGATGGAAGCACTTAAAATAACCTCAGTATTTTAGTGTACTGCATGCTCAATATGAGTCAATAGAAAACCATGGAAGGAACAAAAGTAAATCCTATTCTAGAATGTATTAACAGAAGCTTACTTGTGTTTGTCTGTTGTTCTTGAAGAGGACCATGACATCAGGGAAATGATGACATGACTTGCAGTTGACTTTGATTTCAGTGAGGGAGGGCTGTGCAAGGTCACCAGCCTCACTTTCTCCTCCAGAGCCATCTGGGTCCAGTGGCCTGATATTCACCAGGAAGTCTGGAGATGGCCCAGGATGCAATGGGGAACCCTGGCCCTTTTAGGCTAAGGCCTTTTGGGGTTCTTACTTTGAGTGAGGTAACCCCTACTCAGTGAATAGGCCTCTTTACGAAGTTAATCAAGGGGTGGCCCCTTTAATTAAAACTCAAAACAAAATCAAACTGGGAGGGGAAGTCCCTCAGGGTTCCTGGCCAAAAGAGAAACAGTTACTATTTACTATTTCCATTCACTCTCTGCAAGGAGGGCAGGGACCTATTGTCCCATCTGTGAGCTCCAGAGTGAGTGGGTTTAAGGCTTGGTTTTTGAGAGAGAAATCTAGCCAGTAAACCCAAAGTTAAGGAGGCCTCCTTAACTCCTAGCAGAGAGTGGATGTAAAACAGAAGCTTAGTATTTGGGACAAAGAAGGATAGAGTTGGTCTTGTGGTAATCTGCTCTTGGAGGCCAGCTATGGAGCATTAAATTCAGTTCTGAGTACCACATTTCCCAACTGGAACAGGAAAGTGACCAACACAATGAGAGCACTAGAAGCTGTATCATTCAAGAAATTTTAAATTTGGGAAGAAAAGCCTTAGGGAGGCCACGATAACCATGGTCAAATATCCGAAGGTCTCTCATGTGGAATGGGGATTAATCGTTCACCTTCTTTGATGGGGTCAGAAGTAGGACTAAACGGTAGAAGTTGTAGAGAGGCACATTTCAGGAGAAGAGAAGAAAAAAAAAACTCTCTTCTTTATAATTATATCCATCCTATGGTAGAATGGTTTCCCTCAGAAAGTATTAAATTATCTATTGTTGTTGAGTCGTTTCAGTCGTGTCCAACTCTCCATGACCCCATTTGGGGCTTTCTTGGCAAAGATACTGGAGTGGTTTGCCATTTTCCTCTCCAGTTCATTTTACGAGGAACTAGGACTATTCAAATAAGGCTGTATAACAACTTGTTGGGGATGGTGGATAAAGAATTACTGCTCAGGGATGGGCTAAATTTTATGTCCTCTTAGGTTCCTTCCAATTCTAAGATTAGCTCTGAAAGTTAATGGTCTTCACAAAATATTTTGAGGGCCTATAGAAAGAAGGTAACACAAGTATTTAATTCTATCCGTCCTTATCATTTCCATCTGGCCTTCCTAGTTTCCTTCAAATCTCACTTAAAATCACACATGCTACAAGAAACATTTCCCCAAGCCCCCCAATACTATTACTTTCCCTCTGTGGATTTATCAAGTAGATACAGATATAGATACAAGTTTCTTTGTACACGTTTGTTCACATGTTGTTTCCTCTGTTGGACTATGGGTTCCTTGAGAACAAGAACTATTTATAACCTTTCTTTGTATCCCTATCACTAAGCATAGTGCCTGGCACATAGTAGGTGCTTAATAAATTGGCTAACACTTTCTTCTTAGTTTTTGGCTAGTACAGTTGTCATAAACTTTAAAATATATGTACATACACATATATGTTATATGTGTATATCATATATAATAAATTATGCTGCAGTATTCCAATGGATCTAAAATCCTGTTGATGTTTATATACATAATTATATATATATATATATATATATATATATACATATGTATGTATGTATGTATATACTCCAGTGTGGATTTTTAACCATGCATGTCTATAACTTTTGTCTATATACTCTTATAACTTAACCTTGAATCCATAAAGTAGTATATTAATGAGGGTCTTTATGATTGTCATCATTAGCATTAGCAGTAGTAGTAGTAGTAATCATTGTCCTAGTAATAGTAGTACTAGTAGTTATAATTTTATGGACTGGTCAATTGGTGATAACGAGAGCTGACAGGTAGACAGCCAAAGTGTTCCAATGATACCCTTACCATGCCAAAAGGAAGTGAGAAAGATGTTCTAAGTAAATGAATGGATGCTCTTTGTCAAACTAGTGGAGAACATAAGCAAGAGATGCATAGGATGGGCAGGCATGGGTGGACTGCAATCTGCCTTATTGGAGGAAACTTTGGAATCAGTGATATAGATAATAGATTTTTTTCAAGTTAATGTCATTATTATTATTATCATTTTCACTGTAATAATTATGGGACCTAGCATATAGTAAGCATTTTGTAAATAATTCTTGATGGATGATTCTCATTTTTTCAGTGGTCCTTATGTAGAAATAGCTTTGGGACATGTCACTAGTCTGCTAATATTGTGGTATATTTCAATATTCTGTGGGCTATTATACAGCTGGATAAAAAAAACTGTGATTATTTTCTTTGTTAATTTTTTGGTAGTTGAATAAAAACATTAGATATTAAGTCCATCTTCAGTAAGCTTATTGAAAGCCTCCTCAGTACAACTCCAGGAGTAAACAAGATGATAAGGGTGATAAACTCTAACCTATATGGGCACATGACTCTCTTCTTCTCTTAAGTCTCTCTATTTCACAAGCTTTTTTCTTCCACACAGCTAGGAAATTCTTCATATTTGATATGGCCACCTTGATTAAAATGTTATTCTTAAGTTTTTTAGATGATTGTTTTATCCAGCTGATTGTGGGCAACATATTGGACTTTGACAATGACCCAGCAGAGTTTATTGGTTGAGTTATCAAAGAATTTTGAGGTCTGTAATAGTGGAATGGGTATTTGATGTCTCATAGTGTGTGAAAGATAGTGAGCTTCTGATGCTTAATTGTAGTCCAGGGCCATGTCTTCCAAGGTATTTGCTAAATTTTTGTTGCCTGCTCTTACATATCACACAGTTTATACCTTTCCTTGCATAAACTGCAATGATTACTAAATCTAGGTACCCTAATGATTATCCTTCTATAATTTCTGGTGATAACCTGCTGATTGCCATCATAAAGGTCTGTATTTTCAGCAATTAATCAACAAGCTTTTATTAAATGTTTACTATAAGTAAGATAGTCTGCTAAAGGCTAGGAATAAAAAAAGAGGCAAAATAGTCACTTTTTTTGAGACCAAGACTCAAAAGAAGGAAGGAAGGAAGGAAGGAAGGAAAGAGGGAGGGAAAGAAAAAAGAATGAATAAAAAAAGAAAGAGGGAAAGACAAAGGAAAAACAAGAGCATAATTACTACAGAGAAGTAGGGGGAAATTACATGAACTGATGCAAAATGAAGTAAGCAGAACCAGGAAAATAATACACATAATATAAAAACATAAATGGAAAGAAAAACAATTATAATAAGCTTAGTCCCAAAGAAGAGATATGAAATGAACCCATCCCCCAGTCCTTTACAGAGGGAGTGACTCGATGGGTACATATAGTGTCATGTATATAATGTCAGAATTTTTTCAAAATATTGGTTTCTTTTACTAAATTGTTTTCCCCCTTTCTTCCTCTTTTTTTCCAATTTTTAAAAAAAAAATTTAATCTGTCTTACATGGGGATGGCTCCCTAGGAGGAAGGAAAGGGATTCAAGGTAGAACCTGGATGATGTAAAAACAAAAGATATTAATAAAATCAATTTAAAATCAAAAAAGTAAATTTCTGGACACTACACACTATTGACTTTATGGAAACTGAAACTCCTAATAGTAAGTTACGTTTGTAAGCATTTTAAGTTTCCTAAAACACTTTCCTCATGACCAAGTTACAAAGTAGGCCATATATATATAATATATACATACATATATGTATGTATGTATGTATGTATTATCACTCTTATTTTACGTGTGAAACTGAAGTGACTTAACCAAAGCCCGATAACCAATCAGTTGCAGAGCCAGGACCCACACATCCATATTTCAGGCCCCAGCTTTTTATAGTCCTACTAGAATATCACTACTATTTAAAAAAAAAAAGGCAACCTGGTAACATTCTCAAGAAGCTCTGGTTCTTCCAAAAGATTTTTCTTGTAGCTGGAGAATGAACTGAGCTGCTTAAGAACTGCAAAAATCATTTCTTTTAACCTGTGCTCATAGAGCAGCTATTTTTAAAATTATAAATTACATTCTCAGGCTTTTGTTATCTAAAGATAAATATCCTATCTACAAATTAGATTTTTTTTTCTCATATTGGTCTCCATCTATCTTCAGGATTATGCTCTGTTCAGGAAATTGTCCACTCCCATCCTATGTTAGATTTTAAAAAAAATCACTACTGCTATTTCTCTACTGAGAGAAATTGGACTTTCACTGCATCAAAGAGCTTCTCTTTTGTTTCTTTGTCGATCTCCTTCTCCGTGGAGAAAGAGATCATTTCTGAAGTCTCAACTATACTTCCAGAAGTCTATCTCCGTTAAATTTCCTTCTTCGTTTTTCCCCTCAAAGCAAGTCCTGCAACAACGGAAGAGAAGGTTGCCAAAAAAGCTACACAGAAAATTAAGAAAGAACTAACTTTTGATTGCAGGATGCACCCAAGGAACCTAATTAGCTTCCACAAGCTCAGGCTCAAGCTATTACAGTTCATAACGGTATGAATCGATTCCAGAGGGGAGTAGGGTACAGTCAATCACTCATGCCTATTCTCTCTCTACTCATGAAGAGACAACTGCCCTGGTTGAATAAGCCAGTAGACCTTTGGGAGCTGATATTCCTTCAGCTATAAAGTACCTTTGGACACACTCCCTTATCTGGCAATGAAATCTTTAAAAGCTTTCTTCCCTGGTGAGATGCACAGAGAATTTGGATTTTCTCTTTTCAGAACAAAGTCAAGTTGGAATATAAAGTATAAAACATGCTTATTTTTGTTATTATTGGAATGATGGGACACTCAAAAGCAAAAATAAAAATACTGGCCAGATTGCAAAATATGAATTTCTACATGAAATTCTAGTCAAGTCAAAGATACTTTAGTATTAAAAGACAGTCATGTGTAAGACCACCTCAAGAAATATATTGGAAGAATGAATAGGTGAGATCCATGTATAATGGAAAACCCATTGGACTGAGAATCAAAAGATCTGAGGTCTATGCCCTTCTTTCCCCATTAACTAGTTTGGAAAGTTCCCTCTCTCATTGTGCCATAGTTTTGTTTTTTAAAATTTATTTTTGAGAAGCTAAAGGATAAGACTAGGATATTGGATAATGCAGAGGAAAGCCTTCTGGGTTTAGAATCAGAGGATCTGAGTTCCCATCACTGTTCTCTACCAGGTTTTGTTTCTTTAATAAGCAAAATTAGGGCTGATGATCTCTAAATACTTATTCTTCTAATCCTATATCAGATTATTGCTAGTAGTATCCCTTTTGATTCTAAAAAACTTGCTAATTATTTTAACAGTCAGCATGGATCTAGGCAACCTGTAACTCTTTATTTGGAATAAGTAAGTCCTAAGATGCTACATGGTACAGTGGATAGAATGCCAGGCCGGTAGTCAGGAATCTGAGTTCAAAACTGGCTTCAGACACTTACTAATTGTGTGACCCTGAGCAAGTCATTCAGTTCAGTTTGCCTCAGTTCTGTAAAATGAGCTGGAGAAAGAAATAGTGAGCTACACCAGGATCCCTGCCAAGAAAGCCCCAAAATGGGGTCACAGAGAGTCAGACACGATTGAAATGACTGAACAAAAACAAACAAAAAAACCCAGCAAAACAGATCCTCAGATCTAAGACTCAGTTCTAGAAGAAATCTTAGATGTGATTGAATCTAGCCTCCTCACTTTTCAGATGAGGAAACTGAGGACCATGGAGGTTAAGTAAGTTGCTTAGGTTCGCAAAGGTAGTAAGCATCAGATGTAGAATTTTAATCCAGGTCATCAACAGTCCAGAGCCAGTGCTTCTCCCACTGTGTCAGGATGCTTCCTTTCTTCAATCACTTTAGGGGAGGCTTAAATATCTCAAAGCTTTTTTTTTATTATGGAACACTTGCTGAACAAACACAGCCAATTCTTTAAAAACATGACTCCTACTCTAATGATGATTTAGATTTACATAGTACTTTAAGAGGAGCATACTTTCCTCTAAACAACTCTTTGAGGTTGGTTAAGTATCATTATGCAGCTGAAGAAAATGGGACTCAGGGATATTGTGTAATTTGTTCATGTTCACAC
Organism: Trichosurus vulpecula; assembly: GCF_011100635.1. NCBI lineage: Eukaryota > Metazoa > Chordata > Mammalia > Diprotodontia > Phalangeridae > Trichosurus > Trichosurus vulpecula. Next base: position 201,750,211 of record NC_050580.1, read on the forward strand.
AGTAAGTTTTGGAGCAGGATTTGAACACAGGTCTCCCGACTTACAAATCTAGTTCTTTTTCTACCACAGCAGCTTCTAATCCAAAAGAGAAATATCAGATATTAATTCCTTTTCCTCCTTGAAATTTTGAAGAAAACAGAAGAAAATGAGTAAAGTGGCAAAAAGGCAGCAGCTAGGTGGCACAGTGGATAGAGCGCTGGGCCTGGAGTCAGGAAGACCCGAGTTCAAAACTGACCTCAGACACTAGCATATGACTTTAGATGAGTTGCTTAACCCTGTTTGCCTCAGTTTCCTCATCTGTAAAATGAGCCAGAGAAGAAAATGACAAACTATTCTAGTATCTTTGCCAAGAAAACCCCAAATGGGGTCATGAAGAATCAGACACAACTGAAAAATGATGAAATGACAACAAAAATCCAACTGCTGCCCTTCCTCTTTAGTTCATTCTAGTTAAGGCTTTCTCTTTTCTTCAAAAGTTAAAGAAGAGGAAGAGAGGAAAATAATATCATATGTATATACTGAGCTAGGTCCTGAGACGTGGTCACATGTATTCACATTTGCACTATTTAAAAACATAATTACAGAAATTTAATAATGGGTTTCAGCCCAATTCAAATAATTTGACCACTCTTTGACTCATTATTTACACCAATTAAGACCCAGCTGTATTTGAATATTTTGTAATAATCATTCTAAATGGCAGAACAGGTACACTACACTAGTGTCCCATATAAACAATCAATCAAACAATATTTATTAAGTGTTTACTGATGTACCAGGCACTGTGCCAGGTATTGGGCTTCTTGGTCTTCATTCAGTTCTATCAATAACATAATTCTATTATATCCACAAGAAACCTTCTATCATCATGGATACATAGAACTTATTGTTTCTTATTTATTTCAATAACATTTTTCTCTATAGCTTAAAAATGTGTCACAGTGGATAGATATAGAGTTGGATTTGTCAGAAAGTCCTGAGTGTGAATCCTGAATCATATACTGGATGGGATTTTAGAGGTCATCAGGTATATCCCTATTCTTTTCCAGATGAGGTTTCCAAAGAGATTGCAAATTAGTTGTCACTGAAATGTCAAATTGTAATAACTTCATTCACCAAAAAAAACCCACTTTAAAGGTAAAGAATTAATCGGTCAAAGAACTAATTTAATAGACATTATTCTCAGTGCTTCAGTTTCCCATCTACAAACCAGGGGAGTTAGGCAAGATCTCTAAGATCTCTTTTCCAGGTCTAAAATTCTATAATTTTATCATTGTACTACTAGCAGCTTGGGATTCTAGTATTCTCAGAAGTTCCTAATAGAAAGAAAAAGAGAACTCAGGGCCCTGAATTCCCAAATCAGAAACTACGAACAAAGGAGACCTAGCAGTGCCAGATCTCCAACCATACTGCAAAGCGGTAGTGCTCAAAACAAATTGGGACTGGTTAAAAAACTGAGAGATCGATCAGTGGAACAGATTAGGTACATAACATACAGAAGCAAATGTATCTACTAGCCCAGTATTCGATAAACACAAACACCTTAGCTACCGGAATAAGGATTCACTATCTGACAAAAATCTCTGGGAAAATTGGACAGCAGTATGGAAGAAATTAGATTGAGACCCACATCTTATATCGAGATAAGTTCCAAAGGTCACATAATAGACAAATTAAGGAAACATGGGGAAAAAATAAATTTCAGACCCATGGATAAAAGAAAAGTTGATGACCAAACAGGAGATAGAAAGGATCACTGAAGATAAAATTGATCTTTCTGATTTCATAAAATTTAAAAGTTTTGGCACAAAAAATCCAACAACACAAAGATTATAAAGGAAACAGTGGACAGGACAAAAACATCTTTGCAGCAAGTTTCTCTCAAAAAGGTCTAATTTCCAAGACATATATGGAACTGATTTAAATTTATAGGAATAAGAGCCACTCCCCACTGATAAATGGCCCAAGGTTCAGAAGAAGCATCTGTCTTAGGAAAAAAAGAACAATAGCAACAGAACAAACGGGCTATTTATAGCCATTTTGAAAAAAAAATGCTCTAAATCACCACTAATTAGAGAAGTACAAATTCAAGTAATTCTAAGATTCCACAGTGCATCAAGATTGGAAAAAAATGATCCAAAAAAAGGAAAATGATAAATGTTGGGGGGACTGTGAGGACACAAGCACACTGATGCCCAGTTGGTAGACCTATGAATGGTTTGGCCATTTTGGAAAGCAACTTAGAATTGTACACAAAAAGTTACTAAACAATATTTGTCCCCTGACTCAGTTATCCCATTGCTAGACCTATACCCAAAAGCGATCAGAGAAATAAGTACAGGTGCTCAGTTTATGACAGCTCTCTTTGTGATGGAAAACAAACCAGAAATTAAAGGAATGTCTATTTGTGAATGAATGGCTTAATAACTGGTGGTGTGGGGATGTGATACAATACTATTCTACTGTAGAAAACAAGGAAATAGATGATTTCAAAGAGTCGAGGAAGACATATCAACAGATGCAGAGTAAAGTAAGCAGAACCAGAATAATTTATACTACATATAGCATGTCAGTTTAATATATGTACTATAAGTTATATATACTACATATATCTTATGGCAACCTTATAAAAACAACATTTGAAGACTTTCATAAACTGATGATGAATGAAATGAGCAGAACCAGCAGAATAAATTGTTTACAATAACAATAATACCATAAAGACAAACAACTTTGAAAGTTGTGAACATTATGATCAACGCAGTGATCACCCGTGATTCTAAAGAACAGACAATGAAGCATATCCTGTATATCTTGATAGAGAGGAAATAGATTTCTGGTATAGAATGAGTCATACATACACAGTATACAATTAATGACAGGATTTGTTTTGTTTGTATTTGTTACTAGAAATTTGTTTTTCTTTTCTCTCTTTTTTTTAAATGAGACAAAATGTTGGAACAAATGAAATATATATTCATTAAAATAAAACAGAAAGATGTGTATGGAGGTATTTGATGTGGAATGTTGTATGCACTTTCAGATGTTATAGATAGTTAATCTTAGTTAATTGTTTTACTTTGTTACAAGAATTTTCTCATGGGATAGGGATGGGAGGTATTTGTAAATGCAATGTAATAGCAGAACGCATCAATAAAACTTAAACCTTAGAAATGCAGAAAGAAAAAAGGCTGGGTGTAACAAAGGAGGTAGAAGGACAAGACAGAGACAGAGACAGATAGATAGACAGACACAGAGAGACAGAGAGAGACAGAGACAGAGATAGAGACAGGAGAGAGAGAGAGAGAGAGAGAGAGAGAGAGAGAGAGGGAGAGAGAGAGAGAGAGGGAGAGAGAGAGAGAGAGAGAGAGAGAGAGAGAGAGAGAGGTGGGGGGGAGACAGAGACAGAGATGACAGAGAGAGATAGAGAGAGAGAGAGAGAGAGAGAGAGAGAGAGAGAGAGAGAGGTGGGGGGGAGACAGAGACAGAGATGACAGAGAGAGATAGATAGAGAGAGAGAGAGAGAGAGAGAGAGAGAGAGAGAGAGAAAGAGAGAGAGAAAGAGAGAGAGAGAGAGACAGAGAGAGAGAGAGAGAGAGAGAGAGAAAGAGAGGAGAGAGAGAGAGAGAGAGAGAGAGCGAGAGAGAGAGAGAGAAAGAGAGAGCAAGAGAGAGAGAGAGACAGAGAGAGAGAGAGAGAGAGAGAGAGAGAGAGAGAGAGAGGTGGGGGGGAGACAGAGACAGAGATAAAGAGAGATAGGAGAGAGAGAGAGAGAGAGAGAGAGAGAGAGAGAGAGAGAGGGGGGGGAGACAGAGACAGAGATAAAGAGAGATAGGAGAGAGAGAGAGAGAGAGAGAGAGACAGAGAGAGAGAGAGACAGAGAGAGAGAGAGAGGGAGAGAGAGAGAGAGAGGGAGAGAGAGAGAGAGAGAGAGAGAGAGAGAGAGAGAGGGGGGGGGGAGACAGAGACAGAGATGACAGAGAGTGACGGAGACAGAAAGAGACAGAGAGAGAGAATGCATTGGGAAATTAGAAAGATTTGAGTTCAAGTCCTGAATGTAACATATACTACCTGTATATGTAAGCCTGGACAAGTCATTTAACCAGTCAATGGTTCCAGGCACACTCTATAGGACTCCACATTACAGAATAGTTCATAATTTGCATTGATAGAGGAGTTTTCCTCCTGGGAATTCACTATACCAATGACAAAGTTGGTGCCCAAAGCAAAATGTTAGGTTTAGGGAAGTATGTTGGTGACTATCGGAATGGCCATGATTTCTGAATCAATCAGGTTAAAATGCTTGAGAATAAATGGCACAGATACAAATCACTTCATTTTCTCTGAAGGCAACTGACTATGGTTCAGAAAGTTCACAGATCATTTCAAGAATTCATAAAAAAACCAGTTTGTGTGTGGGAGTGGAGGTAGGTCTGTTCTTTAAAGGACTGTACCATGTCATTTATTTTGAATATACCTCCTTCAACTCCAAGAAACATAAACCCTTGGTGATTCTAGGGGCTCCTGAGGAAGTCTGACTGAGCACTCTCAAAGAAAAAGAATAGGGAGGGAGAACCTAAACATAGAAAGCCTATTTATAACAATAACTATAGAAGCTGCATTCTAGAACCGAAGCCCCATAAAATATAATATTTGTCATTAGTTGGCCACCATAGTAAAGTGGTGAATACAGTAGACCAGGTTTCAGAAGACTTGTATTTTTATTTCACCAATGCTACAAACTGTGTGACTTTCTTGTCAACCATTTAACCTCTCTGGGACTCAGTCTTCTCTTTTCTATTTCTTTCTTTTTTGGTTTGAACCTATTATTTCTTCAGTGTAGTGACTTTCTGGTGACTTCATCCCATATATCAATGTAGAACAAGGCACCTCTCTGTAAACTGTCTCATGCACTGAAAGTGAAGGTAAGTGATTTGCCCAGCTGATTCTATTCATCCATGTTGCCTTATTTGGGTATTCTTACCTATAAAATAAGGTCAGAAAAGATGACCACATAGTTGATCTCTTCTATCCCTAAAATAGTGTAGACTTATGAGTGACAAAGGAAGAAGAAAACCTATGCTCATTTCCTTTCTCTGAATGGTCCCTTCTTACTCAGGGCCATAGTGGTTTGATTCAGAAAAGATTCTCTTTGGAGGAAGAGGTCTGCAAACTGGCAATTTAATTGGATCTCCTTAAATCTTCCCCTCCCCTTTGGGGGAAAATCTCAAGAATGAATGAAATGAGCGTTCTGAGAGGCTAAAGAAAAGCATACGAAGCAAAGCATCACATGTTAAAATGGATTTTTAAATATTTAGGAAGTGAACCTAATGACATGACTGTACAAATCCTAGCTGTCAGAAAATGTGATGGGGTTATCCATTCAGTTAGCCTGAAATAATAGTCACGAGTAGAACTTTTCCCATCCCCCAGCCAAAACCCCACAAGCCTACCTTCCTTTCAGCCCCACTCCAGGCTAACAGTCAGACAGACTAGTTAAAAGACAATTAGTCCAATATCACATTCTCTAGCAGCCGAAAAATTTCATGTTATTTCAGTCACAGTGGATGGATGCCAAGTTCACTGGAAGCAGCCCTGCTGATTTATCTAGTCCATTTTAATACTTTAGAAATACTGTTAAAACATGGCTGTCCTAATTACACAGGGATCAGCGCACAGTGTCCCTCTCACCCAGGATTCTCCCAGAAGGGTTGCAATCAGCTGCATTCCCCCTAATTTCACCATGCAATTCCAACTAATTTCATCCTAGTACAGTGCTGTCAGACAACTCCCATGTCTCTGCGGTTTTAATCGATTAGCTCAATGTCTCTATAATGCATCACCAGCTGCCAGGCACAGAACTGGACGCTTTGCAAGCATTTCAACTAAAAGACAGTTTAATTACTATACCAACATCTCAAAGGCATAGGCACAAAGCCTTGGAAGGGAATTATTAAAATATTTGGTGTCAACAAACCACTTTATAACTGAGCAAACAATAACAATCAAAAAAGATGGAAATAAGGAGAAAGTCCATTTTTAAATTGTAAGTAGGATTTTTATGGACTCTAATGCATTCAAGCAAATGGAGTGGTATAAGTATTACTATTTACACAATGCAATTGTGCTTTATGGTAATTCTTTGGTGGAAAATATAAATGGGTGTGAAATGATCAGGACTGGAACATTGCATTTCAGTGGAGGGGAAATGCATGAGGTAGCTGGCAGGAACCAAGAAGTGGTGTAAATGAGTCTCGGATCGGACTGCCTGAGGCAAAGACTGCAGAGCAAGGCAGTTAACTCGGGGTTTTGTCCTCATACTTCTGCCTGTGGCAGAGCACACAAGTGTAATAACAGTGTCTGCTGTTGACTTGCAGTTCTAAACAAACACACGTAGTATATCTGAATAAGATACATTAGTAAATCAGCTTCAGAGGCCAGCTAGATCCCAACTCTCAGAGACCAGGAACACAGTGAGGAAAAGGAGTGTGTTCTTACTGATGACTTAACTGACTTTGCCAAGCCATGCAACTGAAAGAATCTGTTATTCTGGGAGTCCATCAATTTCTAAAGCACTGATCACGGACTGCTCAAAGCTCAAGGCTTTGTAAATCTCCCCAGACATTCGGGAAATCCAAGAAGATGACAGAATCCAAGGCTCATGAGAAGTTGTTGGTTACTCATTTTCACCTCATTTGCTACCTTACATCAAAGAGGTTTTTACTGAAGGCAAGAGAAAGAAAAGAGGAAGAGTGTGCATATGAAATAGATACCTCACGGAAAATTACAGGACAAGTAGCAAATCCAGTTTTGTCATCTGAAGGACACACAGGGATGATTTTAAGTGAATCCTTTTGGCCCATCTGATAACTAGACACATAAACTGAGTAGAACTAGCAAAGTAAAGTCTAACAAAAAAGAAATTACAAAAGGCCAAAATAACATCGATGATGTTAAATTGTGCTTCTGAGCTTCATGAAGAGGTTTTAATTTTTGTAAATTGTCTATTCTGTCTCTAGAACCTTCTTTCTGCAAACTGGATTTAAGGATCAGTTTTGATGAAATAAACAGGCTTTGGAAATAAGTTAATTTCATCATGGTGCACTGGAAGAAACAGGGGTTAAAAGGCCAGTAATTATAACAAAAACAACAATACTTAGAATTTATATAGCATTCTAATGTCTGCAAAGCACTTTACAAATATTATCTTTATTTTTACGACAACTCTAAGAAATAGGATTATTCCCATTGTACAGATAAGGATAATGCTGCAGATGGAGTAAAGCAATGTGCCTAAGGTCACAGACTGCTAGTAAATGTCAGAAGCAGGCTTTCAACACAAATCCTCCTGATTCAAAGCCCGGCACTCTATTCCTGCCTGTGAATCAAAACAAAGGTCTGCCTAGATTACCTGCTTGACCTTGGGCGACTCACAACATTTCTAAGACTCAGTTGCTTCATATGGTAAAGAGGTTGGACGGTATGGCCTCTGAGGTCTAACTCTGATTTGTGAATTCATGGCCAGCTTTAAAATTTACACTAATGTTTCACTACCCCAAATAAGCAAAGGGGGGGGGAAGACCTTGTGAGAACAAGGGAGAACAAATATTAATTGACAGTTAAGGAAACTGAGGTACAGAGAATGGTTTGCCTCTGGTCACAAGGTAAGAAGTAGGATTTGAATCCAGCTAGTCCCTTCTAGCCGAAAGCTCAGTACTTCTATTAAGCCACATTGTTTCTAAATAATAATGTACTCTTTGTACTCTCTCAGCAGGATAAAGTAAGTCTGGGCAAACTATCAGGAAAATAAAGACTAGGAATTAGCTAGAAAGGAAAATAGGTTTTTCATATTTATGAATAATCTCAACCTACACACATCTGTATTCATGGTGGGGGGTGGGGATTGGAGGGTTTGTCCTCATGGATTCAGATTGCAGTCTTCCACAACTTATTGAAATGATTGAATGAAGTGCCACAGCCAAAGGATTTGATGGCCAGGTTTTCAGCACCAAAGCTCTCTCCCCTCGGCCAGGCTGGCTGCTCAGAGATGATCTACTGTGAGCCCCCACTTACTACCTCTGTAGGAGGATAGGCCCTTCCAAACTTGGGATCTGCAGTCATAGCCTTTGGGAAACTAGGTAGAGTTACCTCTATGACACATTGGTCACTGCAAAAGCAAGGCCTGGGTCCTCATAATGAGCCCCCATTTCACAGGTGAAGAAACTGAGGCAGACAGAGTTGAAGTGCTCAGTGTCACATAGCTGGTAAGCACCTGAGGACGGATTTGAAGTCAGGTCTATCTTGACACCAGGCTCAGCTCTTTATCCACTGTGCCCTCCTAGCTACCCCTGACAAACACAAATTATCTAAATTTTCTACAACTGATCCACCTGCCCTTGGTTGGGTTGTTGGGGGTGAGGGGGAGGACTAGGAGGCTGACAGAATGAAAGAACTGTGAATAAGTCATAGGGTAAAGGAGGAAGAAAAGGAGGATAAGACAGTTTTTCCTTCTGTAGGTTTTAAGAATGAAAGTTCTTATAGATGCCTAACAACTTGTTGTGGATTGTTAACTATCTATGGACTTCAGGTACGGATACAAAGCTGTATAGAATTGTCATTAGAATGTTAAAATATAACATGCCAAGAATCCTTTGTGGGTTCTCGATTTGAGTTGTTAGCTTCTCCATTTTATCCTGATACTCCTTATGAACTGAATGGAATTGAACTGAAGCAAAGGGTGTCAGGGGCAGCAGGTGGAGCAGCGGATAGAGTGTCAAGCCTGAAATCAGTAAGACTCATTTTCCTGAATTCAAATCTGGCCTCAGACACTAGCTATGTGACCCTGGACAAGTCACTTAACCCTGTTTGCCTCAGTTTCCTCATCTGAAAAATGATCTGGAGAAGGAAATGGCAAGGCACTCTAGTATCTTTACCAAAAACAAACCAAAACACAAACAAAACCCAGATGAGGTTACGAAGAGTCAGACACCACTGAAATTACTCAACAAAGAATGTAAGTATAGAAAAGAACACCATATTTGGACTCTGAGTTTGAGTAACAGCTCTGTTCTTTGTGACCTTGGGGAAATCACAGTGTATGATTTAATCACAAAAACTGTAACATGATAAAGTTGGACCAGTCCCCTTTAGCTCTGAGGTCTACAATCCTAGGATCCTGTTAGTTTATTCTTCTTTGAGTTGAATTGTACTTTCCTTCCATTTGATCATAATTTGATACTTTCATGAATTTATGATTTTAATCTGTGTATGCCTTCACTCCAACAATGCACATTGCACACCACCTAACCTTTTTATTTTATAAGTACTTTGTCCCTCTCCACCCAATGATCCTCTAGATCTCCTGACATCCCTTGAGTACCACTGGAACATACGGGCAGTTTCTTTGTGATACCATCATCCATAACTCTCATGAGTCAATCTGGTTTACCTCTTTTCCCAAATGGTATCATTCAAACTGCTGCAAGAATGCAATTGTTTATTGGTAACTGACTGCAGCCTACTGAATTGCCATTGGCTCTAAGGACAGTCTAGTACAGCAAACAGTGGGTCATTTTTGCAGTCAAGAAGTCTTAATTTTAACTCCTGGATCTGACATGTACTGGCTGTATGACCACTGCCAATTCACTTAACCTCTCTGTACCTCAGAAAACTAAGATGCAAAGTTGGATAATCTGCATCATGGAGGCAGTTTCCACCATAGAAGCTCACTACACTGATGAAATTACAGGTCTAGACCAAAGAAGGAAATAAAATAAAATGCACCTCTCTGTTGCCCATTGGGTGAGCTAAAACTTTGATCCTTCTGGAACTGCAGTATCCCATCTTTTGTGACCATATAGCATCAATCGAAGAATCCTTGTACTAAAAAGGCTTTTGTTTTAGGGAGAAATTTTAGGTCATCTAAAGCATGGCACGATTTCATAAAAGCAGCCTAACTGGTCCTCTTTTTCCTGTTTGATTCTGGGCCTGGTTATTGTCTGTCTGAAGTGTCTGTCCGAGATATACACATGAAAGTACTAACTCAATTCCAGTGCTATTCATATCGTTTAAAAGGATTCTTGATTTGATCTGTGCGTGTTCTGCCTTCCCTGGCACCAGTTTCTTTCCAGTTTGGTAGGATTTGTTAGAATTCCTGCAATCCTGGTACAGTCTGAGAGAACCCAGGGTCAACTTTCTACCATGATGAGGCATTGAAGTAAGGCTTTAGTGGAGGCTAATCAGGCACAAAAATTACATATGTGCATTGCATAGACACACAAATAGAATAAATATGCATATATATCCATATACTAGCCTTTGGGGACTCCTTATATATTAAAAGGAGAGGCAGAATAATGTAGTATACAGAGAACCAGTGTCAATGTCAGAAAGGCATGGGTTCAAGGTATCCTTGTAATAGATACTGGCTGGGTGACCCTCAGAAAGACATTTAATTTCTCATTGTCCCAAGCAAGAGGCAATTCTCTTAAGACTATAAATTGCAGAAAAGATGCTGATCTGAATAAGCATGGGGAATTTCCTCACTGAGCATTTCTAAATCAGTGAAATCATAGGTCCAGACAACTAAGATCTTTATATACATTTAATACACATGTGAGTACATATAATACATGTATACATACACACTTATATATACACACATATATATATAGTGTATATATAGATATATACTTTACTTATGAACTTATAATTTAAATATGTACATCTGAAATATATTTTAATTTTAGATGATTTATGATGCAATACATTTTATGAATTGGTGGAAATTAAGATCAAATTTTAATTTTGAATCCACTTTGCTTTTTTCTATAGCATACAGAAAATGTTATTTTATATTCAAAAAATCTTCCCAAACCTAAGTAAATGTTAATTATTACCTTAATGTAAGCATCAAAGTCTTGAGATGACCACTTACTTATATCAAAATGTAAAAATCAAGTCAGCTATAAGAATAGGCATGATTCACGTGGACCTATTTGTGCTGAATAAATCAATCTTGCTTTCTCTTCTCCGGTATTAAAATGATGGTCAGGATCTGACCATAAGGTCTAGCGATGATGTAATTCACCACCAAACAGAGTATCCAAGTTCAATATCATTGCGGACATCCAAGTTCTTAGATTGGCAGGGGATAGATCATCCCACTATACAAAACGCTTTCATTTCCCATGGTCTACGTTGATACAAACTCATTCTACATGCCCACAATGCGGCTAAGTCTTAATAATTTGAAAAAATAGTTTTTAGAGTTTTTACATTCATGGTCATGAGATGTTGAAAAATGAGAAAGCTGGTTGAAGATACACGCAGTAATAATAATATAATACTATATAGTATTGTAAGTCTTTCAAAGTGCTTTACAAATATTATCGCATTTGATCCTCACAACAACTATGGGAAGTAGGTGCTATTATTACCTCCTTTTTTAGATGAGGACACGGAGGCCAAAAAGGGTAAATGACTGTCCCAAGTCATACAACTAGCAAGTGTTCCCAGTCCAGCATTCTCACCCATCATCCATACCACCCACCACTATCATGTACAGCTATGTTTCTCTGATTTCCTTCTTTGGAGAAATAATTTTATGGTTATATGACCAACACTGTATCAAGTCCAAATGATCATATTAATTATTGTATTTCTTATTTGATGACTTCCTATTTACACTTCCACCACCAAAACCCAACAGAAAAACAACAGCAAAAGCCAAGTAAATCAGGGACTATTGTTAAAATTCGTATCAAGACGCAGTACTATGCATAGGCAGATTCTTTAAATATGAATTATATCTTAGATGCATTTAATACTGATTTGACTTCACAAGGAGGCAAAATTACTTAATTCATTATCACCCAGCCCTGATTTAGATCTATGCATGTGAAAATCTCTGTTACTAATTTTAATTGCACTATTCCCTCTCTACAGGATACTGTTAAATTGGTTTGGTGAAATAGTAGTGAATCACATCAAAGTGGTGGGCTACATTTTATAATATATCTAAATAACTATCCCATTTTCCCAGCATGTTGCTGTGCATTTTAAGTATTAATATTATGACTCCAGTTTAGAAGAATGTAGCCTTTTCCTTTAAAATAAATTTTCCTCCTATTTTAGCACTGTTAAAATTGGGCTAGATTTTAAGTGGCTACGAGTAATAAAAGAGCAGTATCTGCTGCAGGGACCCACAAAAAACATGCTCCCTGCCTCATAAAGTATGTTCATGGAAGGAACTTACAGATACATCATTCTGATACAGTAATGGTTTTTCCAAACCAAGTCGGCTTCCTTTTGTAGCTGTACTTTATTATCTGGACTCCCATTTTTGCTCTTACCCCTGGATCTTTAAAGAGAAGTTCCTTTTCTTAGACATATACTTAATTTTTTTTTTAAATTCGGAGAAGCAGGGAGGATCTTTGAAAAAAGGAACACATTCAGATACAGAGCTCCAACATCTCTGGCTCTCTCACTCACTCACTTCTTGTGTGATACGCAAATGTGCATATGCCTCTCCAATCAATCAATTAGTCAACACTTATTAAGAGCCTACTATGTACCAGCAGCTGTGCTAAGCACTTCTAAGGGGTTAAAAGAAACACAAGAGTTTTTTCTCTACCTTTCTAATCTCATTCATTTATCACCTCATTTCTCTTCTCTCCTCCCCTTTGTGGCCAAACTTAAAAAAAATTATGTATAACTGATGCTTCCACATCTTCACTATCCACCCACTCTCCAACCCCTTGTAATTTGATTTCTGACCCCATTCCTTTATGTCTCAAGGTCACAAATGATGTCTTAAATCCCCAAACCCAAAAGCCTTTTTCTCAATCCTTATCATTCTACATCACTCTCTATAGTATTTGATACTCTTGACTGCTGTCTCCTGGATACTCTTTTCTCCACTATCTTCAGAAACAATGCAATTTCTTGGTTTTCCTCCTATCTCTTTTTCTGTCCCCTTTGTTGACTCTTCCTAACCCTTTATGGTAGGCGCTTCTGATGGCTCCATCCTCTGCCTTATTCTTTTTTACTCTACTACCTTTCCTTTGTTTACTTTTCATTGGCTTCATATTTGTAGCTTTTACTCTACAAGTATGACTCCCAAATTGATGTCTCCACATTTGACCACATTTCAGATTTGTAGACCCAATAAGAAGTCTTCACCTGCTTTTCCCACCATGTCCTTAAACTGAAAATGTGCCAAACTAAACTTATCTTTCTGGTTAATTCCACCTCTGAAACATCTGTTTTATCACTCCTTTTCTCTTTGTTTCCCCTAAGATGATCCAAGTTCAGTTAGTTCTGGTTACCACCCAAATGGACAATGGCAATGTCCTTTTAACCAGTCTTCCTAAAACCACCCTTTCCTTCCTCTAATTCATCATTTATACCACGGCCAAATGAATCTCCTTTAGTCACAGATCTGATTATGTAACTCCTTTATTCAAAATCGAATAAAGTCTCTATTATTAATTGAATAACATTCAAAGTCCTTCATGATACAGCATCATTTTGCCTTTCTAGTCATATATCATAAGTCTAACAGTTATGTACCGTGCTCTTGGGCCCAAGTGAACTATAAAGCCCAACTTTTATGTGATGACCTTCAGGAAGTCTTTCCTGATCCTTCCTTTCCCTAATCCCCCTCCAAAAAAAATCAGAACTGGCCCTTCCTTCCTTGACCCTCAAACTAAGGGGAAAAACAATTTGTACCCCTCTTGTGGATTTAAAATGTATTATTTTCTATTATATAATATATATCTTTGTCAAGAGAATCACTATGTCATAATGGATAGAGAGACGGCTTCAAAGCCAAGAAGACCTGAGTCTAAGTCCCAATTCTGACACATATTGGTTGTTTGACTCTAGACAAGTCACTTAACCACTATGTTCTAAGCTATTTTCGTGACTATAAATTGCAGAGAAGGTACCACCTTTCTTCATTGGTTGTAGGAGTTTCCTCACTTGTGAATTCCCTATGCCAATGAAAGAACAGGTCTGTTACCTATCCCAGATCTCTATTAATTAATTAATTAATTAACTAATTAATTTATTTATTATAATCTAGCTCTAGCTTACCTTTTCAGGCTAATAACACATTCCTCATCTTCATGCAAGTTATATTCCAACCAAATGAGCTTACCTGTTCTATCTCCCTTCTGTGCTTGGGATGCACTCCTCTCTCACCTCTTCTTGGAATCCCTTAGCTTTCTTCCAACTGTAGCCCAAGGCCAACATCCTACATGAGCCATTTTCTAATCCCCCTAGATGCTAGTGCCTCCTCCAAAATGACTTTGTAGCAACTTGGCATATATTTATATCAATAAATGAACTGATCAATTCATTGACTGATTATGACGTTCCTGGTACACAGTCAGTGACGGGACAATAGAGACATTCCCTGCTCTCAAGAAGCTCAGTCTCCTGGGGGATACAATGGCTAGATGCCCAGATAGACAGGTAGATAGAAAGGTAGATAGATTGATAGACAGACAGACAGACAGATAGATAGATAGACAGACAGACAGGCAGACAGACAGACAGACAGATAGATAGACAGATAGACAGACTGATAGACAGACAGGAAGACAGACAGACAGATAGATTGATAGACAGGCAGACAGACAGACAGACAGCTGGATAGATAGACAGACAGGCAGGCAGACAGATTGATAGATAGATAGATAGATAGATAGATAGATAGATAGATAGACAGATAGACAGACAGACAGGCAGACAGACAGACAGACAGATAGATAGACAGACAGACAGGCAGGCAGGCAGGCAGACAGAGAGACAGACAGACAAACAGACAGACAGACAGACAGACAGGCAGGCAGGCAGGCAGAGGGACAGACAGATAGATAGACGGACTGATAGATAGACAGGCAGACAGATAGACAGGCAGACAGATAGACAGATAGATACATAGATAGACTGATAGCGAAAGAGATAGATAGTAGATATAGATAGATAGATAGACAGACAGACAGATAGATAAGAGTAAGTATCTTCTCTGCTTCCTACAGGAGATAAGAAGACAGGTTAGGGAGGAAGGACACTAGCAGTTGGAGAGATAAGAAAAAGGTTTCATTTAAAATGCAATGCTTGAGCTGTCCTCAACAAAGTAAGGAGTTTTGTGAGCTAGAGGTGAAGAGGAAGAACTTTCTAGGCATGGGGTTTTTCATGAGTGCAAAGGCAAGAGATGAGAAATGGAACACCATATGGTAGGAACAGAACCTGTTCCTTTACCAATTTGCCACAACTTTAGAGAATAAGAAGGGGGAATCATATATGCAATTGAAACTCTAGGTTGGAACTATTGTTGTGAAAGTTTTTAAATGCCAAATAAGGAAGTTTATATTTTATCCTAGAGACAATAAGGAGCCATTGGAATTTATACTTACTTATATGTGTGTACATGTATGTATATGTATATGTGTATGCACACTTATACGTATATATAAGCATATAAGGCATCTAGATGGTGCAGTGGATAGAGCACCAGGCCTGAAGTCAGGACAACCTGAGCTCAAATCTGGCCTCAGACATTTACTGGCTGGGTGACTCCGGGCAAGTCACTTAATCTGGTTTGCCGCAGTTGCCTCATCTGTAAAGTAAGTCAGAGAAGGAAATGGCAGACCACTCCAGTATCTTTGCCAAGAAAATCCCAAATATCTGACAAAGAGTCAGACGTGACTGCAAAACTAATGAACAACAAGAAACATGTGTAGATATTCTTTCCATTAATAGAATATAAGCTCCTGGAAAGCAGGAACATTGTTTTTGTTTTTGTAATTTCAGTATCTAGCAGAGTGCCTGGTTCATTAAATACATTTAATAAATACTCAAAGATTAGTTGATTTAAGTATACATATTAGACTGTATAATTTATAGCATCAGGATTCATATCTTATCTATATCTTATCACTCACCAGTACTTAGCACAATGTTCTGCATCTAATAATTACTTATTGATCTGAATTCTAGATAGAAGCAACATGATATAATGGGAAAGGTAGCAAATGTAGAGTTAGTGGGTCTAAATTCAAATTCTACCTCTTCTAGTACCTATATGAAATTGACTCTCTGAAACAGAGTCTTATCCTCCGTAAAATGATGTTCTTTCTTTTCAAAAATACATTTTTTCTTAATTTTTTTATACCACTGTGGTTATTCCAAGTCTCTCTTGCCCCCCGCTCCCAGACAGCCATGCCATATGACGAATAGTACCTTTTAGGGCACAACTGATTAAAAAAGTCTGCAAACATGTACAATCCACATTGGGAGTAAGTTGGATGTATCTTCTCATAGCTCTTCATTCAAATTTTACTTGATCTTTATAATGTTGTTTTACAAACACACATACACACATCTTGGTACATAGTTCTCTTCATTTACATTGTTGGAGTTACTATGTATATTATTTTCTCACCTCTACTTACTTCACTCTGCATCAGTTCATATAAATCTTAGATCTTCCCATGATTCTCTGTGTTCATCACACATATTATTTCTCACAGCAAGTTATATTCATGTACTACATATTCTTTAGTCATTCTCCAACTGAAGGGCATCAACTTTGTTTCTAATTTTTAGCTGCTCTAAATATTTTGGAGCATGAAGGGGCTTTCTTCTTATCAGTGGTTTCCTTGGAGTCTCTGCTTCAAAAGCTATCAACATTTTAGTCACTTTATTTGCATAATTCCAGACTGCTTTTCAAAATGATTATACTGTTTCACAGTTCTATCACCAATATATTAATGTGCCTCTTCTTCCACAACCCTTCCAATAATAACAATGTTGGAATTTTTGCCATTTTTGCCAATTTGCAGGGTGTGAGGTACAGGGTTGCTTTGATTTGAATTTCTCCTAATCACTAATAAGTGATTTGAAGCATTTTTTAATGTGGGTGTGAATACTTTGCAATTCCTTTCAGAACTGTTTTTTTCATATCCTTTAACAATTTATCTATTGGAAAATGGCTATTAGTTATATATATATATATATATATATATATACATACATACATACATACATACACAAATACACAAATACATATATGTATTTATTTTATGTATTTTGGATACCAAACTTTTATCAGAGAAATCTAATACAAAGATTTTTTTTCCCCATTCAACCACTTCTCTTCTTATGCTAGTTGCATTAATTTTGTCTGTTCAGAAACTTTTTAGTTTTATGTACTGTAATCAGCTATCTTTTGTAATTGCCTCTCTCCTGTTTGGTTAAGAATAAATCTCCTAGAGCAATTTGAAACTAAGTCCAAAGAGCTATAAAACTTTGCATACCCTTTGACCCAGTAATACCACTGCTAGGTCTGTATCTCAAACAGATTTTTTAAAAAGGAAAAGATTTTATATATAAAAAATATTTAGTGCAGCTCCTTTTGCAGTGACAAAGAATTAGGTAATGAGGGGATGCCTATCAACAGGAGCAGGGCTGATCAAGGTGTGGTATATGATTGTGATGGAATACTATTCTGCTCTAAGAAATGATGAGAAAGGTGCTTTCAGAAAAACCTGGAAAGACTTTTATGAACTGATGGCGCAAAGTAAACTGAATAGAGCCAGGAAATCATTGTAAACAGGAACAAGAATATTATGTGATGATCAACTATTAATGACTTAGCTATTCTGCTCAACACAATGATACAAAATAATTCTGAAGGGTTTATGTTGAAAAATGCTATCTACCTCCAGAGAAAGAACTGATGGAATATGAATGCAGATCCAAGAATATTTTAAAACTTTATTTTTCTTGTTGTTGTTGTTTTGATCCATGTTCTCTTCTGCAACATAGCTAATATGGAAATATGTTTTGCATGACTGCACATGTATAATCTCTATCAAAGCACTTGCCTTCTCAAGGAGGTGGGCTGGGCAGGAGTGAGAGAGAGACTGTGGAACTCAAAAATTATAAAAAAGAATGTTAAAAATATTTTTGCAAATAATTGGGAAAAGATAAAAATGTTCTTAAGGAAAATAATAAAAATTTAAGAAAAGAATACATCTCCTACTCATAGCTATGAGAGGTATATGATCTGAAATGATGTTCTTTTTACAACATCATGAGGCCCTCTTCAATGCATACTTTTACCTCTGTAGTGTAGAGAGAACATGAGGACTAGAGACATAATGCCTAGTTTGGGTACTTTCGATTTAAAAAAAAAAGGCTAGACAACCATACTGACCCAACTGAAATTTCACTGATACTTGAAAGCTTCATCTTGCCTTTCTTCAGCAACCTCTTCATTTTTTAAAACAAAAAATCTTTTAATTTATCTGTTTTAGAAAAATAAAATTTGATTCCCATTTAATTTCTGTAGCATCTTTGGAATTGAAATAATAATCACCACAAGACTGAAATTTAGTTCTTTTTCTCTGCTTTCTCATTGCAAAAGCCATCTAGGACACATTCTCTTATACATCCTAAATTAACAAGGAATGTCATTGATTTAATTCTTACAAATATTTTGTCAAAAGTATTTCCACTTAAAAATTGATATATTAGTTAGAGTACATGCTAGTATGGAGAAAGGTGAGACAGAAAAGTGCTAATTTAATTATGCTAATGATACTCTGGTAAATGTGAAAACAGATGGCTAAACCATCAAACAATGTATGACATTTTTTTAATCAGATATTTTTGAATAAATATTTGTGCTCCAAAGCAGTAAGTTACCAGCACTGCTGGAAAAAAGACAGTTTTCAGATCCTCCTTTTCCCAGGTGTGCTGTATATGGTTAGTAAAAGCTTCCCAGGGTACCTTCCTAATGATTGTTGTCCCAATCTGCTCCTCTTTCTAAGGAGAAATTCACTACCCAGGCTAATATAGTAGAATGGCTTCTCTTGAAGAAAAGCTGTCAATTACATGGCAGTCTGCCAAATTATATGTGATAGTTTTGTGATATGTCTAATAGGCTAAGGCCACTATGTTATTACACAAAAGACCCAAAGCTGTGGTCCCTTGGGAAAGAACCAAGTAATTGATCTTAGACGCAAGTCACCACCTCCCATGCAACTCATCTCTGCTCTCTGAAATGATTTTATACTACAAAAGGCACATAAAATAACAATTCTTTGCACACTTTGGATCAAGGCCTCCCTAGACAACACTGAAGTCAGTCACCAAGCATTTATTAAGTGCTTACTATGTGCCAAACATTTAACTGCAAGTAGAATGTTCGTTGGGGAGTAAAGTATTAGAAAACTAGAAAGACAGGAAGGGGGCGGCTTAGGAAGAGCTTTAAATGGCAACAAAAGGAGTTTCTACTAGATCTTGGAATTAATAAGCAAGTGGTTGACCATTCTGCCTTTTTCTTTCACTGAGGGTACTTTCTTCTCTCTCCTTTCTCATCCAGGATCAGTGACCTGTTGCTACATTCCATAAGTTCCTATCAAAATCTTCTCTCTCTTCTTTCAATCACAAAGTCAAATAATAGTCAAGTATTTATTAAGCATTTACTAAGTGGCAGACACTGTGCTAGGCAATTGGGATAAAATACAAACAATAAAGCAATCCCAATTCACAAGGAGCTTCATTGCCACTAAGGGGGAAAAAAAGATTTATAATAGTGTCTCCCTACCAGAGATATTTACATTTGAGCATATATTAAGCCATAAAACAAAGAAATGAATCTTAGATGGTAAATTCTAGACACTAGAACAATTAGCAGATCATCAGAACCAATCCTTCTCTCCCTACAGAGATCAGCCATCTTGACTTTTGTCTTGTCACTGGACTTCGATGACTCCAAAGGAGAGAATGAGGCTGATGATTTTGTGCAGCTCTACCTGCACAATTCACATGGTGATGTCATCAGTTCTTTTCGAAAAGGACGAATCACCACAACAGCAAGATTGACCCAGTCCAAAATATCACTGAGAGGTTAGTCATTCTTTCGTTTTCAGTAACAACTATTTTCATTAGGATCTCATCTTTGTTAAATATAACAGGAAAAAAATATCTTAGTTCAAATGTATACTTCATAAAAACAGAGAATGAAAAATCTGGAATTTGGAAGGAAAGTCATAGCAGACCTAATATATCACACTACTTTATGCGAACTCTGTAATACTTCCATAAGTAGACATCTAAAGTCTGCTTGGACTTGTCAAGTAACCAAAACTTTAGCCTCTCACAAGCCATTCTACTGTCATGTACCTCTAATGATTATTCAGTTCTTTATGCTAAACTAAAATATACTACCCCATAACTCCCGAACATTGATCTTATTTCATATTGTCTAATTTTTGTGACCTACAAGCCCAGGTATGATTTTATATTAAGTGGATAGGCTTTTTTTTCTTCCTAGAATATCCAGCTGGGTCACAGAAGATACCCACTTTACAGATTGTCTGCATTTTTCTATGTTCCTGGTTGTAATTAAAGGTAACCATGCTATCATACTGGGCATAAAAGTTAAATGGTCTTGGAGGGGAAAAAAACCCCATAACCTATGGGGATAGTTATTTTGTTAAAGTAAAGCAGGATTATATGAAAAAGATGTAACTTTAAATTTCTTATAATTGTCCTCAAAAATACATTTTGTATATGATGCTGTATAACCAACAATTTAGAGAAATTCATTTGCTGTCTTTTAGGTTTTTACAATTCAAGAACACAAAATCTCTTAATTTGCTGCAGTTCTCCCTTCAAAATTAGCAGGATGATTTAGAAATGGACCAGAATATCCCCAGTGCTTCAAGAAAATCTCAGAAAGGAAAAGAACAAGAAGAAAAAGAAAAAATAATCTGGCAGTAAAGGACCATTCCAAAGGAGTCAGTGATGACAGTGAGACAAAACAGATCTAAACAGAGAAAAGATAAGTAGGATTCCACATCTTCAGTTTAAAAGAGAAGTTAGTTGGAGGAAGGTGGGAAGCTCAAAACATCAAAATTGTATTCTGACAATGTAATAATCTCACATATAAAGTGATTTACAATTATTTTTATCATAATAACGGTGAGGCGGAATAATACCTGAATCACACTAGGCACTAAATCAATATATATTATTATTAAATACCAGATAATAATAATAATAATAATAATAATAAAATGCTATTATTATTTAACCTGATATTTGCATGGCTCTCTAAAGTTTACAAAGAACCATGCATACATTACCTCATCTGATCCTAATAACAACCCTGAAAAGTAGGTACTATTATCTCTATTCTACAGATAAGGAAACTGAGACTGAGAGACTGAGAGAGGGTAAGTGAATTGCCCAGGGTCACATGGCTAGTGATTGTGTGAGAGAAGCCTTCCTGATCTGAGGTCCAGCATTCTATCCACTAGGGCTATTGATCCCATATTTTCATATAAGAAAACCAAGGCTCAGAGAGGTTCGTGGGATTTTTGTATAGTGCTTAACATACTGTCTGGCATGTAGTAGGCTTTATATAATTGCTTATTTTCTTCCTTGCCCTCTTAAGTGATTTGCCCAACCGAAGTCAAGTCTAGTCAAGGAGCATAAATTAAGCACTTACTACATGCCACAGATGGCAGCCAGGTGGCGCAGTGAACAGAGCGCTAAGCCTGGAGAGTTCTCATCTTTCTGAGTTCAAAGCTGGCCTGAGACACTTCCTAGCTGAGTAATCCTGGGCAAGTCACTCAACCCTGTTTGGCTTAGTTTCCTCATGTGTAAAATGAGCTGGAGAAGGAAATAGCGAGCCACCCCAATATCTCTACCATGAGAGCCCTAAATGGGGTCACAAAGAATCAGACAGGACTGAAAAACAATTAAATGTGCCAGGGACTGAGCTAAGCACAGGAGATACAAAGAAAAGTAAAAACAGTCCCTGTACATGATCACACAGCTCAAAGAGCTGTGGATATCTAAAGGACGAGCAGAAGTGAGTACACAGAATTGAGAATAGAAACAAAAAAGAGACATGTTGCTGTAAAGAAGAGGGTCATGAAGATAACACACCAAATTAGCTGCAAATTTTGCTAAGCATATTAAGAATTATTTATTTAAAGATATGCTTGGGGGCAAGAAGAACAAGAGACAGGTTTGTATGTATATGGGGAAATACCTAGTGTGGCAGACAAAATATCCTACTTAGAGTTAAAAACCCCTGAATTCATATTCTACCTCTGACACTAGCTATGTGTCCTGGGGTAAGTCAGTCATTTAGCCTTTGAGCCTCAGTTTTCTCATCAATAAAATGGGGGTAATAATACTCATATCATCTACCTCACAAGGTTATCGTGAAGCTTAACCGAAATAGCATGCCTTATTAGTTATTATTATGGGATTAGGATAGGGATAAGGATAAGTGCTGGGGATAGGGAGGAGCTGGGTCTGTGGTTTCATTAAGAGAGGGAATTCCATGTAACAGTAAATGCTTTCTACCAATGCATGTCAGTATCCCCTCTGAACCTTATAGTCTTAGAGAGGTAAAATGACTTGCTCAGGGCCACAAAGCCAGTATGTCAGAGAAGAACTTGAATCCAGGCCTTCCTAGCTTTATACCTGGGTCTTTATGAATTCTTTGCTGTCTTTTGGGACCACACACACACACACACACACACACACACACACACACACTGCATTACTCAACTATCATTTTGTTTCTCTTTGATCTATCAAGGTGAGTCATCTTCAGGCTGAAAGGATAGAACAAAACTGCTAACAGGATGAAGTCCAACATAAGCAATGATATAGTAAGAGAGCTCATTGATAATTTCAGACTAACAGGTCTAGATGAATTACATCCCATAGTACCAAAAGAAACTGGTGGTTTAATTACTGAACCCCTGTTGCTGATCCGTGAGAAATAGTACAGAGCAAGAGAGATGTCTCATGTGGGAAAAGTTAATTCTTTGACTGAAGATAGGTAAGGTTGATGGCAACTTCCAATAAAATTTTAGAATGGACTATTAAAGAAATGGATTGGCAGCACTTAGCAAAGAAAGCAGTGATGATCAGGGGCCAGCATGGGTTCATTAAAAAGAAGTCATACCAGATAATTTTTACGTCATTTTTTGAGAGGACTCCTAGATTGTACTTGGCAACATCTCTCTCTCTAGATCCTCACAGAGAAGACAGAAAGATGTGGACCGGATGATGGTTCAATCAGGTAGATTCTGAAGTAGATGAACAACCAAGCCCAACGAGTGATGAATGAGAGATCAATGCCAATTGTGAAGGGGATCTCTGGCTGAGTTTTTGCATCTAGCAAACACTTAATCCATGTTTGTTAAATTGAATTGAACTGAAAGCTTACCCTAGGTCTCTTTCCTTCTTGACCCTCTTCTTGTCATCATGTTTATCAGTTCTTTGTATGAAAACAGAGTTGGCATGAATATGAAATTTGAATATTGCCCTTGAATGGGAGTGATGGCTAATACACTATAGGAGGGAACAAGAGTCCAGAAGCATCTTTGCAGTCTTAAACAATGGACTAAATCTTAAAAAATGCAATTTAATATTAATAGAGTTAAAGGCACTTAGGTTCTAAAAGACAACTATACCACTCAAGGACAGGGGAGATCAAGTTAGAAATTCATATAAAAAAAGTTCTGGCAGTTTTGGTATACTGTGTGCTCAAAAGAAGGTGATAAATCATAGGATGTGGCAGTCAAAACAATCTAATTGGATTCATTAAGGATAATGTTCAGAAAGAGGTCCGTGACAATCTAACTGTACTTTTCATTGGTCAGACTACATTTGGAATATTTATATTTAGTTCTGGTCCCAATTTGACAATATGGAACTCCTTCACAGATGTAAAACCAGAATGATGAGGGCATACAAAACTGTGCCTTTTCTTGATCAATTGGTTCAGCTTCAAGTAGAGGAGACTTAAGAAGGCTATCATTGGTGTCTTTGAATATTTGAAGAACCGACAGGTAGAATAGGGATTTGATTCTTTTTTTTCTGATTCAGAGGAAATAACCAGGATCAATGCCTGGAAACTATAGGGAGATAGATTTTGTTTCTACTTTATGTAGGAAAGAATTTCCTTTTAATGAGAATTGAGCCCAAGTGGAATGTGATGCCTCAGTAAGTGATGAGTTTTCTTTCATTAAAGGTCCTCCATTGAATAATAGATAGACACTTCTTAGGTATACTGTAGAGGGAAATGACAAACCACTCTAGTATCTTTGCCAAGAAAACCTCATGGACAGTATGGTCCACAGGATCACAAAGGGTGCGGCATGACAACGACTAAACAACAAGAGAAGGAAATCCTTAAGAAGATGGAGTAAATGATTCCTCTGGTTACTTTCAATACGGAGATTCTGTGATCCTACATCACCAATCTGGTGGATTTATTTTAGAATCCTCTTTAATTAAAATAAATATATGTAAATGAGCACATACATTTCCTGCTTTGGGAAATTTTCATCAAAGATGACATCAAAGATCCATAAGCAAAGTGACTTTCAGCTGGATAGAAAATTTCAGGACACAGTCAGAAATAAGGTAAAAAAAATCCCTGGAAGTTATTTCATTTTTTTGCAATCTCTTCAAGGGCAAAGGGAACATCTGATGGTTCTTTCATGTTACTCATAGTATCTAGCACTGTGCTGGGCACACATGGGTGATGAGAGAAAGCTGGATAATTTTGATTTAATCCAGATACCTCTGAAGAAGAGATGATGGATCTCTGAGGGAAAAAAAGATGTCTTGACTAAGGAGAAACAAAGAAATTGGAGGCAAGGGAACATCAAAGAACGAGCCAATTACACAGCAATGAAGGCACCAGGAACAACAAGTAACCACAAGAACAAAGGCTTCTCCAACCTCAAAGACTGGATAATCTTATATAATTATGTGTTACTATATTATTACTTTTATTTACAAAATACTGAACACAGAGAAGACATCTTAGAAATTCATGAAAGACTCAGTTGGAGTGCCTGCCTGACCTGTGAAACTGATATTATCATTTGAACCAGTACCTGTTATGCAAAAGCTGGCAAAATAAGTAGAAGATGGAGAGGGTTCAAATATTTGGGAGGGGAGAGGCAGTGAGCATCCAATTTTATATCTTCATAGTTTAGTTTTGATTTTTGTTGTTGTTGTTGTTCCTGGTAAAAAAGAAGCTCCACGTTTTAAAGGAAAGTGTATACAAAAAGATATATGTATCTTAGGTGAAATTCTAATCCTAAGCAACACTACCAATGAGTAATGGTGCAGACTCGATTTTAGCAGCTCCCCAAAAGCAATGTCAGATATAGAATAATCAATCATGTTTTCAGGTTTTTAAAATACACATATACATATACATATATACATATATGCATGCATACATACATGTATCTATGTATATATACTTACATGTATGTGTGTATGTGTGTGTGTGTGTGTGTGTGTGTTTATACACACACATATATATCACATAGACCGGGGTGAACTTCTTTTAAAAAACATTTTGTTAATTGTATTTCAATGTAATTGATTTCCTTTGTAAGCTTATGAATGTTATTTTATGTATTTAACACCTTTATTTTGAAAAGGGCTCCATAGGCTTCCCCATACTGCCAAAGTGATCCAGGACACAAAACAAGGCTAAGAACTCTTACCCTAGAACATGGTGGGAAACCCATAAATTCTTACTGAGGGGATGAGTAAATACTTCTCAGTGGGAGAGAAATCTGAATGAAATGCAATGGTTCTTCATTACTGTTGATCTCCAGATATAAAACTATAGGAAAGGAAGTGAAGGAATAAAGTAGACATAAAATATTTGTGTCTAAATCTCTCCTTTTTTTACATAACAAATACCCAATTTACTGACCTAAAGGATTTGGAACTAGACAGACTTGGAAAGAGGACTGATTTGCAATCAGATAACTGGGTTTTGTTGTTGTTTTTTTAATTAACTTAGCTGCTATTTTTCCTTGGTTAAGTCACTTTACCCTCTTGCCTCACTTTCCTCTGAGATGACCAATAAAAGCCTATGAATTCTGGAATTACAATTTTTTTGACTTAAATTCATTTCAATAATAATTTATTAAATATTTCTTCTCCTCTGTTAGTACTGAGCTTAGCACTGAGGTAGGTGATGTGGGGAAGAAAAAGGAGCTCTATGGCACAGCCCCTGCTCTCGCCAAGTCTGCAGTGTAGTTTTAAGAGTTTGCAATCTACTTGGGGATATATAATAAGTAATATGAATATAAATCATTGCAATTGTATAGTTGAATAAATACTTTAAAAATACTTCGTTAATAGCATATGCCCCCAGAAGATTATGCCAATATATCCCATTTTGGTTTATTGAAGAAATAGGTTAGCCTGGATTATAAAGGTGTAAAGGGGAAAAAAAGCTTAATTTCATGGTTGAAATTTCATGAGCATTTGTAGTTTCTATAAAATCCTCCAAGTCATGCAAAACAGCTCCTCCCCATTCTAAATTCTTTTCTTTAGATTTCAATGAGATGACACAGAATGACGAATGAGAGATGAACGTCTCTCACATAATTCAGTTTCCTTAAAAGCTAACATTAATACTCCAGTTGCATTAAACATTGAGTTTTTCTGGTATAGATATTTGATAACTATCATGTATGCATTTACATTGCAAAATTCACACTATAAAAATATATAGTAAGTACTATGAACTGGAAGCATTATCTCCTCTCTGGTCCTCTTACTACCCTAGGAATAGCCTGACCTTGGCATGCCCAGCTTCCCTGAAGTCTTAAAAATTATACAATGTGAATTGTGGCATTTAATTTATTTCATTTTATACTTTAAAATGCAACCACTGATTTAACAAAAAGCCTCTGGGCAATATACAAAAGTGAATTTCATAAACGGCAGGTTGAAAATGACAAAGCTATAATAACAAATGTCAGGCTGACAGTTATCCATTCCAAACAATGATTTACCTGCTAAGGCAAACACCCCAAATTTCACTGGGTAATTCCTCATGGGAACAGACCTGAGAGATCAATTAGTCCATGCCCTACCCCACCCCTCATTTTATAGGTGAGGAGACTGAGGCCCAGCATAATTAAGAGCTAAAAGATAGTCAGAAATACTGGCATTGGCCTTTAGATGAACTCTTATGATATGGCAGACAAAGAATGATAATGGGTAAGTGGAACATGAGAAGGAGTCAAGCAGGACACATTCACCAGGAAGCATTATATTTGTGGTCCAATATATCTGGTGTGTGTGTGTGTGTGTGTGTGTGTGTGTGTGTGTGTGTATGAAAGAGAGAGAGAGAGAGAGAGAGAGGAAGAGGGGGGAAGAGAGAGAGGAAGAAGGGGAGAGAGAGAGAGGAAGAGGCGGGGAGAGAGAGAGAGAGATGGAGAGAGAGGAAGAGGTGGGGAGAGAGAGAGGAAGAGGGGGGAAAGAGAGAGGAAGAGCGGGGAGAGAGACAGAGAGAAGGAGAGAGAGAGAGAGAGAGAGAGAGAGAGAGAGAGAGAGAGAGGAAGGGGGGGAAAGAGAGAGGAAGAAGGGGGAGAGAGAGAGAGAGAGAGAGGAAGAGGCAGGGAGAGAGAGAGAGATGGAGAGAGAGGAAGAGGTGGGGAGAGAGAGAGGAAGAGGGGGGGGAAAGAGAGAGGAAGAGCGGGGAGAGAGACAGAAGAGAAGGAGAAGAGAGAGAGAGGGAGAGAGAGAGAGAGAGAGAGAGAGAAGAGAGGAGAGAGGTGGAGAAAGAAGAGGAAGAGGGGGGAAAGAGAGGAAGAGGGGGAAGAAGAGCGGTAGAGGGAAGAGACAGAGAGAAGGAGAGAGAGAGAGAGAGGGGGGAGAGAGAGAGAGAGAGAGAGAGAGAGAGAGAGAGAGAGAGAGAGAGAGAGAATGAATGTCTGTGTCTGTGTGTCTGTGTGTGTTGTCTATGTGTTTAGCTGAATCAGCATGGTAGTTTAGACATCAACCGAGCCTTGGAGTGAGGAAGACCTGAGTTAAATTCCATGATTGACACTCCTCTCCTCAGGGTCCTAGCTAACTCTCTAAGCCTATTAAGTTGAAGGATATTTGCCTATATGCACTAGATGGTGCAGTGCGTAGAGTTCCAGGCCTGGAGTCAGGAAGACTCAGTTCCATGAGTTCAAACTCAGTCTCAGACACTTACTAACTACCTGACCTTAGGCAAGTCATTTAACCCTATTTGTCTTAATTTCCTCATAAACATAAAATGAGCTGGAGAAGGAAATGGCAAACCACTCTAGTATCTTTGCCAAGAAAACCCCAAATGGGATCAGGGAGAGTAGGACATGACTGAACAGCAACAAGTCATAGAATAAGTTCCCTGGACCAATAAACAACTCAGAAGTCTAGGCGAGTAGATATATATGGATTTGTGATATAATCCTTTATGCTTATGTTTTCCCTTAAAATAAGAGGCACCAACAGAGCAGATGATGTCTTGCCTGTGTCCGCTAGGTATGCCATGGTGTGTTATGTTTATAGTTACATTTCAGATTGCTGCGATCTCCTGAAAAGGAAATATAACACCTAGGAAAAGGAGTTGTCACAGCTTCATGCTTATTGCAAGCATGCTTGAGCTGCCATATTTGAGGATTCTTCTTTATATAATATCTACATCATACACTGGGGGATTCTGACAGAGAGGGGCACGGGTTACAAGAAGCTGAAGGATAGTGTGTAAATGCCAGACAAAGGAAGGCAGGACCTAGGGTAATAAAACAACTAGGCAACTACATTACATGGGAGGAGGATTTGGAAAAGAGTGCATTACAAAACAATAGGAGACATGCCAACAGATGTGGGTGAGACTGGAGAAGGGCCTGAAAATGCAATTAACAGCGGTAAATTTCATCCTTTTTGACTTGGGACCAACCCTGCATCATATGGCCCTTTAGGTTACTACTATATATGATTTTCTAGAGATCCGCCAGCTCTACAGGAATTTTTGTCAGTTCTTAATCATCTAATCAATATCTATTTTAAAAAGTGGAGTCATTTTCAAATGCATTCCCCTTTCTTAATCATCTAAATAAAAGCATTCTTTGTCATTTTCACTGAGAAATAACAATTTTCATTTTGACTTATTTATTAGCATCCCCTCTTCCGAGTTTAAAAAATAATAAACTTTATTGGAATGTGATGAATTTATGTGAAAAAAGGAAAAATCAGTAACCTTTTACCTTTATTAATATGTCAAAGGTAACAGCTTCTGTATTTCATCATGGTTTGACTGAAATCACTTAAGTTGTGTATCTACCTAATTTCAATGGAAGTGGGTGAAAATATGACCTTTCAGATTCTGGCATGCAACTCAATCAATCAACTTTATCATACACTGCATATAATCCATCTATGTGCATAATGGACTTGAAGGAAATCCAAAACAATGGTACAGAAAGTGGTGCTTTAATTACTACAGTTTCATTTCATGGCCTAAAATTCAAAATATTTATTTTCAACATAATTACTTTTTTAAAGGAAAAAAAGAAAATTAAGGAGAAAAAAACCCTTATGTTAGACAAAAATGAAAGCTCACGTAGTAAGGGGCAGTGTTGGGGTGTTACTTTCTGGTGGTGTTAATAATTATGATCATAAGATCATTTTATTTCCAGCTGGTGGAGGCCTTAGAGATCATCTCTAAATCTTTAATTTTACAGATGATGAAACCGAGTACCAAAGAAGTTATGACTTGCTTGAAGGCACAGAGTTATTAGTAAGGTAAATTATAGGACCAGGATTCAAACTCAAGTCCTTCAGTGGGAGGTAGAGGTGTCACACTCAAAGAAAAACATCCTGTGTGCCATATATTGACTTAGAAAACCACAAATTAACACTATCTATATTATACTGTATTTTATTTATTTTGTTAAACATTTCCCAATTATATTTTAATCTGGTTTGGCCATACTTGGGATTTGAACACTTCTGCTGCTTCCAAATCCTGTGCTTTTTGCACCAAGCTGATAAACAGTGAAACGCAAAATCTGTTAAGATGGAAGGTCTCAAATAATTCTGCTTTTCCCATGAAGCCAGTTTCCATTCAACTTGTTAAAACTGTCCCCTTTACACTGCTATATTTACAATATATTAGGCTTAAAATAAGACAAAGGACAGAGTTATATTTTAAGCCAACCCTTTTTATTTTTTTTTTGTGAAGATACAGGCAGCTTCTTTTGAAATATAGATGATCTAACACTCCTACTTGATTTGCTTTTCCAGGATGAGCTTCCAGAAGTTCACTTCTCTCTATCAAGGACAGCAAAAGTTTCTCTTGATTGTCAATAGGCTCAAGAGCCAACACATTTTGAGATAAGGGGCCGTTCTTTCCACTATTCTCTTAGAGTTACTAGGCAAAGTCAACACTATTTCAAGTTTAAATACTTTAGAATGAAAATAAGGCTACCCAGATTACCTCAGAGAGAGAAGGGCTGCCTAGAGGAAACTAGGAGGTACAATGGATAAAGCACTGGGCCTGAGTTGAAATCCTGCCTCAGAAACTTAGTAACTGTTATGACTCTGAGTACACTTAATCTCTGTTTGCCTTAGTTTCTTCCCATTTTAGAGCAGCACCTGCTTCCCGGGGTTGTTGTGAGGAACCAATGAGATAATATTTATAAAGCACTTAGTACAATGCTTGCCACATAGGAGGCATTAAATAATACTTGTTCCCTCCCTCCCTCCTTTCCTTCCTTCCTTCCATCTTCCTTCCTTTCTTCCTTCCTTCCTTCTTTCCTTCTTTCCTTCCTCCCTTCCTTCTATCTTCCTTTTTTCTTCCTTCTTTCCTTCCATCTTCCTTCCTTTCTTCCTCCTTTCCTCCCTCCCTTCCTCCCTCCTTCCATTCTTTCTTACCTTCCTTCCTTCCTTCCTTTTATCTTCCTTCTTTTCTTCCTTCTTTCCTTCCATCTTCCTTCCTTTCTTCCTCGTTCCCTCCCTTCCTTCCTCCCTCCTTTTCTTCCTTCTTTCCTTCCATCTTCCTTCTTTCCTTCCCCATCCCCCCTCCCTTCCTCCCTTTCTTCCTTCCGTCCTTCCTTCCTTCCTTCCTTCCTTCCTTCTTCCCTTCCTTTCTTCCTCAGAGGTACTGAAGACAGACTTAGAAAACAGAAAAATATGATGCCAAATTTATTATCAGGATTATAGTGGAAGCATGGAATAGTGCCTTAAGTGCTGAATTAGGAATCAGGAAACTTAAGTTCAACTACCAACTCATGCACTAACTAAATCTCTTAGAGCCTCACTTTCCTCGTCTAATAACTAGGAATAACGATATTAGCATTGCCTATCTTACAGGGTTATCGTGAGGAAATTACTTTGCAAACCTTAAATCTCTATATAGACATGAGTTATTATTATAATTAGGTAAAAGGTTATCCTGCCACAAACAGGTTTTTAACCCTGAATGCAAGGAATGAGATCAGAGCTGAAGATCTATATTTGAAAATCATGTTAATAAAAGTAATAGTTGAAACTGTGAACATATATGAGGACACCAGAGGAAAGATTGTAGAGAGGTTAAAAAGAAGGGGTCAAAATTTCTTAATGCAGTATTTAGGGGAGAAGAGGAGAGGTCAGAAGATGAGACAGAAAAGGGACTGAAGAAGAAGCAAGAGAATGAAACTGCAGATGCTGAATGAGGAGCCAACAAGATGGGTGTCAACAGTTTCAAACACCAAAGATACATTAAGGAGGATGATGGATTGAGAAATGGCCATTGATCGGATTTGTGAAGCAGGGAGTTCACTTATCATTGAATGACTTGCTATTGAAACTAAAAATTTACAGCTGAAAAAGTTCAACTCCCTAGTTTTAAAAATAGGGAAAATAACACAAGTTAAGAAACTCAAAAGGATAATTTCAGTAGAACTGAAGACTGAGACTAGATTGTAAGGGGTCATTGTTGGTCAGTTGGTCAGTTGTACCCAATTCTTCATGACCTCATTTGGGGTTTTCTTTGCAAGGATGCTGGAATGTTTTGCCATTTCCTTCTCCAGCTCATTTTATAGATGAGGAAACTGAGGTAAACAAGGTTAAATGAGTTAATAGGTCAGGGCCATACAGCAAGTAAGTGTCTGAAGCCATATTTGAATTCATGAGGATGAGTCTTCCTGATTCCAAGCCCAGTACCCTATCCACTGCACCATCTAGCTGCCCAATTAGGGTAGTAGAGAAAAGGAATTTAAATTTACTTTTTGTAGAAGATTAATAGAGGAGAGATGAAATGGCAGCTTGAATAGGTAGTGAGGCCAAAGAAAAGGATTTTTTTAGGATAACGGATGTCAGATTGTGTTTCTAGGTAAAGAGAATACCAATGGAAAAAGAGAAATTGAAGGTTCAGGAGAAATCAAGATCCAGACAGAGGCAAAAGGAGCAATGATGCAAGGACATAGATGGAAGGGCTAGCCTTAGCAAGAAGAAATGCTAACTCTCACTCTACAATATAAGAAGATGAGAACAGGTAAGACATCTGGATAATATAGTAGATGCATCAAAATCAACATCAAGTTCTAACTATTTTGTTTCTCTGAAGAGGCAGTCAATGATAGCTAATACAGGCATCACTTGACATCAAGGGAGACAGAGAAGCCTCTGCCTATAGGCTATTTTCTGATCAGAAGGGAGCATATTGTCTTTCCTCATCCAAAAACCCCATTCCTCAATTCTTGATTGGAGAACTTAAGGCTAAAACAAGGAAGTGACTCAGAATGGGTCTTAGATTAATATTCCATAGGTAAAAGTGAAAAATTTTTTACTGTCAGGATTTTTACTAACTGTCGGGAAATGATACAACTAAAGATTTAAACTCACTGGGGTTTCTTTAAAGATAGATTATTCACTTTAATTTAATTTAATTCATAGGATCATTGATTTAGAGGTAGAAAGGCCATGAGAAGCAACATGATGTATGTGTCAAATGCAGTGGACTTGGATTTTATTCCCAGCTCTTACACTCGCTACATGGCCCCGAGTAAGTTATTTAATTTTCTATGTCTCAGTTTTCTTATCTATAAAATAGGGACAATAACACTTAGTTGCTTATCACAGAGAAATACTGTAAGAAGGAGAATTTTATAAAATTCATATTGATACAAAAAATGTCAACTTGTGTTGTTGTGGAGTTGTTTCAGTTGTGTCCTCTCTGTGACCCCATTTGGAGTTTTCTTGGTAAGCTTAGTGGAGGGGTTTGCCTTTTCAACTCTTTATTTGACAGAGAAGGAAAAACACACAGAGACAAAAGGATAAATGGAAGAGTTTCAATGGCACAGAATCCGTGATTTCACCAAAGAATATCCCATAAGGAAATCCCCTCTACCAATATAGATTGATCATTTTTCCTGCATCTTATAGTCTTAGAGAATTACCCAGAGGCACTAAGAGATTAAGTGACCCCCCCACCCCAAGATTATAACTCAATATGTGTCAGATGCAGGGTTTGAACCCAACAAGGAAGCCCAAGTGAAAGTATTTAATTGAAAGTCAGTATCAAATCGTACAGCATCATAGATAAGTACTTCAGTCCAGTTAGGACAGGGAGAAAACATTGTTGGTTAGAAGGGGAAAAACTTGAGCAAAGGGTCAGGATCTAGAGATGCACCTTGAAGGTGCGTCAAGTCCCATGCATTTTTAAGCACTTTCTATGAATCAAGCAGGGAGCTCACATTATAATGAGGGAGATTCTTAGCTAGAAGGCAACAGAGGGGTGTGTGTGTGTGTGTAAGCATTGTGTGTGTGTGTGTAAGCAGCATGTGTGTGTGTGTGTGTGTGTGTGTGTGTGTGTGTGTGTGTAAGCAGACCTCTTTTGAAAAGTCAAGGTTGAGCCCAGTCTTAAAAGAGGCTAGGTAAGCTAGGAGGGAGAAGTGAAGAGGGAGCATGTGATTGGTGTGAGCGACAGTCAATAAAATGGCCCAAAGTTGAAAGATGGAGGGTCATGTAGGAAGAACACCAGCAAGTAGCCCAGGGTCACTGGATTGGGGAGGGTGTAGAGAACAGCAGAGTATAAGAAAACTGGACAGGTAAAGAAGCAATCAGGTTGCAGCAACACTTCACATGGAAGAGTACTTGATACTTAATCCCAGAAGAAATTTTAAAAAGCAACACCTGAGTTTGTTGGGCAGAGAAGCAACATGATCACACCTGTGCTTTAGCAAGATGACAGAAGTGGTGGGGGGGTGTGAATTTAAGGCAGGTAGATAATCAGAAAGTTACTGCAATAGGGAAAATGTGAAGCAATCAGGGCCTGCACCAGGGTTATGGAGAAAGAAGGCAACATCTACTAGAAATGTGAAGACAAAGGCAAGACTTGGCCAACATCAAGTGTGGGGCTGTAGATGACTCTGAGGTTGTAAGCTTCAGTGACTGGGAACATAGACCCTCTTGGCAGTAATAGTAAAGGTGAGGAAGAGGGAGAGTTGTTTTAGAGGGGGAGGGAAATAATCAGCTTTTGAAATCAATAGATTAAATCAATAGGTAGGAGAGGAAAGGTCATCTCAAGTAGGAGGAACAGCATGGAGCCCGTCTGGATGACAATTAGAAGACTAGACTGGATGAAGGAAGAGAAATGCATCGGAGAGTAATCAGAGTTAAATATGGAAATGTAAAGAGGGGAGGAGGATGGGAAGCCTTAAATGCTAGCAATAAATGAATTAATAAGGCATATATTAAGTGCCTGCAAGATGGCACAATGGATAGAGTGCTAGGCCTGGAGTCAGGAAGACTCATCTTCTGGAGTTCAAATTTGGCCTCAGAAACTTATCAGCTGTGTGACCCCAGGCAAGTCATTTAACCCTGTTTGCCTCAGTTTTCTAAGTTGTAAAATGACCTGGAGAAGGAAATGGCAAACTACTCCAATATTTCTGCCAAGAAAACCCCAAATGGGGTCAGGAAGAATCAGACCCAAATGAAACGACTCAACAACAATCAGCTCTATGTCGGATACTCAGCACTATCCTACCTCCCTCAACCTCCTTTCCCATGTGATTGGAGGGCTAGAGGCAGGAGCACCAAACTTCAGCAATAGGACTTTCAGCCGGCTCCACTTTGCATATGAAGCTCTGCTTGGTTTCAGCATTGCAGAAAAAGACTCCTCTGTCAGGTACTCCCTGGTGTTCCCTTCCCACAGTCCTCTTTCCACCTCCCTTTTGTGTGCGGCCTTCCCTCATTAGACTCCAAGCTCCTTGAGGTCAGGGACGACCTTTCTTTTTCTTACTTGTATTCCCAGAGCTTAGTGCAGTACCTGACACCTGCTAATAAACACTAAATGTTATTGAATTGATTTGCACATACCAGGTGAGCAGATAAGGGTTTGGGGGGTAACACAAGTAGTAGCATTTCACCTTGAGATCCGTATTTCAGGACTGTCTTAAGGTCCCAAAGAGCAAGTTTAGTTTCTTAGGAATTTTTAGTCCACATTGAAAAACTATTGCCAAGAACATTTCAGTTTTATATGATTGGCAGGGTGTTCCAGAAAGACCCCAAATGGTTCCTTAAAATTATATTATTTGGGTTACATTGAAAAGAGAATAGCCACCGGTCAGGTTTCATATCAGTGGTGCTGGGCATTAAAACAGGCTGTATTAAAAATCTCCTCAACCATGGGGAGCCTATAAGATCAAAAGACCAGCTTTAATGTACAAGATCTGCTATAGGGAATCAGAGAGTTAGAAGAGATGAGGCATCACCCAGTTTCCCAGTTTAACTTTCTCATTTTACAATGGAGAAAACTGATGCCCAAAGAGGTAAAGGGGGCATGTCAAAGGTGGCAGTCTTGGGTCAAGAACTCAGGATTCCAGCCTCCCGATTCAGTATTCTCTTCAGAACATCACACTGTGGTTTAATGTTGAGAGAGACAGACAGAGACAGAGAAAGAGGGAAGGAAGGAAGGAAGGGAGGGAGGAAAGGAAGGAATGGAGGAAGGAAGGAAAGGAAGGAAGGGAGGAAGGAAGGAAAGGAAGGGAGGAAAGGAAGGGAGGAAGGAAAGGAGGGAAGAAGGAAGGAAGGGAGAGGAAGGGAGGAAGAAAGGAAGGAAGAAGGAAGGAAGGAAGAAAGGAAGGAAGATGGAAAGAAGGAAGGAAGGAAAGAAGGAAAGAAAGAAGGAAGGAAGCAAAGGAAGGAAAAAAAAGAGGGAGAAAGTGAGGTTACTCCAGATTGCCAGTGACAAGAGGTGGAGAACATTTATTTGCTCTAATTCAACAATAATGAAACTCTTACTATGTGCAAGGCATTGTGCTGAGCACTGGGTACCAAGGTAAATAAGGTATATTCTTGTCTTCAAGAAATGTTCACTGTATTAGGATAAGACTAGGTTATAAATAACAATAATTGAAATTAGAAAGTCATATTCACAGAGAAGAGATTGATACAAAGAACTATGAGAGATTCAAAGAGATAAACTCACTTCCTGCTTCAAGCATCAGAAAAGATGTCATGCACGAGATGGGGCTTCAACAGGCAGAAATAAAGGTAGGGAAATGATACAATCTAAACACAGCAGACAGTGTGGAGAGAGCAGAACAATTTTGTGGAACAATGATTAGTCTGACACAGTATTAAAAAGGCAATTCTGGTAGCAGTTAGAGAGTAACCCTATTTTCTGTGCACCAGGCCCATACAATGAGTTCAGTCTTCAATGTCATCAAGTAACCTAAGGATAGCCACATACAAGACTAGAGCAGGCTGCTCACATGGAGCGCTCAGAACAGTCACATTGATGCCATAATAAGGGCTCTGAGTAGTAGTAGCACATCTGACAACTGAATTGGCCCCAGGTGGCTATATCTGAGCAATGACGAGGATTAAAGAAGCATCTTCATGAAGGCAGTGAAAGGATTTGCTGATAACTCCAGTGTTTTCTACTTTGAAAGGGGCAGCTCTGTGACAAGTGTGTCTATTATGAACATGAAAACATACTGTGTGAGTCAACAATTCTAGAACCAAACTCTACTCAGGATTAAAAGACGCTAATTTTAGGGATGAAGGGGGAGGAAGAACAGTCAGTCTGTAATTTTTAGAACCAAATAAACATGGCAGAATATAACAAACAGTACATTCTAGTAAGTGTTCTTCTCCTTCATGAAGAAGTAAATAGGCGAGTCCTTGAAAAAGATAAGAAAATGCTCTATAATGGTATTTGGGGCAACACACTTGACTAACACTGTCCATCTATCTACCTACTTATCTAGATAGATAGCTAGCTGTCTTTCTGTCTATCCAATATAACCCAAGGTAACTTTTGCTATTTTGGGCTGCCACATCATTACACTGATGACTCATATTGTGTTCATGGATTACTAAAAATCCCAGATCATTTTGAAGTACATTTCTGTCTATTTCCTTCTGATCTCATACACGTGAAGTCTTTTTTTTCAAACCAAGTGCAATAGTTTGTATTTACCATTATTCAATTTCATTTTATTACATTTATCCCAATGTTTTAGTTGTCAAGATCATTTGGGATTCTGTCTCTATGATCCATTTGTGTTCACTATCCCTTCAAACTTTGTGTCATCTGCAAATCTGATGAAGGTGGCATTTATACTTTTACAGGAGTCATTTTTAAAAATGTTAATGACCCAGAGCTAAGCACAGAACTCTGGGTTAGTCCACTGTAGACCTCTTTCTAAGTGACCACTGAACCACATAGGACTAGTTCTTTAGTATAGTCATTCAACCAGTCCTAAATCTGTCTAATATCTAGAGCACATTTCTCTATATTTTCTATAAGAATGACATGAGAGCTCCTGTCAAATAGTTTGCTCAAATCTAAGTAATTTATCTCTATAGCATATCCTTGATCTTCCATCTCATTAACACGATTACAAAAGAAAATAAGGTTATTCTTGAACAATTTCTTCTTGAGACAGCTATGTTGGCTTTTTGTGATACTTACTTCCTTGTCTATATATTCAATAACCATCTCTTTAGTAATGCATTGTATACATGTACTGATGCAAAGTGAAAGGAACAGAACCAGGAGGGTCTTCTCCACAGTAAGCAATATTGCATGATGATCACCTGTGAATGACTTAGCTGTTCTCAACAACACAATGATCCAAAACAACTGCAAAGGACTTATGATGAAGAATGCTATCCACCTTCAGAGAAGGACCCAATGGAATACGAATGCAGATCGAAGTATACTTTTAAAAAAATTTCTTTATTATCCTTGAATTTTGGTCTGTGTTTTATTTTGCAGCATGGCTAATGTGGAAATGTTTTGTATGATTATACATACATATATATATATATATATATACATATATATATACACATACATATATATAAAATCTATACCAAATTGCCTTCCTTCTCAAGGAGGAGGGAGAAGAGATTTACTTTTAAAATCTAATGTTAGTTTACTTTTAAAATCTAATGTTAACAGTTTACTTTTAAATTTACTTGGGGATCTTGGAGATCACTAGAAAATCCCAGATAATTTTGAAATACATTTCTGTCTAACCACTTCCTTCTAATCTCATACATGTGAAGAGAATTTACTTTAAAATTTAATGTTAGCATTTTTTGTTTACAGGTAATTTAAAAAATTAAAATTAAATGAAAAAATAATGCATTAAAGAAATTTTTTAGCAAAGTCTTGTTGACTGGCTTATAGTTTGTTTGCACATACCAATCTCTTCCCTTGGAAAAGTATATTTTCTCTTTTCTACTCCCATATTACCTTTCCTATTCCCCACAATTTTTCAAATATCATTGTGAGTTGTTCAGCAATCACAGCTACCATTTCATTCAACGAGGAGCAAGTGAGGACTAAGGAGTTAGAGAGAGAAAGCATGTAAAGTCTGGTGATAAAAGGAAAGAGAGTGATAATCTCATAACTTAAGAGCATAACGGGAACTGGGTAGAAGGAAGGTTGGTTTTGTTTGTTTGTTTTATAGGGTGGAGGAAACCTGACTACGTTTGGAGTAGTTGAGGCAGTTAGAGAGGGAGAGATGAAAGATTTGAGAGTGACCATTCTACCCTGCCAGTGCCAAAAGCTATATAGCCAAGGCTGCAGGGGGGAACAGCTTTGCTCATAGCTGTCAGTTATTCCCCAGATTACATAGCAAGCATTGAAATTTTGCCCCACCCAGTTTTGATTTAGGAGATGGAAATCAGCATTTTGCACATAAGTGGCTTCTGTGAGGGAGTACTACTTGCAAGAAACCAGGTTATAAAACTGATTATTTTGGGTGGGGTATGTTGGGGAGCAATAATATGTGTCCATTAATTAGATTTAGTCAGCTAATAATACTAATGTGAATTGACAACTTTCTGAGCTCTTTTAGGTTTTTTTTTTTTAATATGGGAAGCAAAAGGGATCATGTGGAGGAAGGGAAAGGAAATAAGGGAGCTAGAGCATGGAAGTTGAATGAGCTCAACAATAACATCAAGGAGGAAGCTCGGTCTGAGGGTGAGATCTTGAGAAGGTCTTGAGAGGTGAGAGGGGATGGAATCCAAGTCCTCAAGGGGAAGGGTTAACCTTTACAAGAAGAGAGGCTGATTCTTTCTCTGAGATAGGAAAAAAGAAGGGCAAGAGTAAAAATATCTTTTTACAAGGTAGTCTCATTGGGCCCTATCAAAATAATTTTATGGAATTAAGAGTAAACTGAAATTGATCATACCTGGGATTAGAACTAAGAATTCAATTAATGGTCTTTCTAGCAATTCACCCTTTTGAGGAGCTAAATTAAACCCTTTTAGTATTCATAATTTATTAAAATCAATCAATAAATAATTATTAACAATCCAATCTAAATGAATGAAATTATTTATTCACCTGGCTTTCCTGCAGATTGGAAGCAACAAAAAAGGGTTTTTTTTTTCTTTCCCTGATTAATTACTCCTTTTCATTGCTCATTACATTTCTTTCCAAGGGCAAAATTGATCTCTTTGTTAAAGGAATCAAAATCATTGAAAAGTGCAACCGCAACAAATAAATTAGGATCTCTTTTGAAACAAAACTATATTTTGTTTACATACTTAGAAGTAGATTCAAAGGCAGATACTACTTCCAAAAAAAGAATATTTGAATAAATGTTAACTAATGATTAAAATATCTAATTAAGGAAAGAGAGTAAATACCATCTTAATATATTCTATCTGAATAACCAACCTGTTTAAGGTTATAAGAAATTTACTTATATTAATATCACCATGGAACCCAGGGTTACCCAGAGAACATCAGAGCTTTCTTGCCTACTTCTGGCTGGATATGGTGATTCAGCAGTTGGGAGCTTTGATGGCTTCCAGGCATGTGGTAGCTTAAGGCTGAAAGGATTGGAGCTTTGGTATAAAGCAGGGAATCATGGATGGTCCCCTATCCTCCCCCCAACCCCATCTCCTACCACATAAGCATTGGTGGGGATGGACAGGATCTTGTGACAGTTAAAAAGAGAAAACTCCTAGCTTACTATCATCTTTTAATTCTTGTGCTGTGAGATGGTGGTGTATCCCTTTGTTGACTGGTGAGCAAGAAGATCCTTCAAGGAGCTTGGAAAAAGGACAAGTTGGAAGAAAAGCAGTACATGTATCTTTTACAGCAATAGGTGGATTATGTATTTTTTTAGGCAAACAAGAGATAGAGGCAATTACAAAAGATAAAAGGGATAATTTTGATGACATGAAATGGAAAAGCTTTTACAAAAATGCAATTAAACTGTCTAGGATAATAAGGGAAGTGGTCCAATGGAGAAAAAAAAATTTGCATGAAATTTCTCAGATAAGGATTTTGTATCTAAGATAGATTAACAATATATCCATATATCCATATATTAATATATTAATATATTGATGTCTTGATAGAGGATGGAAGGAAGGAAGGAAGCAAATAAGAATATAAGGAAGCAGGAAAGAAATAAAGAAGGAAGGAAGGAAGGAAAGGAGGGAGGGAATTAGGAAATGCCCTAATAAATATGAATTCCTCTTTTCCAGGGAAAAAGATACATTTTAGCTACGTGTTCTATAGTATGTTTCTTCCCCATAGACATAAGATAGGGAAGTACATGCCAATGAAATCTTGAGGTAAATCTAGGTTTCCTTTATGAAACTCCCAAACCTGGTGCCATGATGGAGGAATGATGGGGGAAGCCACACAAATGTGGGAAAACCAAGTTAGAATCCAGTGAGACTACCACATCCAATGTTCTGAATGCTATACCTCTTTAATGTAATCCAATTGCCTATTAGTTTTTTGAGGTTGATGTGGTTCACTATTTTTTGGGAATTTGGAAAACCTTTGAGCTGAATACTTCCAGCCTGGCTCAATAGGTGATTTCTAATTACACATATCCTTTAGGCAGAAGCTTTGGGACATACTAATTTAGCAAATTTGTAGATTCGTGGATTGCTAATAGGAAGAAGGATCTTAGAAGTCATTTAATATGACCCCTTTCATCCTGCAGATGAGAAAAAATGAACCCATAGGGTCTCAATGAATTTCCTGAATCATTAGTGGCAGAGCTGGAAATGGAACCCAGGTTCCACGCCTCGTCCTATTTTTCTTCAGTGCAGAAACAAGACCTGAAGCCCAGGAAAGAATCTCTTCATTGTGATAACATTCTGTGCATCATAGGTTTGAAAGCTTTTTCTCTTGTATCAATCACAGTTAGTCAAGAAATACTTATGGAATCCCTATCATGTGACCAGAAATGTATTTGGTGCTAGGTGGATATTAAATGCTTTTTATTGAGGATCAGGGGATTCCCAACGATTTTTAAAAATTAGTTGAAAACATGAACAGCTGCGTAATTATCATCTTTTTCTTCTATTTAGGAGAAAGAATTGATTGAGCAAATCAATTATTAACACAGTATCATATGAAATTTGGGTATTGTCAGTTCTAAGTAGTGGTGTTTTCTTAAATTCTCATTCTTCCCACAAAGTTTTGTGAAGAGTTTGCACTTTAGTCCCCAACACTCATAAACCTCCTCATCAGGTATCCTCCTTGGTGGGGTCCCCAGGGTATACACAATAGAGACTGTTTGGGTCATTGCTATGTCTATAACTTAAAGAATTCATGTGTCTCAATATTTTGGCCCTACGTTCACTATAAATCAGAGCCAGAAAACTATGCTCTGGTAATAGCTCACATACTTACATGAAATGAAAAGAACTCTTTCAGAGCATGGCCCCTATACCTTACCTCAAAAGACTATGCTCAGAAGAAAAAAGATGACCCAATAAAGTGGCCCTTCCTAAAGGCATCAGATATGCAGAGGGCACTATGGGAAGTAGTGTTCATTATCTAACACCAACAGTACTTTGAGTTGCTTTTACTAGAGCAGCGACTTTTTTGGACCTAACCTTATTTTACAGCTGAGAAAATTAAGGAGGCCTAGAAAGGTTAAATACTTAACTGAGGGAACAATGCTGTGCCGAGGCAGAGCAAAGACTGGACGAGAGCCCAGGTCTCATGACCCTGAGTGCAAGGACAACATCAGTAGGAGTGACTTCTGATGAACAATTTAGCCAGGCATCCTATTCACCAAGTCACAAAGTGAAATCAAGCATTAAATAATTCCAAAATAGAGTTATTATCAAAGTTCCCAAGTTAAAAAGACTTTGCCAGAGCTAGAGATGAACATATCTATGACTGACCAAGAGCAAAGTCAAAAGTACATTTCCCATTCATGCGAAGGCTCTGGCCTGCACCCAAATCCAAATATTCCTGGCCAGTTTATGCTGTGTACTTTTCCAGATGCTGAAAAAAGAAAAAAACAAAAAACTGTGGTTTATTTGCTCATCATTTCCGATGGAAACCTCTCTGCTCT
Source organism: Trichosurus vulpecula (assembly GCF_011100635.1). NCBI lineage: Eukaryota > Metazoa > Chordata > Mammalia > Diprotodontia > Phalangeridae > Trichosurus > Trichosurus vulpecula. The sequence continues at coordinate 201,792,903 of NC_050580.1, forward strand.
TCCCAGAAAAGAATCAAGGCACTGGTCAAAATATTCCTTAAGTAAAAATTTCCATAGGTTTTTAGCAAATACCTCTATTGGAGAATCCATTATTCTCAACTATATCAATACAATTGAACAAATATTCCTCAAGTTCCTACTTCAATGGCCTCTAGTTTTAATAACAATTATTGTAATATTAGAGGCTGGAGCTCCAGGGGAGCTTGCAAATGAAGAATCTCCCTCTACTAATGCAGGGCAGCACCTTAGTCTTACCAAGTCACCTCCAGGGGACCTCTGAGATAAGAAACTCCTCCTGCAGAATTTTCTTCTTACTAAGTTGCCTAGATGGCTAAGAGAGTAAGTGACTTGCCCACTGTCACAATTCAGTATGTGTCAGGGGTATGATTTGAACTCAGGTCTTCCTAGAAGGCTTTGAAATCACTGTTCTATACGCTATACCAGAGGAGTCAAACTCAATTAGAAATGGGGGTCACTAATGCATATACAAGGATCTCTGAGGACCACATACTGACTTACTTTTTAAAATGTTATCTAGGTTTTATTATATTTTTATTTATTAGTTATTTCTCAATTACATTTTAATCTGGTTGGCAGCACTCTAGAGTGTTGCTGATGGCACGCACTACTATATTATACCACCTCTCATTTTTGATAATGCTTCCAGAATATTGGCCCAGTAAGAAAGGTTGCTACCTATGTCTTAATTATATTAGACTTCATATACTTCAATTTTTCCTTTATTTTAACTGGTTACTTTACTTCTTCTTGTTAACATTCAAATTTCTTATATTCAACAAATATATGAATGATCTGCTCATCAAAATGACTGGTTCTGCTCTACCATTTAAAGAAAATGATTTGTTAATGGAACATCATATGGAGCTGATTTAGTGTTAGTTTTAAACTGTGGTGTTTGCTTAAATTCTAATTCATCCTGCAAAGTTTTGTGCAGAGTATCCACTCCAATCCAGTGTGCTCAGAAATATTTTCTTCAAACACTATTCCTCGGGGGGGGGGGGGCGGTACTAGAGCATGTATGGTAGAATTTGCTTGGGTCATAGATGTACCTGTAAATTAAAGGGTTCATATGTCTAAGCAATTTGGTTATTCTTCTTTTATGAGCTGAGCCAACCAACTATACTCTGGGAATAACTTGTATTCTCATATGAAATGAAATTAGCTCTTCTAAAGCATGAGACTATGGACTCTGATGCCTTGAAAGACTTCATTCACCTCACATGGTTGAGCAATTTGTTCCTAGACAGTAGATGAATCACCCTGGCCTGTCACAGGATTAGACACAATAAAAGTACATATTACCCTGATGAGTTTACTACAAAAAATGCAGAGGTGCATATACCTATCAAGTGATAAGAACATTCCCTTAATTATGGGTTTGAGCTGTGGAATAAAGTAGTCACGTGAATTATAATGGATCCAAAGGTCTGTGGCCTGGAAGAAATTAGGCCAAGCCTATTTAAAACATCATACAAGCCAGAGTAATAACAAATATTAAGAATGTAACCTATAATATGGCACTATTAACACCAATTGATGCTCAGTGTTATCAAATAAAATAACATAATCATAGCAGAAGTAATACTTTTGTGGGGTTTTAAAAAATCTACAAAACTTGTTTTTAATATTAGAATAAAAGATTTTCTGTGCATTAGTTCAGTAATGGATAGATTACTAGACTTAGAATCAGGGTTCAACTCTTGCCTTAGACATTGCATAACTATTTCACCCTGGGCAAGTCACCTGACCTCTTGGGTACTCCTTTTCTTCCCCTCTAAAGTAAGAGCGGTGCATTTGATGCCCTCTAAGATCCTTTCTAGCTTTAGAGCTATATTATTATGATTTTTTTTAGCTAAAAACTGAGGGGAAAGAAAGGATATTGTACCTTCTTGTTAAATGTCTTTACTGAGAGTAGAGAGAAAATATAAGTGAATAAAAAAAAAACTACTTTGAGAGAGCAAGAAGATTTATGCAAAGGACCCTGGCCTGAATTTTGGTTTGTTTTCTTTTTAGGGCTACATCTGGTGATGCAGGCCTGGAGATGCAAGCTATGGGCAGGCAGTCCTGGCGAACCACGCAGATATCAGCTCTGAGCAAGCACCATGCCTTGATTCTACAAAGAGATGTTTCCTTTTACCTACATTTGACTTCACTCTACTAAAGGTACACTTGCCTAAACGTTGTGGGTGCACTATTCTGCGAACACATAATAAGACTAATTTTGTTTTACTTATCTGAACCCTTAACTCATTTACAGCTGAACTGTGAAGACACTAGGAGAAAAATGAACTTCCGTGTTGGAAGAGAAAAAGAAGGAGGGGTACTAAAAAGAGAATCACACTGAGTACTATTGATAAGCAAGATTGATTGCTTCAGATTTCTCTTTGTATTTACTGACAAAAGGCAGCATGCAGTGGCATGCTAGGCTTGTTCCAGTTGAAAAATGAAACAGAGTTGGTAGATTAACTATCTACAAAAAAGGCTTCCTGGAATACAGTATATCTCTTCACTGTCTAACACCTCATATTATTTTTGACTATATTCTATCTCCAGTGAATCATGCAGTATTCACTTCCATTTTGCTAATTATGTCATGAGTGACCCTAAATTACTTATGTAAGTGCTTATTTAAGAACCAAAAATAAGTGTTGAAGATTGTAGATGGGTGCTTTCAATATACAATGATATAGATTAGCCATGAGCTGTAGAAAACCATTGTCATCAACCAACCAAATGTGCACGTAAAACATGGATGAAGAACACACACACGCGTACACACACACACACACACACACACACAAATAAACAAACAAAAATTGCTTAGAAATACCCTGTATGACTAAATACTCATATCCTTCAAATAATGAGGGTAGGTTAAATGATCAGACATAAAACAAAACTAAAAGGGAAAACAAACTACAAAACGTGGTGGCCATTTCATAACCACAATCAAGCCTGAATAATTACCAATTTTCGTTGTGAAGATCATTCAAATAAATGTAACCAATGGATCATCCACATAAGGTTCAAGTCAAAGTAAACAGCCAGTCCACTTTAGAGAGTAGCTAGTGAATTGATTTAACAAGTTTAATGTGAGCATCAGTGTGGGGCTATTACTAATCGTAAGCTTTACTGATGCTATTTGTTCGCTTGGAAAAATACCGCTCTTTGGAATGAGCACATTAAGGCTAAAATTGCAGAGAAAACCCTATTACAACTTTATTGCTGGCAAATTGGAACCAAACCTTGTCTGTATATCAATTACTTAGAGTTACCACAGAGATAAATCCTTTTCTTTTTTTTTTTTTTGTATAGGCTCAATCTTAGAGACAGTGATGAGAAACTCCTTATTATACCCTACCAACATCACTAGGTTTTCTTAGCAATTTCGAGAAATTGTCAATTAAGTTCTTTTTATTAGGTTCCAAAAGCTGTTAAGTCAAACACAAATCTATCATAAGGCTTGTAACAGCATGTTATTTAGGCACATCTCAATGTTTCACTCTTAAATTATCCACCTACCCCAACCCAGTTCCAAAGTTCACATAAAGTAAAGGAGTTTTTGTGACTATTTTCTCAGGGGTTCAGAGAAGCATGGAGTAGGTGGTCACTCATTGTAGCAGATGCACCAAGCTACTCCCATTTTTATTAAAAGTAGGGTAGGGAAATAAGAGTTTTATATGCAAGCAATAGATTTGCTTCTAAACTCATTACAATGAAATGAATGAGTTTGGTGCAGTTACCCAGGATGTTAAAAGCTCCCCAAAAGCACAAACTAAACTTAAGGTTTGTCAAGTAGTCCTACAAATGTGTCCATTATTTGCTGCTTACGCTTGCTAACTGTCATGCAATTAAAAGAAAGTATCAAGTCATCCAGATGGCAATTAATGAGGAAAGCTGTACTGTACAGAGGCGAGGACTACAAGAACATGGAAGGTGCTGTCCTTCTTGATCCCTGACCCAAGCAAGGCTAAATGCTTTATACAGACAATACTGCTAGTCCCCAGGAAAAGGGAAAGAGTTAGTACCCCATGGAGGAGCAATACAATGGAGAGGCATACAGGTCAGCTCTAGCGGCAGCTGCTCGCTTGACCTTACAGGGAGACAAATGGGCTTAATAGGAAATGAAGACAAAATGGCACATAATTCTAATGAATAAATATGGCCAGACACCATTCAGTCGCCTGGCATTTGAGAAATTCCACAGCATTCATGTTTCTAACGTGGATGAAAAGAGTTAAAATGGGATGGAAGTCTACGTGCATAAACTAAAGAAGGCTAAACTATTCCATTGAATATTCTAAAGTGATTTCTGTGTTGGGTTGCCCTTTCGAATTTGATCTGGAAAGGAAGCTGAAACCACCTTAAAGAAATACAGATATTGTCCCCCTTACCTAGCCAAATCATCGAGTGTTTTTTTTTTTTAATTTTCTAGCATTGAAACATCCTATACAACTGAATCTATGGTTCTGAGCTATATCATGTTGCCCTGATCCTTTCAGTTCAATCACTTAGTGTCTAGGAATGGGATCCTGAGGTCAATTCACTTATTAAGTTCATGTTCAAATGCAAGGCTTCCTTGAAACTTGGTATTACACAATTTCCTAACATCAGAAATAGAAGCTCAAGAGTCACATGAGAAAAATATGTGGTGACTTTTAACCTGCAATATATTAGCAAACTTCTGAAAAATCATAGAACATTTTTTTTCTTCCATCATCCTAGATGGTGTGCTTGTGTGTCTTGTTTTTTATTTAAAAAATAAAAATGGCTTTTAATCTGGAGTTAACTCCATATTTAGGCTTCCACAATATCCTGCTCTATCCTGACAACTTGGTCACAGGCTAACGACATTTGAAGAGGAAGAAGGTCAAAGCTATCATTATGGTGGTGATAACCAATCACAGTGGGAAAAAATAAGTTTTATTTATTACTCTTAATACATGAAACCTTTACTGTGGAATATAATTGCACTGTCACTACACACCAGAGATTTTTAATCCCCAATCATTTCAACATATTTTACAGTTCATTACCTTTTCAGTTAGATATTGCAGGAAAGACTCTCTGGAGTCTATACAAAAGCATTAAAAAATCTACTATTTTTATACTCATATTTCACCCACAGAAAATCGTGAATGGAGAATTTTAAGGAGATGAAAAACTTCTGTTTTCCAATTGAACCCCGGAATGAAAATGCACACCCTGTAATCCATTTTAAGTTCCTATGTTAAAGATTGGAACATCTAAAATTATGAACTCATGAAAAGCAATAGAGACTGTATAACCCTTTTTTAAGAATTTTAAATTGGTACTATGACAACCAATGCAGCAGTGTCCAGACTAAATAAGACAGACTACATATCTTCCCAATAACACACACAATACTGTAACAAATACAAAGTTATGTTGCCTCCAGGAAAAGATTACCTGTTATGATTCTCATAAGTTCTAATAAGCGTCACTGTGGAAAGGTAAGCAGTTGTATCACTGTGAATTTTGTCCCGTAAAAATCTATCACTTGAGGTCATTTTTCACACATTGCAGCTCATGAGTCTTGCCATGCGTGGATTGAATTTGGATTTCATAACAAAATCATGGCAATTTTACTATGACAGAAGTTGTCTAGTTAACCAAACTACAATACGAATCTATAATTCACTTTTCAAACTATCCCACAATTGGGTTCTTCAGACGCGATTGTGGGGGATTTCTTTTGACTTTAAAAAAAATCTTTAAGGGAGAAGACTATTTTCTTTATATTTTGGGCAGTTTTCAGATTATAGAAGGCAAGGGAAATATTATGATGAGGGTGCTGATAATCAGTTTGTTAATTAGTTGGCAAGCATTTACTAAGCAGTAAGTGCCAAGTAGAACCAACCTCCCATCCCCCACTCCAACCCCCCCACACAGATAACAATGGAAGGACACTTACTGCTGGCAAGGCTACTGGAAAGGGGAGGAGCAGAGGTGGCAGGAAGTCCAATACCTGATAGCTTTCGATCTAAACTAATTATTCCTGCTACAAAGGTGCTCACCATATTTTTTTGTTTGTTTCTACACTAGGGAGAATACACTTTTTTTTTCAACACCTTATAAGTTGGATGCCCTGGGAAAATGTCCTGTCACCCCACACTCAATAAGACTTTGAAGATGATTTCCATAGAAACTAGCTTTTGTACATAGAGTCTTATGTTGAACTTCCTAAATTTTGTTCAATGTGATTTCCCTGTTCAAAATTCTCTCAAAACTTTTGTATATGGCTTGTCTTCCTACATGGTTTTTATGCTAAAATGGAATTGTGGGAGCATCCTTTCTTATCCAAGCAGCATGTTTAAGGGTAAACTGTGTCCCAAAATATTTTTGTTTAGGACTTGTAAAAAATAGAAAAAAACCCAGATATATTATAGATTTCGAGTCAAGGACCCTAAAAATACCTACTCAAGAAAATCTCTAACATAGCACAGTTTATAATGGCCACTGTCTACCTAAATTACAAAAGGGTTCACACACGCTTTGATCTTTGGATTGGAACATCTTCATTTCAAAATAGATTAGATCAAAGTATATTCCTCACGTGTAAGAAGAAAGACCTTTCTGAATACCTGGAGAAAAGCCATATCAAACAAGTAACACATTCTATGTCATATCAGCCAATGTAGCTTTATGATTATGACTAGAAGAAAAAAAAAGCAAGTCAGGGTTTGAATGGCCTATCTTTATGCATAGAATCACACTTGGTGATACATTTCAGTATGAATAGTATCATGAAAAAGGCATTGATTTGAAGTCAGAATCATTGGGTTCAAATCCCAGTTTTGCCACACATCAGGTATGTGATTTCTATTGTTCCTTCTCTAGGTCTCAGGTTTCTCCTCTGAAAATGACAAGTTTCAATTGCATGGTCTCTCAGGATACTTTCTGCTCTAACACTCTGTAAGTCTAGGAAGTAGAAAAGGAAAATTAAAAGGAAAACCTTAATACATGCAATGAAGAGAATAATGAAAAAATATTATTTTAAAACATGGCAACTCAATGTTTTTAATCACACAATTTTGTCCTGGAAAGGTCCTAAGGAAGTTTAAATATATCAGTGGCCAACAGGGGATGATAAATCCATATTCCACTTCTTTCTTGCTCATCCAATAGAAACTCAGGAGAATTACAGACAAAGTAGCTGCCCATGAAATGGGAATGAACCCTCTAACCATCTCATGTTTCAGAATCATAGGAAAAGAAATGGAGGAAGAAAAAGCAGAAAAATCAAAATAATCTGTTAACTTTCAGTGGGAGGGAAATTGAGGGGTCAATTAGGGAAAAGTGACGGACAAAAATGAATTTGTGATTTAAGTCTGATGCCACATTATATAGAGAAAGCTTAAATTGGGACTACTTTAGAATTACAAACAAACAAAAAACCCCTCAACAGACCATAAACCACAGATTTCAACTAACTTCATTAGGATGAGCCCATGAAATTCATTCATTCAACAACACTGATGAGAATATAGATCCATCAGATAATTAGGGTTATATCTCTTTCCCAGTCTATAAACTCTATGGGGACAAGGATTGTGTCTTCTTATCTTAACTTTGTATATTGCCTAACTTCTAGGAAAAGGAATTTAAACTTGAATCACTGATTTTTTTAAGTCCCAACCTACTTAAAATTATAACCCATGGATGGTATACAGACAAGGAAAAGTATCCTAAATATTAGATAAAATAATGCATTTTGTCTAGTAGAAAACGATGAAATTCTAGATATTAATGAAGTGTATGGAGGGTATTATACCAAATATTTATAATGATGTAAGAGAAAGAGCACCTAGCCCCATTGCTTACTAGCCATGTCACATTAGGCAAGAGACTGAATATTTCTGAAATTTGATATTCAAATCTGCAAAATTAGGCATTTGAATCAGATTATTGGCTCTCACATAGGTTCTGCTTATACATCATTGACTGATGCTTCTCAATCCTCCTCAGTTTCCTTTTCTACTTATTGAGTACATACATTCTCCAAGGCACTGTCCTAAGTTCTCTTACCATCTCTACATTCTTCCCAAGCAATTTCACATATTCCAATGGCCTCAGTTCTATTTGGATAATTCGTGTATGTCTCTTGATCAGAAAGTCAAGGAAATTAACTTGTGGGGGTCAGAAGACAACAGCTATTATCAATAGGCCTTTACGAGGCTTCTGGTAAGTCAGAAGTCTACATTTCTACTTGCCTCCTGGATATTTCCTTTTTATAAAATTCATCTTTTAATGAACACCAATCTCCTTTTTCTTCTTCTTCAAATCCCTTGTAATAAATATGCCTAGTCAAGCAGAACAATTCCCAAACTTGACCCTGTCCAAAGGATATACCTTATTCTCCAACTTGAACCCATTACGTCTCTGTCAGGAGGTGGGTGGCATGCTTCTCCATCAGTCCCTTGGAGCCATAATTAGTTGTTGCATTGATAAGTGTTATCATGTCTTCCAAAGTTCTTTGTTTTAATGATGTTGTCGTTGTATAAAACATTCTCTTAGTTCTATTCACTTTACTCTGTATCAGTTGATATGTCTCCTCAGGTTTATCTGAAGCCATCCTCCTTATTATTTCATACATCACAATAGTATTCTCTTATATTCATATACCATAATTTGTTCATCTATTCCCTAATGAATCCCCTTAATTTTCAGTTCATTGTTAACATAAAAAATTGATATAAATATTTCTTGTACAGACACATCCTTTTCCTTTTCCTTTAATTTCTTTGAGGTTTACTATATAATGGTGATACCACTATTATGTCAAAATGTTTGCACAGTTTTGTAACTTTTGGGATAGAGTTCCAGATAGTTTTTCATGGTTTTCTCGCATCCTTCTCATTTCTCTTCCCAATTTTTCCTCTACTTCTCTAACTTGCTTTTCCAAATCCTTTTTGAGTTCTTCTATGGCCTGGGGCCAGTTCATGTTTTTCTTGGAGGCTTTTGTTGTAGGCTCTATGACTTTGTTGTCTTCTTTAGGCTGTATGTTTTGGTCTTCTTTGTCACCAAAGAAAGAATCCAAAGTCTGAGACTGAATCTGGGCGCGTTTTCGCTGCCTGGCCATATTCCCAACCACCTAACTTGACCCTTGAGTTTTTCAGTGGGGTATGACTGCTTGTAGACTAACAAGTTCTATGTTCCACGTTTGGGGGGGAGGTACCAGCTCTGTCAGACCCGCACTGCTCCTTCCCCAAGAACCCCCAACCCGAACTGGGCTTAGATCTTCGGCATGCTGTGCACCCCTGCTCTGATCCGCCACTTAATTCCTCCCACCAGGTGGGCCTGGAGCCGGAAGTAACAACAGCTGTAGCTGCCCCACCTCTGCTGCCCCCGGGGCTGGAAGCTGAACCGTGAACTCCTTCCACTCCCGCAGCTTTTCCCACTAACCTTCTCCGCAGTCTTTGGCATTTGTGGGTCGAGGGGTCTGGTAACTGCTGCAGCTCACTGAATCAGGGCGCTAGGGCCCCCTCCGCCCGGCTTCTGGTCTGGATGGTCCATGCCGCTCTCGCAGGGCTCTGCTCGACTCCGTTCCCAGCTCCCAGCTCCCACCTCCCAGCTCCGTGTGGGGTAGACCTCACCCAGAGACCATCCAGGCTGTCCTGGGCTGGAGCCCTGCTTCCCTCTGCTGTTCTGTGGGTTCTGCCGTTCTAGAATTGGTTCAGAGCCATTTTTTATAGGTTTTTGGAGGGACTTGGTAACAGAGCTCACTCTAGTCCCTGCTTACCAGCCGCCATCTTGGCTCCGCCCCTGAGTTCCAGATAGTTTTCCGAGATAACTAGACCAAATTTACAGCCTCCACCAACAATATATCAATGTACATGTTTATTGTAGTCTCTCTCCCCCTCCCCAAAATTTTTTTCTAGATGTTCTCACCAAATATCTTGCTGATTCCTCAAGTTTAAAATGTTCAAAACTGGACTCATCATTTCCCCCACCCAAACCCCTCCCCCCAAAAAACTTTTGTCTCCTCCTAACTCCTTTTTCCATTGATGGCACCACCAATATCCTGGTCATCCAGGGCTATTAATCAGATGACTATCCCTTGGCTTTCCCTCACTCCTTGAATTTCCTGCTCCCTACTTCTCTCCACTTGGGAGAGAGAGAATTAGGAATCAAGTGTCTCCCAGGAAAGACAATGAAATTAAAGGTCAGCTCAGCTTGATAAGGAATCCCAAGGCCTTCTAGCATTCTAGGGGACCATATCTCTGGTCCAGTATGACCCTTTCCCTCCCTAGCCGTGGCATCCCCAGCTGGGGCTTGTTGTTTTTTCCTCTCCCATTAATAAATCTGAATTTCTGATCAATCCTTGGATTGTAGTTATGCTAGGGCCAAATGGAAGCAAATAATTTCTGGCTGTTTAACTGACCAAGGAAATTATATGGTTCTGGGTCCCAATGCCAATTTTCATAGAGCAAACCTTGTATTGGTGGGATTTTGATGATATTCATAGCTGAGTGGGATGTGGAGGCAACTAGGCAACATAGTGAATAAAGTACCGAAGCTAGCGTCAGAAACCTGACTGAATCTGAGTACAAATGCCTTCTCAATCATTTACTATCAATGTGACTGTGGCCAAGTCACATAACTTCTCAGCCTCAGTTTCTTTATCAGTAAAATAGGGATAATAAGTGTGCCTACCTGACAAGGTTAAAATCAAAATGTAATTATATATATATATATATGTATATATATATATATATATATATATATATATATATAAGATGCTGTGCAAAACTTAAAGTACTTTATAAAAGTTGTTATTTGTATCATTATTATTCTAATTGTCATATCAAATAGCATGATTCTTAGTCTTAAATAGGCTCTGTGGGAAAACAGATCATTTAAAAAATAAATCCCGAATTCAGATATAAACATAGTTATTGGAGGCTGGGGAAGTTCGTATGAATGGGCCCATGTCAGCCTGGCTTATTGCAGGCCAGGCCTCTAATTTTTCTTCTCTCCAGTCCATCTTTTTCTCACAGCTCCCAAAGTAATGTTCCTAGTTGTACAGGTACAATGATGCTATCCTCTGCTCAAATATCTTCAATGACTAGCCATTGCCTGACAAAACAGATTCTCTATTCAGTCATTCCAGACCCTCCAAAATCTGGCTCCAACACATTTCCCCTGTCTTATTTTGTGACATTTCACTTCATACAGTCTATGCTCTAACCAAACAGGGCTATTCATTGTTCCCCAGTTTTGACTTTTTACTACTTCTACGCCTCTGCATACATTGCCTGGAATACTCACTTTTGTGCTCTAATTGTTCAAGGTCCATCTTAGATGCTACCTTCATCTCTAAGGTACCTACCCATGTCTCCACCACTTCCCCCAATCTCTTTATCCTTGAAACTCTCTATTTGACCTCTCCTATACTATTATTTTCTAATTTTTATTATCATAATTTGAGGATGTCTTGCTTTTGATGATAGGATCCTTAAGGAGAAAGATTGTCTCATAATTCATCTGGCTTTCCAGTAACTAGAACCATTCTTTGCATGTAGTAGGCACTCAATAAATGTTTATTGCATTGAATTGAGATGAACATCAAAAGACAGAAAATACTCAAACCTAAATTCCCGAAAGAAGAGTCATGTGGCCTGAATATTTTGAATAGCTTTGATGCATCAGAATGTGTCTCCTTTCTTTGCTTACCTTTCCAAATCTTTAGCTTACTTCAGCTAGGGCTCCTGAAAAGGCTAAGAATGACAAATGATTCACTAAGCTCATTTCTGTTTTTATAAGCAATCTCTGCAGACTCAGACACCACCATATATTTTCCACCTGAATTGTGGAAAGAACCATCATTAGGAATTTTATTACAAATGGGCACTTGCACTTGCACTCTACTTTTGGGAGAACAGAAGACAGGTGGACATACAATAGATCCCAAAAGCTTCCTCCCTCCATTGTGAAAATCTTTTTGCCATATTTGCTGTTGAATACATGCAATTTAATTAATCTTGGATTTGGGAAGGAAACAAACTAGAGAAATCAGTGTGGTATAATAGAGAGGACACTGACTCCTGAGTCAGAGGCCCCGTATTCGAATCCCACATATGATGCTTACTATCTGAGTGGGGTTTGGCAAGTCACTTAACCAGTCTGGTCCTCAGTTTCCTCATCTATAAAATAATATAGTTGGATTATATGGCCTCAGAGGTCTGTGCTTCCTCTGTTATTTCATAATTTTCTTGTTCAAAATTACTTTACTTCTACAACCACAAAAAAGAAAGAAAAGAAAAAAAATAGAATGCTTATTTTCCCTTCTCTCCATTTCAATATGTTAGGTGAATATGGAGTTCATTCATTCATCAAATGATGACTAAAAGAACACTTGAAGACAACAGGATGGCCAGAGCACTATCACGGTCACTATCACGGATCCATTTGAAAAAAAAATCTCTTGTAAAGGCCCTGAAGTGTTTTGTCACAGAATTTGCTAGCTGCAATGGTAGACAAATGGAGAAGTAAGTTTATCACTTATTATTTAAAACATGAAACTATTTTCATGTTGCATAAATATGCATGTCTAGAACCTTGTTTAAGGAAACTATTCACCATGCAAAGTTTTAAATGCACAGTATCAAAGAATAATTTTTGACATTTTGATTCATACATGCTTATAAAGCTCCAAGACAACATGGTTTAATTATAAAACATATTTCTACTGCCTTAGTCATGCCAATTAAATTTGATTGGATACTTTCTTTATTCAACAAGCCCCTTTCATGTCATTTTAATTTACTGTCAAAGCAGCCTGAATATTGGAAACTAAATTATTTACTACAGCCCATAAGCCAATAATGTTCCATTTGTCTCGTACAGAGGGAGACTAGACTAACAAGATTATTAAGGACATTACTTGTAATAGCGAATGTCCTTCACTTTATTTGAGCTTCATGCTGTGCTTTCAGAGATCATACTTCAAAAGAGCTCCATTTCATTCCGTCACAGGACCTCTGATATAAATTATTCTTTACTTGCTTTGTAATATTCTGATCATAGAGAAAGTGGACCCAATATTGTCAGGCAGAAATAGAAGCTCTCACTCTTCTAAGGCTGCTACACATCGCTTATTTGTGTTCAACATCTTTGATGCACTCCCTTGTGCCAATACTGCAAAACAGGGAGAAATCAGCTAAATTTATCATGCGGTGATAACATCTCACATATTAAATTCACAAAAGCATTGGCTTTGCATTGCCCTGAATGCAAACATGTTTCTGAAATCATAGGATGGATCACTAAATCAATTTTCTAAATTTTCAGAAAGTCTTAGAGGGAGTTCCTTAGACATGATGCATCTGGACAAACACTTGAGACAGAATCCCATGTCATGAAATCCTGAAAAGTGAATTTGAACATTCTTAGTGGGCGACACTGTTTGCTGGCTAGGACATAGAAACAAATAATAATAATAAGTTATAATGTGCTAGTTGTCCAAGGGAATACTACAGAGGTTAGTCTCATGCTCCAATTTATTTAACATCTTCATTAATGATCTGGTGGGGGAGGAAGCTCATCAATCGCATCCCCAAGTGGCATATAATTGGGAGGTGTTGTAAATATTCCCAAATGGCAAAAAAAATCCAAAACAAAGCAAAATTTGGGAGGTTCATCACCATATGGCAATGATTATTATCAGCCCTAGAAATTCATAAAATCCAATAATTTCAATAGAAAATATTTTCTAGTTGTATCAGAAAGTAGAAACAATGAAAATAACACAAGTTGGTATCAAAGGACCAAGGTTCAAATCTTTCTTCAGTCACTTGCCACCTATATGACCATGCACAAGTCACTTGATCTCTTGATGCCTTGGATTTCTCCTCTGTAAAATAAGGGGTTTGTGGTAGATGATCTCAAAGGTTCCTTCAGATTTTAGATCCTGTGATTTCTCAGTGACTGATCATTTTATAGACTTGTCTTCTGCAATCAGTGAAACAGGTGGGGAAAGCATTGTATCTGCAGTCAGAAGACCTGTATCCGACTCTTAGAATTGCTACTTATTACCTTTGTGACCCCTGGAAAGTCGACTCACTTTTTTGCACCTCAGTTTTTTAATTTGCACAATTAAAAGATGGAGTTAGATGGTCTTTATGGTTCTTTCCAGATCTAAATTTATGATCTAATGAAAGAAAGGCCAGGGATTTAAACGAGACTGATTCTATGTTCTTTTGTTCTGGACCTGTGATTATTTCAGCATGGAGAATTGCTATCATGGAAATTCCCTACATGGATGTAGGCTGGCAGCCTTGTTGAATTTCCTGAACTCCAGAGAGCTGAAATCACTTGGAAAAAAGAATGTTACAGTAAAAAGGTCGCTGGATTTGAAGTCCGAGGACCTGGGTCCAAACCCTGGCTCTGCTTCATACTGCCTGTGTAACCTTGGTCAAGTTACCACAACTTTCTTGGCCTCAATCTCCTAATTTGCAAAGGGAAGTTTCCTTTTCTTTTCTTTTCTTTTTTTTCTTTTCTTTTCTCTCCTCTTCTTTCCTCTCCTCTACTCTTTTCTTTTCTTTTCTTCCTCTATAAGGTCCTTCTGAATTCTAAATCTTCAATCTTATCGTATAGCCAGAATATGTCATAGGCACAACTTGAATCCAGATCTTTCTTATTCCAATTACTCCCTCAATTCACTATGCCATGCTGTCTTATATATGTTTATATGTGTACTTGTTTACAATAAGAACACACACACACAAAATTACAGCAATATATTAAGATTACCACATCATTTAATTTCTCATTTTTATGGTTCTATATAAGAAAAAATGTAAGAAACAATTACATGGAGGATTAAATTTTGTAATTAATGTGAAGGAAATTTTCTTCAGTGATCTGATATGAGCTGTTTGGGAGGCTTTCTCAATCATTAAACAACCAGCCACCTCTTGATAAATAAAGGTAAGTTTCCTGAACTACCCATGAAGAATTCTAAGCTTACTACACTAGCTAAAAGCAATATATTTCCTCACAGCATTCCCTAACTCCTATTTATTGTTCTATTTAATGCAATTAAGAGAAAAAGAAATCTCTTTGTAAACATGAAGAAGTAAATTCTAGTTATGGAAGAAATAGTCTCTAAGCTATGGGGCTCAATTTTGATGCTGGAGAGCACAAGGTGACACTGGCACCCTGGCTCAGATTCACTCAATAATGGGCAAATATCTCAAGGCAAATGCAGCTATAATGTTTATGTTAAAAACAATAGGTTATGACAGCAGTCAGATGCTTGATATCCCTCAAGTGTTGAAAATAAATTGTTTCTTTTTTGCACACAAGAGATGGAGATTACCAAGGTGAAACATGACAGAAAACGCATAGAAAATAATCTCAGTAAGCAAGACTTGATGAAAATGATCTTCTACACTATGACCACTTGGTTTCTTAATGAGTTAAATAGCATCAAAGAATGTGGTATAACTAGCTTTGAAATAGTTTACAAAATCACTCCTTTATGGAACTTTTACTTGGTCTGAGAAATCTTTATTGACCAGGCTTGAATTTACCACTATGTATCCATTTTTACTGTTCTTCTTTTCCTCTTTTTGTTATTACTATCAGTAATGTTTGACACTTCATGACCCCATTGGGTTGTTTTTTTTTTTTGCAAAGATACCAGAGTGATTTACCATTTCCTTCTCCAGCTCATTTTACAGATGAAGAAACTGAGGCAAACAGAGTTAAGTGACTCTCCCAGGGTCACACAGCTGGTAAGTGTTTGAAGCTGGATTTCAACTGAGATTTTCCTGACTCTAGGCCTGGCACTCTGTTCACTTCGCTACCTAACTGCCCTTATGTTCCCCTTAGGATCATAGATTTGGAGCTAAAAGAAATCTTATAATCCAATGAATCTAACCTGCTCATTTTCCAAATGAGAAAACCGAGGAAGAGAGAGGTTAAGTGACTTACTTAAATGATCTTCTTAACTCAAAATCTGGGTTAATCCACTGTGCCTACTTATTAGACTAAAAAAGACAGATATCAGCCAGTAGTAAATACAGCAAGAGTTCTATAAGCACAACTAAAGGGAGCAGAAATGAGGCAAAGCATATACAATTTATTTTAGGCCCCCTTCATATTTCCTTTTGGCCTGTCCTACTCCCTTTCAATTCTTGCCCATGAATTTGTTTTAATGACTGACAAAACATAGCACGTCAAGGACGTCTCATGAGCAACCCTGATTTGTAACAATTCTTACTCCTTCCCTTCCACAAAGTTTCTACATTTTACTCATAGTTGTGTGTGTATTAGTTACAGCTGACTAAATTACCAGACATTACACACGAACCAAGACTTTCCATATTCATTTTCTGTGTCATTCTGTGATTTATTCCTCCATTATTAGACCATTTGCCTCTGTAAAAGAACTAATTACTAACTTCGCTAACACAAATGGGAAGAACTAACTCATCACACTGCCCCACTAGGTAAAAGTTACAAGAAGAATTTCATTACAGTCATGATTTAATTATACTTAGGTTTAATTTCAGTAATATATGTCTACAGATAGTATAATCTTTTGTCATTTTAATTTCTTAAGGCTTTCAAAATAACATGCAGTTGAAAATTAAATAAAATTTAATATATTGGAGGTCATTTGGACTCCTGTACTTTTACAATGGATAGTATTAGTTTCTTACTCTGTATCGATAGGGATTAATTCTACTAATCTCTGATCTCCTTAGTTTAAAACTTATCCGTTAAAAGAGAGAACATGTTCAAAAGATGATCACTTCAGATATCTGTTGTGAGTGTGTGTGTATGTGTTTGTGTGAAAAGGAGATTAAACAGTATTGGCCATATAATTGTAAGGGCATTAGGAAGCATTCTTGATTCTTTTTAAAGATTACATTTTTAAAGTCATTAAATCATTTACCATTTGTATGCACCTAGTCTCAAATCTTTATCATCCGCATTTCCATTTGGATATTATTCAGTTGTGCTCTTACATTTATATTCTTAAAACTATTCTGGGTCCTTCAGGTAACACACCTAAGATCTCTATAATTTGATATGAATTAGAATCACATTTTTTTTAATGCCAAGCTGAGCCTGGACAAAGGTTTGCCTTATGGACTTCCCTGATTTATACATCATATACCTTGGTACAACATGGTGCTTCATTTTATGAGCTGATCAATGTTCTAATTCTTTTGGTATTTCATTTTGAGAAATGTGCAAGGAATTCATAAAGCTGGATTCTCTCTTCATGCAAGGCTAGGTATTTATACTACATGCTCCTCAGCCAAATGTATATAAAGAAACTGAGCATATCTACAGATACACAACATATATATATATATATATATATATATATATATATATATATATACATATACATATATATATAATGCATCTCCACGTGCTTCTAAAATCTTATGCAAAAATGATAAGAGCACATATACATGCTGCATTAAAATATATTACTACACATATCTCTACATAAATACTTATGCATAAAGTTCTAAAAATAAAATTGTAAGATACTGAATGAATAACATTTCAGTACAGAAAAATATGTCTATGCAAATACAGAGAGATGTATGTATATATGTGTATTTTTCTGATTGAACTTTATATACTACCCTCCATTTTGACTGAAACAGTAAAATAACTAGCATGTTTCCTCTGTGAAGCCGAAAGCAATTTCCTTTTCTAATTTTAGTTATGCAAAGCCTATGGGCATCATCAGCATTTAGTAATTAGTTTTATAATTACTGCTGTTTTGCTCACTGTCATTCAATTTTTCTTACAACATGGTCTGGGATTGAAACATCCCACATCCACAGCTGTGTAAATTGCTATCCATTTATAAAGCAAAAAAAAAAAAAGTAACATTCCACATACATCATTATTCAGTCAAGAATGTGTTGCTGGTACTTAGGTGATGCCTTGAGTATATAAGCTTGCCCACTAAAATGCCAAGAAGAAGTAGCATTAAAATGTTTAGGAATTAGAGGATAACAATGCAGAATGAGAACAGCCCAAGCACAGTGACAATAGGTTCATACTACACTATCCTGGCATCTTACAGATATAAAAAATACATCAGAATCAAGGTTAGAGGAAAATCGATGCAAAATAACAAGTGACGGTGCTTTATTTACATAGATAAGAAGGTTTATCATGGAGAAAATGTGAACATCATTTATGGAAGCCTGATGCTCATTCTATGATTTTCCTGTGCTATAGACATGAGGTCCTTTGACTTCGTTCAGGCTATACTGCTCATGCTCTGCAGGGGAGACAGTCTCATGCTTACTAGCTAGCATGCTTGAATAAATACAGAGCTTTCTGTTCCCAAGCACTGTTCATTTTCACATAATGATATTAACTGTCACCTATTATTCAGCCAATGTGCATTTCTCGAGTGTCTACTATGTGTATGGAGGTAGCTGTATAACACGATGCTAGGTTCTCTTTTTTCATTTTGTTCTTTAGAAAATGCAAACAACAAGAAAAACATTTCAGCGCATGATACACCTTTTCCCAAAAAACTGTACTGGAAAAGTCACTAATCTAGGTCACTACTCAAATACCTTGGTGTCATTAGTGTCATCAACTTTTAATTACAAAACATTATTTCTATCACTCGTAGAAGCAGACAACAATCACCAAGAGGCCTAATTTCATTATAGGAGGTGCAGTGGATAGAGTAGCTAGGTCTGGAATAAGGAAGACTCCTCTTTGTGAGTTCAGATCTGGCCTCAGACACTTACTAGTTGGGTGACCCTAGGCAAGTCACTTAACCCGGTTACCCTCACTTTCCCTATCTCTAAAATGAGCTGGAGAGGAAAATGGCAAACCGCTCCAGTCTCTTTGCCAAAAAAAAACCACAAATGGGGTCACAAAGAGTCTGAAACAATTGAACTACAACAACCACAACTTCATTACGAAGATATAGGATTAATCTTGAATTTATATAGGGCTTGTCTTTATCCCTCCACAGCCCCTAAAACCAATTAAAAAAAAAGACAAAACAAAACCAGAAACATTTCATCCAACACAGTATCAAAAAGTAAAGGAACACACAAAATATATGTACTGGTGGTTGAATAAGGGATGAATAAGACAAAACCCTTTAGGTCTTGTCTGCTTAGTCTTTTTAATATTTACAAATGAAGAAACCAAGGTAAGTTGCAGTTAAGTATTTGGGGTCAGTAAGTTGGTGGCTGAATCTCCAAATGTCCACAGACACCTAAGTGGAAAAAAGCACATGACTTGGAATCAGCTGACCAGGTTTGTTGGTTGGTTGGTTTGCTTGTTTCAATCCTGGATCTGCCACTAGCTTAGACAAATCGCCCCCAACTCTTTGAGCTATAGTTTCCTCATCTCTAAAATGGTGACGATCAAATCCATCTTAGCTCACAGGGTTATCTCGAGAATCAAATCAGAAGAATTTTGGAAGGCCTCTGAATAAGAGCCCTTTCTGTTTTAGTATGTGTTAGAGTAGTTCCAGAGCTCATTTGGTGGGACACTGACTACGGTGCCCATAAGATACTGTCTAGTTTTGCTCTTGGCTTAAAGTGATAGGTAACTTAAATGAATTTTGTTTCAATTGATCTCATATGATCTCTTCAATCTTCCAGTTAATAGATAGATAGATATCAATAGATACATATAGTGCGTAAGAGCGAGAGTAGTAGAAAAAGCATTGATTGGTTCACTGAGCAGACTTTGTGGCTAAGAAGAGCTAGAACAAGGGTCGGCCTTCACATCAGGAAATCTAAATTAACTAAAGAAATGCTTTTAATAGTCTAATTCTCCACTGTATTAGATAATTCCCTCCCATCTAGCTACAAACTATGGGTACTTGGAGTACCCAAAAAATTGAATAGTCTGATCTCAAACTTAGAAAAAGAGATTAACAGGTAATAGAGGAACAAGTCCCAGTGAAGCAGAATCTAACTACATGACATGGAAGAACAATACTACTGTGTGAGAAAGTTGGGGAGGAGAGAGAAAGGGAAGAAGGAAGAGAGGGAGGAGAGGGGAGAGGTTGGGGAATAGTGCAGATTGGACAAAGCGATAAGCTCATTCTTCTAACACCATCCTTAATGCAGAGACAAAACTATTTTTTGGAGAATGCTGGGTGCTTATTTTGAAATAAGTGTTACAAAATGAATGTTCTTGGACTTGTTTATCTCTTTTCTCATAATTATTTTCTAATTATCTCCTGCATCTGAAGAGGGAAAATAAGCCATTTTCCTTTAATTTACACTATGGAAATTTCTATTTCTTTTTTTTAATTAGATTTTTTATTTTTAGTTTACAACACTTAGTTTTACATGTTCTTGAGTTTCAAATTTTCTTTCCTTCCCTTCCCTCCCCCTACCCCCAAGATGGCATGCAGTTTGATATAGATTCTACATGAACCTTCGCGTTAAACTTATTTACACAATAGTCAAGTTGCAAAGAAGAATTATAACCAATGGAATGAATCATGAGAGAGAAGAAACAAAACCAAAAAAAAGAGGAAAAAAAAGAGCAAATAGTTTGCCTCAATCTGCATTCAGACTCCACAGTTCTTTCTCTGGATGTAGCTAGCTTTTTTCATCATGAGTCCCTTGGAACTGTCTTTGAGCCTTGTATCGCTGAGGAGAGCCAAGTCTATCAAAGTTAGTCATCACAAACATTAAATATAACTGAAAGATTCAGTTAGCTCAGTAACCTTATAAGTGGCAGGAAATGTCAGATTATAGCCCAAATTTCTTCTCAAATTCTAGCCAATTTGGCTAAATTTTCAGCTGTATATGTCTTTTTTTGTTATCGTTCCTCAGGTAGACCAAATGTCTCTCTCTCTCTCTACTCTCTCTCTCTCTCTCTCTCTCTCCCTCTCTGTCTCTGTGTGTGTGCCTTATAGGGGATTCTATATAAGGCAACGTTCTTTGCCCTTCAGGAGTTCCCAGTCTAACAGGGAAGATACAATTCACATACAAATATCTACAACATAAGGCAATATATGATGGGTGCCACACGAGTGGTCCAAACTATGCCTGGAATGAGATATTTGAAAATCACTCCCCTTGTGTATTAGTGACTGGTGGCTTTCAGCCTTCATTTGCACAAATGCATCTTGACATACTACAAAATAAATACATACTTGATAAAGAGAAAAAAAAGCTTTCTGGTATTAACTGTTATGCGGATTTATAAAACAGTGCCCTAAAAATGTTCCTTGTTGAATCTCATCACTACTTTACCCTTAAGGTATGTTGCACCTTAGACAATTGCCTACTTTGCTTACTACTCCTATAGGATTATAGCTGTAGAGCTAAAAGGGGCCTCAGAAGTCTCTCATTTTACAGATGAAGAAACTGAGGCCCAGGTAGGTTAAGGTAATACTTTTATTCATTTATATTTATATATAATATGTGTATGTAATATATTATATATTAATATAAATATATTTATTTATATTTTATTAAAAAGTATTAAGAGGTAATACTTTTGTTAAATGCCAGAGTTGAGATTTAAATATTGGGCCACTGATTACTGAGCCACTGCTTTTTCTGCTGTCCTAGTTTTTAAATACACAAGCAATGTTATGTAAATCTGGAGGAAGAAGACATCGCTTTGCCTAGGACTCAGTAGCGAGGATTTAATGGAAGAAATGGCATTGAAACTGGGCTTTATGGTATGGGCATGCTTTCTATAGGTGGCGATGGAATGGAATGCATTTTAAATGGAAAGAACAAAAGAGTAAAAATCTGGAGGCAAGAAAATGCAAAGTATGCTTCAGGGACAGCAAGCAGACCATTTGGGGTAGAGTGTGGGGTTTATGTCAAAGACCAATAGGATATGAGCCTGAAAAAGATAGGTAAGACCCAAATTGTCCAAGGCCTTGAATGTCATGGTTAGTAGCGCATTTTCAGTGGTTTTCATTCCATGCCTGGAATGCTGTCTCTCCTCATCTATAACTTCTGGATTCCCAGGCTTCCTGTAAGTCTCAGCTAAAATCCTCCTTTCCTTTAGAAGCCTTTCCTGGTCCCCCTTAATGGAGTGTCTTCCCTCTGAGATGACCTCCAAATAATCCTGTACAGCATTCTATTTGTGCATACTTATTTTCCACCTTTTCTCCCCTGTTAAACTATGAACTCCTTGAGTGTAGGCACTATTTTTTACTTCCTCATATCCTCATTGTTTAACAGGGTGTCTGGCGCACAGTAAATGCTTAATAAATATATACTGATTGAATAGAGCTGGGGGAAAGGTACCGAAGACTCTACCTTGCTATTTCTGTCTGTGGTGCCGCCGTTAAACCTATCTGCCATATTTGGCACCTTGGAGAATTTACGTTTCTCCTTGTCTTCACCCCTCATAACCAGTCAGTGACCATGTTCTGTCACGTCCAGCTCTACAGTATCTCTAGTACAGGTCCTCACTGCTAACTCACCTGGCATACTACCATAACCTCATAGCTGGTCATTCTATCTTCCCTCTCAATTCGCTCCAAACCATTCTTCTTATAACTATCAAAATAACCTCTCATCTATAGAACTGGTCATGTCATATTTCAGCCCAAATTTTTTAAAGGTTCCTTAATTATTACCAAATTAACATGATATTATTTTTATCTGACATTCAAGGCTTCCACAACCTGGGGCTTTTTTACTTTGGGAAGCCACATAGAAGAGTGGGAAAAAGAACTGGATGGAGAGTCAGAAAGACGTGGGATCAAATCCAACCTCACACAGTAACTAGTTGTGCAACCTGGTAGGCAAGTCACGTAACCTTCCCTAAACTTAATTTTCTTGTCAGTACAATGGGATAATAGTAGCAGCTACCTCCCAGGGACATTGTAAAGATCAAATGAGACAACGTATGTAAAACATTTTGTGAGCAATTAATATTATTAATTTCTCTCTTATTATTCCTCTTTACGCACTCTGTCCTGCATCCAAACTGGATGACTGACTCTCTGAACTCCAAGCTCTCCCAGCTTTTTACTATTCTTGTCACTGAAGCTTCCTTTCTCTCTCTGTCTTCCCCCATCTCTATCTCTGTCTCTCTGTCTCTATCTCTCTATCTTTCTCTGTCTCTGTCTTTCTGTCACTGTCTCTGTCATGCTGTCTCTCTCTCTTCTCTCTTCCCCCCTCTCTCTCCCTCTCGGTCTCTCTCCCTTCTGAATTAACACTTACTTTTCAAAGCCCAATTGAAATATTACCTCTACTACAAAGTCACCCTGCTCCCTCCCAGTAAGTAAAGGGAAGGCAGACCCCAAGAAACAGTGCTTCATAACTCCCTCAATCACAATCATGCAATACTGTGGTCATGAATCTGTTTTGCATCTTATCATCCTGAGAAAGGGAGATCCACAGGATAAAGATTTTGTCTTAACAAAACCCTCCCCTCTCCTCCAGTTCTCTGCACATAGTAGGTACTTAATAAATGTCTACAGAAGGAATGAATGAAAGCAAATGCCACATACAAAGCAGTATTTCAGAAAGATCAATCTCAGCTTCCCAATCTGCGCTCGTTCACTAACCATTCAGATGCTCAAGTGTTCACTTATTCAAATCTGGCAAGCCTCATTTTCCCTCCCACACATAAGTCACGGGTAAACTCTGAAGGGTTCTTCCAGGAAGGGCTAAATAAAAGCATCACAGCGTCGGTTTCTCATCAGCCGCAGCATGATTAAACATTTATCGCGTGTTCACAGATTGCATAGCAAATCTTCATCATATATAATCTTATTTTTGCAGATTTTTAAGGGAGTGGGGAGAAAGAGTAAAAAAAGTGGACAAGAACCAAACAGAACTCACATGAATTCAGCAAACCAAACAAAGGCAAACGGTGACTTGCAACTATTTCATTCATGCTCTGGTTTAATTAATACAAGGCACTAGGATAAGAACTGGGGATAGTGGGAGGCTAAGAAAAGAGTGAACAACAGCAAAAAGGGTGGGGTGGAGGGAGGAGAGAAGTCATTCCCCAGCAGAGACATTAAGAGAAAGATTAATCTTAGAGGCTGCTACAAAGGTAACATAAGTTTAATATGTATTATTCTGAATTTATTAAGAGTATTTGCAAACTGTACTGAAGATTAGAGATGTTTTCCAGAATTCTATTTTCATTGCCAATAGACAACATTCACTTTACTAGGTAAATTATTTTAATTACATGGTTTGGCTAGCTTAAGCTTATAGTTTAAGATTTCTACAGTATATCCTCAATCCTTCCCAAGGCATTTTAAAATAGATAGCAAGTCTGTTCCAATCAACAGGAGGCATCAGAATTATAGAAAAAAAAAGTCTTTTCTAGTGGTCATAAGAAAACCCATAGTTTAGGTTGAATATTATGCAGAAAGTTGGTTGTACTTGCAGATGTGAGTGTTCAAGAGCTGAATAATAAAATCTGGTGACCCTGATAGAGCTTTGAAATTTACTGAAACTTGCCATTCACATGTGTGAATGACAAGAACGAAATGGAATGCTGGAAATGGAATAAAACAATCTCTTTGCATAAAGACAGGATATATCAATAAGTGGGCAACTCCGTGCCAAATATTTTCTGACCTATGACTCAATTTACTTCGCTGCTGCACTACTGTCCAACTCTGATTTTTAACCAGTGTGGAACCCATGTCATAAGAAAAGGCAGGAAAAGATAACTATGGGCATTTAAAAAAATGTTCAATGAACAACTAAAGATTTTGAGGATCCTTTGCAACAAGAACATGCTGTGCCACTCTTTGAAAGAAACATTTCTTCTTCTTTTTTATTTTTTTATTTTTGAAAGAAACATTTATAATAGGACTTTTGCCACAAAATAAAGCCAGCTATATTTTTTTCTAGATATGTCAAATATAACAACAACTCGCACTTACCATTCTTAATGGTTAAAAACAACCGCTTTTGAGACATGAGATAAGTGGCAGTAACTATTTTCCCCATTTTACTGATGAGAAAATTGAGGCTAGGAGAGATTTATTTGCCTTGCAAGTAATTGAGGTAACCAGGTGGCATAGTGGATAGAGTACTGGGCCTGGAGTAAGGAAGACCTGAGTTCAAATTTCGCCTCGCCTACATACTTACTAGCTGTGTGACCCTGGATAAGTCATTTAACTTCTGTGCCTCATTTTCTTCGAGTGTAAAATGGGGATAAAACAGTAGCTATCTTGCATGGTTGTTGTGAGGATCAAAAGAGATGTTATTTGTGAAGTGCTTAGTACAGTGCCTGTCCTGAGTAGGTGCTGTATAAATTCTTGTTCACCCTACTACTCCCTTTCTTGTAGTTAGTAAGTGGTAGGCCTGGAGCTCAATTTCTCTTAACTCCAAGTCTAAGACTACTATTCCACCATGTTGTCTCTCAGGCATAATTATGAAAAAGATTAAATTCAC
Organism: Trichosurus vulpecula; assembly: GCF_011100635.1. Taxonomy (NCBI): domain Eukaryota; kingdom Metazoa; phylum Chordata; class Mammalia; order Diprotodontia; family Phalangeridae; genus Trichosurus; species Trichosurus vulpecula. Next base: position 201,818,318 of record NC_050580.1, read on the forward strand.
ATTTGCATCTCCATTCTATTCATTTATCTTGTTTTCTAATCTGTTGGTAGGAAATTTGGCACCAGATGAGTATTACAAAGATTCCAGAGAAAATTTCCTCCAAATCTGATTCCATCATCTGATGAATTCATTTATTTCTCAAATACTCAATAAAAATTCAAATACAACAAGATTGCTACCAGAACATGTTCTGTCCAGAAACCTGTAGACAGATGTAAACGGCTTGAGTGTGGTTTATTTTTTTTCAGTGTTTCTAAAGGTTCACTTCTCTGCAGGGTTTTGTCTAAGATCACTTTCCCTCCCATAAAATTCCACTTTGATAGCTACTTATGTTATAGAATGGATCCCAAATCCTCAAAGCATAAGCCAGCAGAAAGTGAGCTCTGAGAAAGTTCAATCATTCTAGGAAGAAGTTAAGAACTGGTGTGGCGTAAATCATCTCAGAACCAGCTCAGCTAAGTTTAGAAAGGTTTGTCACCATAAGGTTGTCCCATCAGGTAGTGACGTTATGCTTTGACTACAGAAACTTAAGAAACTCCCCCACTGAAGAAGAGAAAAATTCTACTTTACATCAGTGGGAGCAATTTTTTACATCATCATAGTCATTGAACAGTGAGCCCTCTTTCAACAGCATTTCTATCTAGGAATACAAAGACAAAAAATGAACTAGTCCCTGCTCTCAAGGAGCTCACCCATTGTATATTAGGATATCAATTCCTAATCAAATTTGAGGATGACATAATTTAAATAACTGAATAGAAGGATTTCCCACTTCATATGTGATATTCCTACTTTCTTTGATAGTCTAGCTTTTGACATATCCTTCAATAATTCCTTCAGACACAGACAACTGCATTCCATACCAGTATAGCATCAAATATAATATTCTATGACTCCAATAGATTTGGGATCTGATTTATAATGGGAATTTTCTCGAGGGATGTGGATCCCAACCTTTCCATGTTCCATTATTTGAGACATTTATTCATTCCTATAATTCCATCATCCAAAGTCCACCCTCTGTACATCCTGTTCTCTGTACATTGCATTGATAGTGTATTGTTTTACCCACTAGCCATTTCCATAAAGCTCAACTCCAAAGCCTTATCACGGCATGGCAGTAAGCACGAAGCCTCAAAGGCTTTGCCAAAAGAGTATCAGTTCTTAGAGCATTCAGCATGCTGGGGAACCTTGGGGTTCAGTCCAGTCTGAAGACTCTTTCTACCTTTTCATAACAAGTGTACCTAAGCAGAGAGAGGCTCACAAGCAGTAGTCTGGCTACTTAGAAATGAAATCTTTGGCCATGATAACCCATTAATTTTAAGTAAATGAAAACTGAAAGCCCGACAAGTGGGTAACTGAGACACTTCAGGGAATGAAAGGTAGCTATTTGTAGTCACAGGACAACTCTCAGGGTCTATTAATTCCAACTATACTGTTTATCAAAGGGTTAAAAATAGGAATAAATTAACATTATTGTCAATCATTACATACAGAAGAATAATTAACTCAGTATGTTTATTTATCTACTTTTGCTACTTGATTAAATGAATGATTGATGACAGGTTCCTTGTTTTCTTTTCTTTCTTTTTGTCAGTATAAATGATCAGTATGAAACTAAACGGTGGCATTAAAATGAAATCATTAGCAGCCTCAAATGAAGGCAACTTCCATGCAGAAGCTTCTGTCTCCTTAGCTATTGTGGAATCTAATCAGATGCTTCTATATCTCCCAAACGGACACATAATGTAGTTAGATATACTTTATAATCAGGTGTTTTCTCCTCAATGAGTTCCAATTTGCTATGTCTATAGCCGTGTTAAGGGCAGTTCATTTTTTAAGAGTCTATTCAAATGAAGCCAATTTATATCCTTTTATGCTCCCAGTCTGCAGGTGAAATTTAAGTAGTATCTTAATGTTTCACAATATGTAATTGATGGAACCAAATTGATAATTTGGCAAGAAAAAAGAAAAGAAACAAATCTCAAGAAATCCTCATGGTTGATTAATTTAAAGATAAAATTCTGAAATAATTGATTATTTAATTAATCTGATTGGCCTAGATTTTGTCATAATTTTCTAATATTAAAAAGAGCTAAATTTGTTTTAGTTCTGCATCTCTTCAAATGCGTTTTCTAAAATTAGCATAGACAAGGCCACAGCACACAATCGATGAAGAAGAAAATGTGAATTATGTAAGATTTAAGTTTCCTGCCAATGTCATCCAGTCTTGTCAGCAACTGATTTGGGAAGAAAGAAAACGTGTTTTTTAAAAAATCCATTAGGCCAAAAAGTCTGCCATCCATCAGGTCTACCATGTTGGGTGTCAACCAGTTGTTGAGTAGATTCCAAAGTGAAATGTTGCAAGATCTAGGGGAGGTCTTACCCACAGGTTTGCTATTCATTTCATTGGCTTCTCTTCTGTGCACAGAGCCACCATCATTTGGCCATTTCTTTGACCATCTCCATGAAGTATGACAGCTTAAAGGTATAGTCATGATAAAAAGTAAGGGTTAACCATAAAAAGAAAACGAATATAGATTAGAAACAGAGAAAGAACATTGCAAAGAATAATCTGAAATCTTAGAAATTTCGAACAAGTTCATTTTGTGTTCATTTTTTGTGGGCACAGACAAAAGAAAAAATGGAAAATTATGATTTTACCTAAATGAAGAAATTTAATGATTTAACTTGCATTATAAAAGAGATCCTACTATAGTTTTCCCTTAGCAGACCACACATGGTAATACTTTGTCTGGTTATATATAGGTAACACATTTTAAGAAGGATTTGATGAACTAGAAGATGGCCAGAAGAGTGAGATTGGGATGCTAAAAAGGTCCTAAAAATCATGTTAATTAAAAAGTTATTTGAAAATTTTAGGCATGCTTTTTTTGAAGAAAAAAAAATTAGTTGTCAGAGGATGGTGGTGGTGGTGACAACTGCCTTTAAGTACACGTTGGCCTAATCACGAAGAAGAAGAAAGATTTATTTGTTCTGCTTGGCTCAGAGAAAAGAATAAGGAGAAATGGGAAGAAGTTGAAAAGTAGCTAATTTAGGCTGGATGAATGAAAAAGCAATCCCAACAATTATGAGGAAGTGGAATAAGCTGCCTTGGGTGATAGTGGCTTTCCCCTCAATGGAGATTTTTGAGCAAAGCCCATCTGACCAATTGTCAGATATATTGCAACAAAAGGACTGGCATTTAAGTATGGGTTGTTCTAGACAGCCTGTAAGGTGTCTTCAAATCCTTAGACTGCAATTCTGTGGAAAGGAAAGTTGTCCCACAGAAACAGGCTAAAAGGCTGGCATGAAAGAAAGAAAAAAAAAACAGGAAAAGGTGTTAAACTGGCAATGTGGAGATTATGAGTTCTATCAATCACTAATTGACTATGTGACACTGAGTGAGTCACTTTATGAGTTTGTGCCGATGATATTGAAGAGCGTGTAAGTGTCAATTTGATAATAAACAACAAATATTTATTGAGCTTCTGCTATGCACAAGGCTCTGCATTAATTCCTAAGAAGATTGAGAGATACAACACAGCCTCTTCTCTCACAGAACTTACAGGTAATAGGAGGAAAAAAATGCACAAATAATTATAATATGAGAGAGATAAAGGTATAGGAGGCATTGGAGAGGTAAAGTGATTTTTCACCAGGAGGAAGGGAAAAAGAATCAGCAAAAACTTTACAGAAGTAATATTTGCAATGGGCCTTGAAGGAAGAGGGCATGGGGAAAACATGCAACAAACAGATGCAGATGGTGGTAGTAGTAGGGAGTCCAACATAAAATCGGGATAGGATTCGAAAAGATACAGAGATCAGAAAAGGCAGGATGAGGACAAAAAGATGATTGTTTTGGCTTGAGCCTACAATATGGAAATAGAGTAAAAAGAAATAAAACTTATCAGGTATATTGGAACTCGATTGTATGGGGCTTGAACACCAAGGGTCAAGTCTGTATACTTTCTGTGGTACTCAATCCTTGAAGATTTCAAAGGAACAAACTTCTGATTTTTTTTTCAAGTTAGGACTATGAAGTAATTAAAAAAATTCACTGTAGTAAGGGATCATGAATCTCAGCATGTTAATATTTACAGCAATTTTAGTATAAGCCATAGGATCACAAATTTAGAAGTGGAAGGTACCTCTAAGGTCTTCTATTCAACCCCCTTATTTTATGGATGAAGAAACTGAGGCCAGAAGGATGACATGGCTTTTTAAGATCACACTAGAAGTAAGTGGGAGAGTCAGGAGCCAAGTCTTCCGACTCCTAAGTCAGTACTACAATGGTGATGGATAATTCTTAGACAAACATATCTTCTTTCTCAGTCTTTCTCATGAGCAAAGTTATGCATGCTGTAAGAAAGTTAGCTAAGGCTGGGCTGTAGTTTGTGAACATGGATTGGAATTTTCTTTTTGTTATGCGAACCAACTCATATAATTGATTGAGTAGATGGTTTACTTTATCATTAGACATTCAGAGGTAGTCATAAGCTAACTAGCTCAAACCACCTACAATAAGAGAGGGATAAAGTAGATAGCTCACTATAGATATTAGATAAAATACTGTAATAGATTCGTAGATAGCTCGTGACCATCTGTCTCAGGGAATTAGTTATATGTTGGATGCAAGTTGTCATCAAATACTAAAAAAAAATTATCTACCATATGGAATACTTTGCCTCCTAATCTCTACTTCCAGGCTTCGTTCAGGTCCCAGCTAAAATTTCACCTTCTACAGGAAGGCTTTCTCAATCTACTTTAATTCTAGAGCCTTTGCTCCATTGATCATCTCCTATTTATCTTATATAGAGATTATCTGTACATATCTGTTTGTATGTTGTCTCCCCCATTAGACTGTGAGCACCTCCAGAGAAGGAACTGCCTTCTGCCCTTGTACCACTAGCAACAGGTGTTTAATTAACGCTTAGTGACTCACTGATATGAATATACATCTTGCAGGGAAGCCAAAAAATTATAAGCTAAATAGAGGCACTTGGTGGCACAGTGGATAGACCACTGAACCTGGAGTCAAAAGGACCTGTGCTCAAATACTGCCACAGATACTGACTAGCAATGTAAGCCTGGGCAAGTCCCTTGAGTAATTCCAGCCTCAGTTTCCTCATGTATAAAATAGATTTCATCATCTTTTTTATTATACTGTTATGGAAATTCTTGTTTTATTCCATAAATTAAAAATAAAATAAATTTAAAAAGTAAAAAATAAAACTAGTCTAACAAATGATAGACCAGTGCAAAAAAAAAATAATAGCACGTGCCTCTCAGGGTTGTTCTGAGGACAAAATGAGATAATATTTGTAAGGTACTTTGTAAACTTTAAAACTCCATATAAAGGCCATTGTTACTAAATTTAACAGTTGTGTCAGGAAGGCAATTACAGTATATAACAGCATCTCATTTTACTCTCCAAAGGTGATGTGAATGATTAAATGGATTCAATCTGATACTCAAATATACTTGACCAAGTGGCAGAATTAAACTGAGGCAAAGACTCAAAGAGATCCTCTTTCACCATACACCAAGGATTGTATTTCTAAATGTATGCCCCTCACACTACCAAATGGATTTGGGGTCTAGTGGAAACCATTGAATTTCCTGGTCACATCTATGTTCCCACTGAAGACACGAGAATAGGAAACCAGATCTGACTTCATTTTTCATGCTTATGTATACTCCGCATATATAGATTTTCTAGGCAACAGAAACACCATTTGGACATATGGAATTTTGAGATCATCAAGTCTGACCCTTTCATTTTATAGGTGGGAAAATGGATACCTACGTAGGGGAAGTAACATTCTCAAGGTCACAGAGGTAAATAGTAACAGAGCTGGGTATTTGAACCCAAGGTCCTCTGACTTCAAGTTTAGTGCCCATTTGTTGGTCTAGATGAGGGGTGAGAAACGACATGTGGCTTCTAGGTCTTTAGGTGCAGTCTTTTGACTGAGTCCAAGTTTTACAGAACAAATCCTTTTATTAAGGGGATTTGTTCTGTGAAGTTTGGGTTCAATCAAAGGGCTGCACTTGAGGACCTAGAGGGCCACATGTGGCATTGAGGCTGCAGCTTCCCCACCCCTGGTCTAGATGAAGCTCATGGGACAGTGAAAATAGAGTGCTGGACATGGAGTCAGCAAGACCTGACCCTAGAACTTCACTAGCTATGTGACCCTGGACAAGTCATTGAATCCCTGTACGCTTCAGCTTCCTTGACTATCAAATGAAGATAATAATAGGATCTATACCTAGTGCTGTTATGAGATCCAAATGAGATCTTATCTGTAAAACTGCACAGTGGCTGGTACATAATAGGTACAATAAAAATGCTTATTCTCTCCCTCATTTCATTACACCAATAAGGGAATGGGATGCCTCATGAGGCAGTGAGTTCTCCTCCCTGAAACATCTTCCAAATAGAGGCTTCAAAGAGAAACGACTAGTTACTGATATGCAAGTCCCTTTATAATCAACTGGCTGTCTATATATAGTCAGATCATTGATTCGTTAGAGCAAAGGTCAAAATTAACATTAAACAAGAAGGAAGGACAAAGATCAGAAGACAAAGCATGGCGATTATAATAAATTCAACCCTACTTCCTTAAAAAAGATACTGACTTTGAAAAAAATGGGAAATGGATATAACTAAAGACATTAAGACATTGACTCTGATTATGGCCACTTCTTAGAGAAGTTAAAATGATCGTCACAATGAGGAGCCCAGAAGAGACCAGAAATCATTTTATTCAGCAAACACTTGATCTCCTTGTCAGACAGAGAAATAGGACAGCCAAGGGCAAAACCAGTTTGGAGGACAAATGGAAATGTCAAAGAAGAAGATAAAGCAGCAAGCAACAACTAGACCCGATGTAATACATATAGAAGAAATGCATGCTGGAGCCGATGCAATTTTAAAGAAGGGTACGGTTCAGTTTTCATGTGGTAGCATGTGGAGTACTGGAGCTAGAGTCAAAAGAATACTGGGTTCCACTACTTAGAAAAGGAATTAGATTTTTTTTTAAATTGTTAAGGGATTCCTTTAATTTACCCTATTTCCTCATGTACTTAAAATCTATTTCACAAAAAGGCAGTTTTCAAATTCACATATATTGCACAAAATAAAATATTTCTCTCACTGTACAGAAAGGGTTTATTCCTTTGACATAAGAAACAAATGTGAATATTTCTAATTTTAATTGAAAATTATTTTTCCTATACACACTTTTTTCAACTTTGTCAGCCCACCTTGAACACTCATAACCATTCAACTTTTATAGTATGAGGAAATATTTTAAAAGAGTTAGGGGTAATTAAAATGTTTAAATGGCATGTCTGTAGCAACACAGAGAGACTTAATCTGTTTTAGCACTTTACAAGTTCAAAGTATCAGAACAGACTTTAGAGCTTTTGAGGCGTCAACATAAATATGACTAAATACTATTTTGAATTTGGCAAAAATGTTTCTAGCTTAATGATACCTGTAACTTCATTCAGCTGGATACATTTTAAACACCTGTTGAGATATGGAGGTATTCAATTTTAAAGCCAAAGAATAAGTTATGTAGCATTCAAATACTAGCTATATGACTCCTGGGCAAGTAACCTTCTCTCTTAGTTCCCTCATCTATGAAATATGGATAACTTGGATCTTACTTCCCAGGGTTGTGGTGAGAATAAAATAAGTTAATATCTGTAAAGTGCTTTGCAAATACTGAAGTGCTAGATAAATGCTTGTTACCTTCCTCCTACTCCTCACGCTCATCACGAATATTATCATGGCAGCCCTTGACAATGGGCATCAATCTATGGTGATCATCTTTGTTACGTGCTGATATTTTTAAATTACTCTAACTCTCACTGTAATTCTAAGCCTAACCATGACCCATATCTACTCAATGTTGTGTCTTGGCCACAGTTGCTGAATCTACTGGATGTCTCTTCTTCCCTGACAAGCTTATATCGCAAGAATATCATCAGTGCTCAGTTAAGCCTGAACAAACGATGTAATTACTATTGTAAAGATATCCATGGAAAGAACTTAAGGTAACAATAAGAATGGGAATGAGGAAATGTGTTTGATAGTTTATAGGATCAGCCAGAAAGTCAAAAATTTTGGGAGAATGGTGACTACAGGATTATTGGATCAGAGATTTAGAGATGGAAGGCAGCTCAGAGATCATCCAGTCCATCTCATTGTACGGACAAGGAAACTGAGGGCAAAGGAAATTAAGTGACATCAAAAAAATCATAGATTTAGATCTAAGAAAGACCTTGAAACACTTATAGCCCAACCCCCTCTTTGTATAATTTGGGAAACTGAGGCCTGGAGAAGGTAAGTAACTTGTCCAAGGTCACATGGGTAATAAGTGTCAGAGCCAGTATGAGGAAATAGGGGAGTGGTATTCTATTAGACATTTGTTGAGGCAGAAGATGACAGTTTCCATGTCATTTCCACAAGGGTCTGTTACCTATGTAGAGTCTAGTTTTATCTTCTTATTTCTATTAGAGGAGATCCTCAATAGAGCCAATCCTGGATGGTTCTATTGTGGTAGCTTCTGGATTATAATCCTAAGAACAGATCCCAAACTGGAACCATGACTCTGAATTGATACCATTTCAGCAAAACTGCTCGGCTCCCATGTTTCTGAACTATAGAGAATTAACGTGTTTCTGGCATTTCTTTCAGTACCTAAGCTCATTTTCAAAGAATGGACAGCTACAAAAACAACCAAAACCCAGACTCATTAAGAGTTTATTTCCTCAGAATGCTGAAGGTTTCCTTATGAAGGGATCAGCAAACTGGCACTTATCTTCTTGGGCCTGGGGAGAATACCCCCAAAGTTCTTTATTTTTCAGGGGGTGTGGCAGGGCTGAAAATGGTGAATTTCATCTCGTCACATCCTACCTTACCTCATTTAAGGCTGGCTGTGTTTTCTTTATAAGGAATAAAATTTTAGCAGGAGCAGAAGCCAAATGCTTAAAATGAATGATCAACGTATGATTCGTATGAATTTATTCTTTCATGCTGTTCTGCTTAAAAATAGCATCATAAATGCACATCTGCAAAGACCATGCAACTCCCCCCCTTTCCTGAATTGTACAAATTATTAGAGTCGTTGACAAAAGATTGGGTTTTTTTTTTGTTGTTTAGGGGTTGGTCTGGGCTCTCTCATTGGCAGGCTGCCATTCTCTGAGCAGTAGAAATGTTGCTTGCAGGAAGCCACATTGTACAGAACAGCTGTTCTGCTAAAACATTGAGTGAGCAACCCAAGAAATGACTGCCTTCATACGTGAAACAAAATTTCATTCCTTCTTTTTGTGCTAATTTAAATGAAAGAAAACTACATAAGACTCTCTCCTCCCCCACCCATTTCCCTCTTCTACTTTTGGGCTTTAAAGCATGCATAGGTCTCAGTGAATTTTTCTGATCCCTCCTCTATGGTGACATGTGAAATTTGGATAATCTATTGAGGATCTCCCAGGACAGCAACTGTTTTTCTGATATCACCTTTTATATATTCAGGCTTAAGTTAAAAAAATATCGTATATTCAGTTTAATGCAATTCAACAAGCATTTTTGAGTACCTACTATGGGCAAGACAGACTGTAAAGTTTTACACACACACACACACACACACACACACACACACACACTAATTAACTATGTTAAACATAAACATCCTTTTTCATACGTACACCAAACCCGAAGAAGATCAGGGAGGGGCATAACTCTCAATTTAGTTGTCTGAATGCTTGACATTCCCTGCTTCCGTATCTCCACCTCCAAGCTCTTTCTTGGTTTCCCTCAAATCTCAACTAAAATCCCACCTTTCATAGGAAGCTTTTCTGGAGCCCCTTTAATTCTGCTATCTTCCTCCCATTAATCGTCTTCAACTCATCCTATACATAGCTTGTCTGTGCATAGTTGGTTGCATGTTGCCTCTCCCATTAGATTTTGGCTATATTTTGCCTTTCTTTGTATCACTGGTATATAGTAAGTGCTTACACATCTTGACTGAATGAAGGAATGAATGCCTGTGTGTATAGTGTTCATATTTTATGTTATTTGAGATTGGGTTGGAGTAATCAGAATGTATATAATTAGCTTGCCTCATTCATAGATTTTTGCCACATATACATACACATAATACATATATGTAAAATGTACATATTATATATGTATATATACATATATATATTCTTCAAAAAGAGTAACCATCATGGTACTAACTTGACAGCTGAGATATCAATATTATAAAATGTTAGTGAGTTAATTGGGTATCTTACCCCACAGGAAAGTAGGGGGAAGTGGATAAAAAGGGGAGATGATAGAAGGGAGGGCAGATAGGGGGAGCAGGTAATCAAAAGCAAACACTTTTGAAAAGGGACAGGGTCAAGGGATAAAATTGAATAAAGGCGGACAGGATAGAATGGAGAGAAATATAGTTACTCTTTCACAACATGAGTATTGTGGAAGTGTTTTATATAATGATACATGTGTGACCTATGTTGAATTGCTTGCCTTCTTAGGCAGCGTGGGTGGGAAGGAAAGAGGGGAGAGAATTTGGAACTCAAAAGTCTTAAAATCAGATGCTCAAAAGAAAAAGTTGTTTTTGCATGCAACTGAGCAATAAGATATATAGGGAAGGGGGCATAGAAATCTATCCTGCCCTACAAGAAAGTAAGGTGAAAGGGGATGGGGTAGGGAGTGGGGTGACAGAAGGGAGTGCTGACTGGGGAACAGGACAATCAGAATATATGCCATCTTTGAGTGGGGTGAGGGTAGAAATGGGGAGAAAATTTGTAACTCAAAATCTTGTGGAAAACACTGTTGAAAACTAAAATATTAAATAAATAATAATTAAAAATTAAGAACCCCCCCCAAAAAATGTTAGTGAGTTTATGGAATTTATTGTATTTGATCCCTATTTATCCAAAACAGATGCACACAAATAATTAAAATAAATACTTGAGGAAATAGCTTTTTTTGGAAACAATTACATAAGAAAAAATCTACTGAACAATATATAAAGTATTTTTAAAACAACATTCAGAGATATACTTTGTACTACACTGAAATTATATGTGCATTTGAGATAAAGAAATGCCATACTAATTTCAAGATCTAAGTTATTTTCAGTCAGAATTTTTTATATTTATAACCCCCCGCCCAAATTCCTCAGCATTCTTCAATATGCTTTGAGGCAAAAGCTATTTCATGGTCAAACAAATGGTTAATTCAGTGAAAAACATCTGGCTATATTATTTGTCTGGAATTCGTTGACCTCTCATTTCAGGCAAAATAGTCAATCTTGTAATAATGATAGAAACAGCCTTCATGAAACCTTTTCCTAGTCTTATATTGGAAGTTACATCAAATACATTGCTCTGCCTCAGAACATCTACGACTTCTTGATGCAGGGACCTCCCTTCACCAACGTGAACCTTTCATTGACCCAGTGCATGAGATCTAGGGATTTTCCTAAGGCGTAGTAAGCTTAAGTTTCTTTCCTAGGGCTTGGATTTGAAACCAGTTCCTAACCCTTAGCTCTGAACTCCATGCCACACTAATTCAGTTATAGAAAACATATTAGATAAGAAATAAAAATTCTTGGGTTCTAAATCCAATTCTACCATTGACTAACTAGCTTTGTGACTTTGGGCAAGCCCCTCAACCTCTCTGGATCTCAATATCCTTATATAATGAGAGTGGCTTAGATTAGGTATTTTCTAAGATCCATTGAAAGTTGGATAATTCTCTAACTTTATGCAATTACTAATCATCTTTCGAAGTCCAGCTAAAAAACTACTTCTTTTATGAAGCCTTCTCTCATCCCCCCCATTCAGAAGTGATCTTTCCTACCTCTAAACCAACATAGCTGCTTTATTATATCTCTCATTGAACTTTCACATTATACTATATATTTATAGTTGCTTGCATATTTGTCTTAAGATTATCAACTCCTTGAGGGAAAATAATCTAGTTCTATTTTTTCCTTCATATTCTCTACTTTGCCATTGTAAATGCTGAATAAGTCTGAAATTGAACTGAATTCTAATTGATAACATAAAAATTAACAGGACTTCTCATAGTCATGTAAAAGAGTACAGGTATTAAAACACATCAGATGGAGAATTCTCATTTTATTCAAAGTGCTCATGGACTCCACTGGACATAAGGGTTTAAATAGACAAAGATCCATAGAGAGGTGTATTCCAGAGCATTTTGCTAAACTCCCTAACTTGAAGACCCAAGTAAAGTGGTAGTTGGGTTTTTTTCCCCTGTAAAGTAAAAAAAAAATGTTAGTAGTCCTTGATCTATACTGAATAGTAAAAACGTTGTTACCCCTTAAAGTGAAGTAGACCAATGCCCATGAATCTTTGTTGACTTCTATGATGGCCTAAGTCACACCGTGAAGATTCTAACAGACTGCTTACTCGATGAGAACTAGAGCATACCACTGATTAAACTACTAAAGGTTTCTAGCAGAGGAACTTCTGCGACAGCTACAGGCAATGCAGGATGTGCAAAGCCATGCATCAAATATGCAAATCAGATTGATGCTACACTTTATCAAATGTGTAACTAGGAAGCTTCTGCTCAAAGAGAGAGGCACACAACAAGGCAAACCTGCATACATTCCTACGTACATAAACACATAAAATGTTGGGGGGATTTTTCTCCCCTCCCTTTTATGTCACTGGCTAAATCAGACAATTTAAGTCAGGCCAATTTATTTTTCTCCTAAACCAGGAGGATTGATAGCAATTTTGCTTTTTTCCTAACATTTCCCTTAAAAAACTAGTAATTATTTATCAAATCTTAAAGAAAGGAAATACTTTAAAGCATTCATATGAAATCCAAAATATGTATAGAGTCTATTTTCTCATTAATTCTGATATCAAACATATATTCTCTCAACTTCCAGACTGCAAAATCATACATGGAAAAAAACCACATGCTTTAATTAAAGGATAATATTAGAAGTAACTTCATCTCCATAGTGTCCTAAGTGTTGAGTACTAATTCACTGTACTTGAACCAGAGTACTTGCTATAATGCTATTTGATAAGCATATTTAATATTTGCTGATGGACTGATCCCATTTGACTTCTGTAGAAAACCAAAGAAATGTAAGAATTTGTTAAAATTGCACGAATTCCTTTTAAAATTCTTTCAATTAAATGTTCTTAATTTGATCAAGAGAGGCAGTATTATGCAGTGAATAGATGGCTGCCCTTGGGACCAGGAAGACCTCAGGGTTAGTCTCACGCAGATTGGCTGTGTGATCCTGGACAAGTCGCTGAGCTTCTCTGTTCTCTAGCCAAACCTCTAAAGCTATAAATTATAGGACATGCTGACTTGCCTTAGCAAAGACACTGGAGTGGTTTGCCATTTCCTTCTCCAACTCATTTTACAGATGAGGAAACTGAGGCAAACAGAGCTAAGTGACTTGCCCAGAATCACACTGCTAGTGAGTATCTGAGGCTGGATTTGAACTCAGGTCTTCTTGAATCCAGGCCCAGGGCTCTATCCACTGAGCCACCTACCTGCTGCCTTTCACAAAGTGACTCCACTCTACCTTTCTGGGGTTTGCTTCATATTTCACCCAATGTCAATGTTGAAGGAAGCTAGGGAATATTTCACCCAATGTCCTCCCAGGATATCAAATTTAAGAAGGTGGCTGAAGCCAAAGATTTCTTCATCCCTCCCCAGACCTCACTGCTCACTCATCTCCACAGGACTCTACCATGTCAGAAAAACTTTTTCACTACAGCTCACTCCACCCTGGGACTACTTCTCACACTGGAAGCACCCTCTCTCCCTGAGGCCTCACCTTCTCATTGGCTAGTTCCTCCCAGAACTTCCACTTTAAGAGGGAGGGCCAGGTGAGAGATGCCTTCATCCCTTTCTAGGCTGTAATCCAGACTCACCACAACAGAACGTTTTCTGCTGTGTCTCTGTGTCTCCATGCTACGTCCCTGTGTTTCCTTCCCTACTTCATTTTTTCACCTTGCTTTTCATGTGCGGTCTTCCCCTATTAGAACGTAAGCTCCATGAAATCAGAGACTATCTTTCTTTCTGCTCCTACTTGCTTTCCCAGAATTTAGCATAGCACCCGGCACACAGTATGCATTTCATAAACGCTTTCTCACTAACTCTCCTGCCATCCCTCGTAACGAGCCTTCTCCTCATCCTCTGTTGTTAGTGCTTTCTCCTTATATTTATTGTCAGACACTTATTTATCTCTTTATTCGTTTGTGCCCTTTAGCAGACTGCCAATTCCTTAAGGGGAAGGACTGGTTTTCTTTTCCATGACTGTATTCCCAGTGTAAGGCACAATGTCTAGATGTAGTAAGCTATATAATGTTACTGTTGGATTGAACTGAATTCATTTGGATAATTATGAATTCTTTATATGGAAACCCTAAGCTTCTAAAGTATAGATATGTCCCTTAGCATTACACTTTACACGACGCTTAATAGTAATAATTTCACATTGATAGAGCATTTTAAGGTTTTTAAAATGTTTTTCTCTCAACTCACTGAAGCCATTTTTATGAAGTCGTATGTAAGGGGGCAACTAGGTGGCACAGCAGATACAGTACCAAGCCTAGAGTCAGGAAGACTCATCTTCATGAGTTCAAATCTGGCCTCAGAAACTTTAGCTGTGTCACCTTGCGCAATTCACTTAATCCTATTTGCCTCAGTCTCCTCATATGTAAAATGAACTGGAGAAGAAACTCGCAAATCATTCCAGTATCTTTGTCAAGAAAACCCCAAATCAAGTCACCAAGAGTTGGAAATGATTGAACAACAACAGAGAAACTCACAATCTAATGGAGCAAAGCATATCAATAACTTGGTAATACAAATAATATACAGAATCAATGAAAATTAATCTCAGAGGAGAATTAGCAGATGTGGCAGGGGAGAAGAAAAACCTACTGTGAAGGTGAGCCTTGAGTTGATTTTTGAAAAAATCCAGAGAAGGTAACTTTGGAGAGGGAATTTTCAGTTGAATGATAAGGTCCAAGCCAGATTGCAAAGGGTTTAGAAGAAAGTGAGATGAAGGGGAGTGAAAACACCTACTGTAAATATTTTTATCAATGAATTTATCTGAGGTGAAAAAGATATAGGAAAATGGTTAGTAGGGATGGTTGGACCTAGTAAGTGATTTCATTTGTTTGTTTTTAGGATGAGAAAGACACAGGCTTTTTTGGAAAGTATGGAAGGGGCTAGTCAATAGGGAGAAACTGAAGATAAAAGTGAAGATTGTAGTAGAGGCACTCTTCTGGCTAATGTGGGATCAAGGGTGCCTATAGAGGGGTTCACCTTGATAAAGAACAAAGGCCACCTTTTCTATCTGAGACAGCTCACTACCATTAAGCAACTTTTGAATGGGGAAGAAAAGAGGAGATATCAAAGTGAGAAAAGAAGTCTAGATATGCAGAATGAGCTAGATGGAGTCTGAAGTCTCTTCTAACTCTGAAATTTTGTGGTTCAAAGGTGGCAGAAACCAGAGTAGAGAAGAGAAAGCACAGCTAGAGTATATGTGTATGACCACAGTTCATTTGTAGAACCATCATCACCCCTTAACCTCTTTTTCACTAAAATATCCACACACCTTGAAGGAGGTCTGTTCAGGGAGGGCTCCTGAACTTGGGAAAAGGATAATAAACAAAACACCAACTCATTCATTCACCAGTAGGTATATGCTTCCTTGAAGAAGCAGGAGAAAATAGTAGAACATCTCTACTTATAATGATAATTGTTATTATTTGTCCTTCATTCTCAAAGAGGACCATGACATCAGGAAGGTGATGCCATGACTTGCAATTGAATTAGATTTAATTCCTCCCTCACAAGGGCTGTGCAAAGTCACCAGCCTCACTTTCTTCTCTGGGGCTGTATGGGTCCAGTGGCATGATACAGATCAAGACGATTGGAGATGGCCCCAGATGCAATGGGAGATCTTGGTCTTTTTAAGCTAAGGTCTTTCCTAGGTCTCAGGTGGCACAGGCTTTGAATCAGGAAAACTCATCTTCATGAGTTTGAATCTGGCCTCAAATCCTTATTAGCTACGTGACCCTGGGCAAGTCACTTAACCCTGTTTGCGCCAGTTTCCCTCTCCATGAAATGAGAAGGAAATGGCAAACTAGTGGAGTATAATGATAATATAGCAATATAAATAAGTGAGACAAATAGCAACAAGACCAACAGAGGGCATTGATATAACTTTTTAAGTTTTGCAAAAGCGTTTTACATACATTACCTCATTTGATTCTTGAATGTAAATGGAGGCTTGTTTATCTTACTTATCTGAGTTCAGAGTCAAATATTTTGATGGTTCCCCAATGCCCTGAAATGCTTTCTGAGTTTCCTCACCATAAATTGATGTAGCAGCAAATTGCTACAAAATCATTCAACAGGAAGGGAAGGGCTATAGACAAACAGATAGCTAAACTGATGTATGGCTAGGCCAAAGGTGATAACCTCTTTGATATGATGGAAAGAACACGGGACTATTCCTTTAGAATGAAAGGACATGTCTCTGTCACTTCTAGCCTTTCTAACACTGGGAGGCTCACTTAACCTCTCTAGGACCCAGTTTCTTCATCTCCAGAGGGGGTAGGACTAGATAGACTCTGAGACCTCTTCCAGGTCTAAATCTGTAATTATACGATCCAGTGACTAAGGGTCTAATCCCATCAATGCCATTATTCTATATGGCAATAATTCAGAGTTATTTTTGTGTAATAATATGGGAACCTGAAAATAATTAAGCCCACTTCGAGCTCTAATTGTCCAGTAATGATTTCCAAGACTGCTTTCAGTTTTAAAATTCAGGATCCTCTCCCTCTTAAATGCCCTAGTCCACATTCTGGAAATTTATCAGCATGTTACAGATAGAAATAGGCTGTAAATTACCATAATGTTACAGTAATAATGTTAATAATAATTATAAGTTGTTGTCATTGTTCAATCATTTCAGTCATTTCTGACTCTTCATGACTCCATTTGGACTTTTCTTCGAAAAGATGCTGGCATGGTTTGCCATTTCCTTCTCCAGTTCACTTTACAGATGAAGAAACTGAGGCAGAGTTAAGTGACTTGCTCAGGGTCACACAACTACTAAGTGTTTGAGGCCAGATTTGAACTCAGGAAGATGAGTCTTCCTAACCCCAGGCATGACACTTTATCCACTGTACCTCCTAGTTGCCCAGGAACAGGAGCTGAATTGAACTGAAATTAGGTTGCAATTTTCACAATGGTAGGGAAAATATCCAATCAAGTATAGGATAAAGGAATGGATTTGGCGTCAGAAAGTTCTGAGTTAAAATCTGGACTTTCCATGTAACTATGGGCAAGTCATTTAACCTTTGCCTACCTCAGTTTCATTATATGTAAAATGTGGATAATCACAGCAACCAACCTCATATCCCCTATCACACACATGCCCTCTATATATTTCTCCTTTCACTTTACAATTTTGCCTTTCCTTCTTTCTCTCCTACCTTCTTTTGTTCTCTTTTATTTTCTTGTTATGTGTCTATGACTTGTGTCAACAAGTGCTATTCACAGGCATTGCTTGGATCTATTCTTAGATAAGACTGTTGCTGAACCCTGATTTCAGAGAATGGTAACATCGGGGCTTTCTCCAGGCCAAAGGAAACATTGGTAGTCACTCTCCCTGAAACAGTGCTTCTATACCAGTTATCTATCCCTCTACCAAGGAAAATACTCATCTCTTCCAGGTGTTACTGGAATAATTCAGTACCCTGAAAATTCATTTATACATACAACTGGCCTTCATACAAATAATTTTTTTAGATAAAGTAGTTCATGTATTCAAACTTATTTAAAGTTTGCTTTGCAATAAAAACTTAAAATACAATTCAATGATACCAGAGCTTCTGAAAGCAACAGTGAGCCCTTTATCAAATGCATTTGGCATCATCATCATTGCTATCATTCCCTTTTGCACAATACTGTATAGTTTTCAAATTACTTTCTTCATCATAATCTCTGGAGTAGGATATTGTACTATTATTTGCCTTCTTTTAAGGATGAGGAAACTGGGTCCCAAAAAGATTAAGACATTTACCTAAGGTTAAAGAGCTAGAAAATGGCAAAACCAGGTCTTCCGACTCTAAGTCCCATGCTCTTCTCATTATACCAAGTTATTACAAGGGCTTAGCAACTGTGTCATTTTCCAGATTTTTTTTTGCTCTAATTCAACGGACGTGATGCTACCTTTGAAAATATCATAAAGCTCCCATTAATAAAGCCTCAAGTTATAGAGCATTAGGATAACAGAGATAGTGACTTCTTCTGCAATCATCCTTCTTATTATATGCTCAGGGGAAAAACCCTTCATGTCAAGTATGAAGGATGTTGATACGGTATTGTGAGCAAACTCATGCTACATGTTCTATCATGAGGCTATGTATGGAGAATAAAAGAGTTAATTCTTTTAAACGAACTCCTGTCCAAAGTCCTAACATCACTCAAAAGACAGAAAAGGATAATAACACATAATTAAAAAGCATTCTTGGAATCAGACCTGAGAAAATGTAATTATATCATATTACACTTTTTATACCCTACTAAAATTGGGCACTTGCCACCATAGTAAATAGAAAAGAACATTTCCTTGAAGGCGTTTGTATAGATGGTTATCAGTTTACACTTTGTGCTGTTGTGGCTTTTGAATGGATGTATGTGGAACTAACATAAGGCCAAAATAATGGAGATGATCAAACTGGTATCAAAGATCAGAAAGAGACATATTGCAGGATGCTGAACATTCTTGTTAACTTACCTGAGAGCTAACATGTGCATTATTTGGAACACAAGGGCATAATCAGGGAAAAAAAGAAGGAAGGAAGGGAAAGAAAGAAAGAAAGAAAGAAAGAAAGAAAGAAAGAAAGAAAGAAAGAAAGAAAGAAAGAAAGAAAGAAAGAAAGAAAGGAAGAAAGGAAGGAAGGAAGAAAGAAAGGAAGGAAGAAAGAAAGGAAGGAAGGAAGGAAGGAAGGAAGAAGGAAGGAAGGAAGGAAGGTAAGAAAGAAAGAAAGAAAAAATAAAGGAAGGTAAGAAAGGAAGGAAGGAAGGAAAGAAAGAGAAAAAGAAAGGATCAAAGGAAGGAAGGAAGGAAGGAAAAGAGAGAAGGAGGGAGGGAGGTAAGAAGGAAGGAAGGAACAGAAATAAAGGAAGGAAGAAAAGAAGAAAGAAAGAAAAGGGCACAGGGATAGAGTTGCTTGAATAAAATCCAGTTCTAGAATGCTTCCATTTCATATGGTATAAGAGCAGCAATAGGCCCTCAAATGGGGCAATACCTAAGACTTTTTCTTGATGAAAGTAAACACAAGTTGACACAGGGTAAAGTACCAGGAAGGGTGCTGTCTGATCTCTCGTCTACTTCTGATATAAGACACTTTTACAAAATCATATTGGAGAACGTTTACTCATCAGTCAGGCAATCCTCTGGGATCACTGCTTTACTGCCGAAACAGAGATGTGTTTCAGAAAATAACATTTCAGGTCTGGAGAACAATCATTACAGGTTTAACCCATGAAATGACTTCGGAATCAGTTCTCTTTTGGGTTGCCCTCATCAACTGTTTTAAATGAACTTGTCAAACATCTTTTTTTCTAGGTAAGATAGCAAGCACTAGCTAAGGAGTGACCATGCATTACTTAAATAGTGATCTGAGTGTCTCAACTTTCTGTCATATCCACCCACTTTATTTAAAATAGTGTCAGTGATGGTGCAGGGCTGGTTGGAAGCAGATTGTATTAGAAGAGATCAACTATATAGTGAGAATTAAATGTAGTCAATTAAGTCCTGTCTGAAATATGGTTCAGTTTATTTCTAAACACCAGGTATCTTGCAAATCCATTGATTTTTTCTCTAAAGATTACAAATGTCAGTCATATATTGTGCATATTTTAGCATTGTTACCTAACATATGTAAAATAATCTTGTGATTTTAAAACTGTAATATTTAAATGAAAATAAACATAGGCCTATGATTGTTCATATTCCTCAAGTAAGAGTATCTTAGATGACATGTTTGCAAAATGGACTGGTCTGCTATATTAGAAAGACAGAAAATTTATCTAGTTTTAGCAAATGTCAAATCAGCAGCTATTGCTTTTAAGATTAATAAAAGATACAATGGTTTCTAGATAGCCTCTAAATAAAGATTACTATGAATGGAGAAGTGATTTACCAACAGTCACCACAATGATATTTCTTTAAAGGTTACAATCATCAGTTATTTAACTGAAACACTGCTGAGAATGCCTGGTCATTTCTTGAATAATGCATAATGTTCATTGTAGATTGGATCTGTATTATAACAATACAGATATTTCTAAAATAATGGAGAAAACTATCTGTTACCTTCCAATTGCTTAACATATCATTTCCATGAAGTAATTGACACAGGAAACATTACACACTGTCACCTAAGTGTTCCTTCTGCAAGCACAACTTGGAATAATCTATATACAATGGACATCACAAAATAAACTCATCAGCCTTCATAGACTTTCAAGAAAAGCTGTGATGACTATAGGGCAGGGTAAAGGACCTTTCTGAAATACTAAATTAAATGGATGAATTCCTATTAACAGCCTGGGACAAATTTAAATTTAAGCTTTGAAATTTAATTATTAACATGAATGGCTCACTGTATCTTAAAAGAAATAGTTATTTACATATACCACAACTAATATAGCATATATACAAATTTCCAGATGCCTTCAAATATCATAAAGGGATTGCTTGGATAGGAAGAAAATATAATGATTATCATTTTATTGTGGGTTTATGAACCATATTTCACAAGATGCTATAAATGTATATATACATACACATATATATATATTATACACACATATACACATATATGTATATCTCTCTGTGTATGTATATATATGCATATATGTATACACATACACACATGTTCATTTATCCATAGGAACTCTTTCAATGGTAGAAAATATAACTTAATAAGTGAAAGTCATTGTCTTTTGATGTTATTTCAAGAATGTTTCATTAGGATGAATTATAAGTTTACATTTTAAAAGAACTAGTAAAGTCATAAAATGTCTATATATTATACAGTAGGGGAAGTGCTAATGGGAAGTGCTCATATTACAACTGTCAACTTTTGAAGCCAAGAAAAATGGTGTAGAATCATTAAAGGTTTAAATCATTTAGAGGTTTAAACTTGATATTCTGTGCTCCATTACTTTATTTTTCTATCAAAATGTATGTGTATATAACCATACACACATACATACACACATATGTGTATGTGTATATATATGTATAAATGTATACATGTGTGTATATGTATGTGATATGCAATTAACATTTCAGATACTAATTGTCATCTCTTTCCATGCTCCTATCCCCAGGCCCCCATTCCAATTTTTTCAACTTCCATCATTTTCCACCATTCAGTAGAACACAAACGCCATGAGGGCAAAGCCCATTTCATTTTACCTTTGAACCCAGTGCCTAGTGCAGTGGCTCTATGAAGTGCAAAATAAAGTTTTGTTGCAAAGTTTATCAAATATAATCCACTTAGATTGCAGTGTTTTCATTCTTTGTCTCATACTCCTCATAATTAAATGATGTGTGAGTTGAAGTGACAAAAGGAATACCTCGGGGAATGGATTAACAACACATTTCTTGCCCGCAATGTGTTTAGAATCTCAAAGAATCTTTTCTCACAGCTCTATTATTTTTTTTATTTTGCAATAATCACCCTCTTCTTTAAATGTCTCTCTTCTTCTACTCTATATTTTCTATCTTCTACTTCATTCTTCTTTTTAAGTCATCCATCTCAATTTCTTTTCCTTATTGTCCAATTTTTTTAAATTCCCTTAGCATTTCACATTTCTAACCCTACTTCCTTTCTTTGCTTTTCTCTCTGACTCTCCTGAATTCTCCTCCAGCAGATTATATTTTTGGGAAAAAAGACAATAGCATTAAGCTCTCATGCTGGTACCTAATACTCAATAACAAAAAGAAAGTGTTCCACATGAATTTATAAGATTGCCTTCTATTTCACTCAATCCATAGTTATTAGTGACAAATGCAGTCAGGAGGCAAAAGCACAGGTTAATAATGTTTGTGTAGATACGTAGTTATTGTTCTTCTGGGCCAATCTAAGAAATTAGGTCATTGACTCCATTGGCTGCCTACTCATTGCATAGGGTCTGGTCAAGTAAAATATATTCATGATGCAGGAGGACACAGGCCAAAATAGCTGAGGCCTTCATTACAATGTGCAGAAGAATGGAAGAGGACTGACAAACTCAGTAAAATAAGAGGAAATGAAATTCTCATGATTCTACTACCTGACCATTTATGACAAGCATGAAATGAGAGTCACAGGTATGTGTGCGTACGGTTTAGATCATCCCTCCATTATGGGCCCTATGGATAAGTCCCAGCCTTAAGGTCTTCTTCAGCTCTAGTGGTATGTTGCTGCTGTTCAGTCGTTTCACTCATGTCCAACTCTTTGTGAGCCCATTTGGGGCTTTCTTGGCAAGGATATTGAAATAGTTTGCCATTTTCTTTTCCAGCTCACTACAGCGAGGCAACTGAGGAAAACAGGGTTAAGTGACTTCCTCAGGGTCACACAGCTAGTCAGTGTCTGAGGCTGCATTTGAGTTCAGGTCTTCCTGACTGCAGGACCAGCGCTCTATCCACTTGGCCACCGAGTTGCCCCCAAACATGCAAAGTGCTTTATAAAGCTTAATTTGTTGTTGTTTGTTGTTGAGCCATTTCCCACTGTGAGGTACCTGATCTCATGTTTTCTTGGCAAACATATTGGCGTGCTTTCCCATTTCCTTCTTAAGCTCATTTCACAGATGAGGAGACTGAGGCAAACAGGGTTAGGGTCACACTGCTAATAAGTGTCAAAGGACATATTTGAGCTCAGGAAAATGTCTTCCTGATTCCAAGCCCAGTGCTCTATCTACTAAGCCGCCTAGATGTAGTGGTATAATATTTGATTCATAACAACTTCAATCCCAGAGTCTCACTGTACTATATCTAGAAATTAGGTGAGCAAAAAGATCCATTTGTGTCACAAAGAAACCAAATCCCTGCAAAGGAAAATAATGTCTTTGCATAAAATACAAACTTTTTGGTCTGGATTTTAAGATCTTCCACAAAATGTCTCTGATTTTCCTTATTTCATACTACTCTCCTTCATGGATTCTACATTCCATGTAAATATGACTTTTGGATCTCTTTATTTCATACTTCTGTGTGTTTTGCACAAACCACTCCCTGGGTCTAGAATTAATATCTCCTCCCCTTTGCCTCTTAGAATTTTTAAGGCTTAACTCAGGTTCCACCTCCTCTGTGAACTCTTTTTTGATTTACCATCTATCCCTTTTCAGATCTCCTTGTGCTGCATTTATTTTTCTACATGCTCTGATTCCTAGTAGAATGGAAGCT
The DNA here is from genome assembly GCF_011100635.1 of Trichosurus vulpecula. Classification (NCBI taxonomy): domain Eukaryota; kingdom Metazoa; phylum Chordata; class Mammalia; order Diprotodontia; family Phalangeridae; genus Trichosurus; species Trichosurus vulpecula. Next base: position 201,841,831 of record NC_050580.1, read on the forward strand.
TTATGGTTCTGCAACCCTAGCAGAGGTGCTTAGTAAATTGATGATAAGGATGACAACCACATCTCCATAAATAAAGTGTTCAGTTCAAGTGCCCACTATATTCATTGATCTTAGCTGATCCCTAGTTTGCTAAGAAAAGAAGGTATACAAAGATACAATATTAGAGGAAGTGGGAAAGTGAATCCAATATAAAAGTGTCTAGACTTAAAATTATTGTGGGGTTCTTTTAACAAGTGTGTGTGGGGAGAGAGAAAGAGAGAGAGAGGTGGAGAGAGAGAGGGAGAGAGGGAGAGAAGGAGAGGGAGGGAGAGGGAGAGGGAGAGACAGATGGATAGATGGATGGACGAATGGATGGATGGATGGATGTAGATATCACTCAGACCTTGATCATGAGAAACACAAAGATAATATCTGTTCAATGTCTTCTACTCGAGCTTTGAATGTCCTCCCACTTTAGAAGAAAATAACCTGTTACACCTTAAATTCTGGCTCTCCTTTTCTTTTAAACATAGGTAAACATAATCCATAAATACATGTCAATGTAAATATGTGAACAGACATAAACACACACAAGTTATCATACTTTACCAGGCTCCAAAATCCTGGTAAATGACCACTGCTTTCAATCTCAATCCTATATAAAAGATGACAGCTCGCCACTAGTACTTTTTTCCTCTAGCCATGAGGACAAGTGAAAGCTGCTTCAGCTGCCAACACCAATGTTGCTCAATAGTTAGCTGTCAAGAAGCAATCACACACATAACCAGAGACTCCCCCTCATCCCTCAGAGGTGGTTACCTGCAATTACCATCCACATGCCTGTCCTTAGGCCCAGTTCACCTGGCTTTCATGTGTCAGGTTAAGGAAGAGAGCAGACTACCAGCTACTAGAGATAGCCCTTTTGCCTAGATTATACTCTCTTAGAGATACAAGATCAGTAGCCAAAATATATGTTTATACTATGTGCATTTATAAACAAGCACATCCATATGGATATGCCCATTCACGTACATCCAAAAGCTTAAAATCACATTGCTCTGGTATCATTTGGTGCTCAAAATATATCACAAACTATGAGAACTTAACAGCAAAATTAAATAAAAGAGAAAATACTATCACTATGTGAAAGACTGAAGGAAGATTCAAAAATTAAATTTAAAAAACAATGAGAAATGCATCAAGGATTGGAAGGACATTTCTGAATGGCTATATATGTCAACCTTTAGGTTAACATAGTTTTAATACTTATAAATAAGGCCTTTAAACTAAAATTCAGGCATTTTTGTCATTCAATAAATTTATAAATCCAAAATGCCTATAAAAACCTCCTATTCTCATCTACTTGAACTTAGAGCTTCTCAGCTCCAATTCTCATATTAGCTCCTCCCCATCGATAAACATTTCCATACCCCACCCATCAGAATGATTTTACATGGATTAGCATAGCATATATTAAACACAAGAAAGACTTAAATACAATTCATTTCATATGCATTTCTCTGAAACCTTATAAAAGTGATAGATTACTTAGACTGACAGTTTTTGAAAATAAAATAGAAATAGAAGAAGAGGTTTATTTCACCTTCACATGGTGTCTTTCTCATGCAGACCTCAGATTTCCACATTTGTATCCCTTTAAAGGATTTGATATGCAGGAAAAGAAGAAAGGATGATGGTAAACATTTCAATAGAGAGATTATCATAGACTACCATATTCCAGACAGAAAAAAAAATACCCTAAATCATACCTTTTACTGAAGTATTGGGTGGAGGTCCTTCCATTCTCAAGTTCCATGGAGGATCTCCCTGATTTGCAAAGTCCCTCATTTTCAGATAGCTAATTGTAAGTCGGATGATGGATGCCTTGTCAAGTTGGCTGGTGATAGCTGCAGGAAGTGGCAGCAACTTAGCCAATTCATAGAACTCAAAATTCTCCTTTCCCCGACGGGAACGAGCAGCATCTCGGGACTTTTCCTTTCTCAAGGCTTGTAAACTGCAACCAGATAGAAATGGACACTAGTGGTTAGTAACCCTAGAACTATCTCTCATTTAGAAACAACTTGCTTCCTGATTTCAATATTTCTTCAATAACATTCATAAATGTCTTTCTCAGATGCTCAGGACATAGCAAGATTAGTTTCACAAAAATTCCTGTTTATATATTCACTATGACCATTCCATGATGCTTTAATAGCTAAGCGAGGGAAATAACTGACACTGTTTTTGTTTACAAGGTTTTTACATATTCCATTTATTGTTACATATACATACACATATATCCATAGTTTGTATACGATTTGGCTGATGTTAATCAACTCTCAGCTAATTAGGAGATTGTGCCTGCTTTGACACTTCTGTTCTCAACTTAATGAATTGTTCATTGAACTGTCTTCATTACATGCTTTCATTGAAGGAGAAAAGGGGAAAGGAAAAATAGAATAGGAGAAGGAAAAGATTGGCCTGGCAGTATTCAGGGAGTTGGAACTTACTCAACTTTTTACATGGCAGTACTCTATAAAAATGTTCACAGTGGAAACAAAATGTTTTCACAACTCTGTCAATTTTAAAGTATATCTCACTGTAGATGCCAAAAACGAGTTTGGCTGAACATTTATAGAATTAAGTAATTCCATAGCTGCTACAGGCAGATAGATACTAGACTAATGGAAGTTTCTAAATACAGAATCCAATTTTGTTTTTACATAATTATTTTTAAAATTCCAAATTATCTAACTAACGTCCCTCATCTGAACTAGTCATATTAAATGTTTTAATTTTCAGGGCAACATTTTAATTTGACAATTACTTTTCCTTTGAAATTGTGTCCGTTGAAGAAGCATATGTTATCTCCCAAGAAAACAAAAATGTAAGGCTTGTTAAGTAACTTATTGTCCAGAGGTTGAATTAACCAGCATATATGGAGAAGCACTGATTTTTATTTCTACATATCAGAATTAAGTAAATAAAGTCATTAATGGCTTTAAAAATCTTGCTCTTAAAATAAGGGTAGGTTCAGTTACCAGAGTTCAGACTAAATACTCAGAACAGAAGAATCATTCAGTTCCCATTTTTATTCATTATAAAACTTGTCATTTGGACTAATTTAAAAAAAAATCACCAGGGTTCTTTTGTCATTTTTATTCAGCTACAGTGAGAAAGAGGGCATAGGCATAATAAAAAAGGTGAATTGTAACACTGTTTATAGTGTTAATGTGGTAATACTTACATTAAAAATAAAATTAGAGGGTCAGGGGGATGGTTAGAAGATGCAATTTTCATTTTAAAAAATAAGATCAGTGTGGTGGTACACTGAGTTTTGTATGTTTCATGAGGGCTGCCTGGCATCTTCGCATTTCATCAATGTAAAATGGTCACTTTTTAAGTGCCAAGTATTAATTTAAAAAATAAAATGCTTCTTTTACAGGGAGGAAGAGTTGTTAAAGGATTTTTAAAACTTAATTGCAAAATTAGTCTCCATGTGCTATAACTTCATTCGAGGTACTCAAATGACTATATACTATAGATACTATATATAGTCATTTGAGTATATACGTGTGGGTGAGTACATATATGCATATGTGTATGTATTTATATATAAACATAAATACATGGATGTATATACATGTGTATGTATGGATATGTATGTATATATACATACCTATTAAACATTACTCAATTGTCCCAGTAAAAATATTTTTGCCCTTATCTTTATTAATCAGTTGAAACAAAAAAAAATCCTACCTTGGCCATAAAGTCTGTGCCAGATTTATTATGACTACATGGCACAAGATCAAAAGAGAAAAACCATAAGAACTCTGAGCTCTAGGGAGGTTAACAGACATAACCGTAGGTACTTATGAAAATGATAAAGTAGAAATTCTCACTAGCATCTCCTAATGATTAACCAGTGAGTTCCCTCTTAGCTCACATTTCCCTTCTTCTGTCCTACACAAAATATCTAGAATATTTACTTTTCATATTCCTATTTCTTCCCTATTGTCACTATGTGACCCTACTGGAGTGAGCAATCTTCTTGGCCATAATCTTATTTAGACAGGGTTTTCATGACTCCCATATCACATAATTATGCAGGGAATATAGGGTCCAGCTGACTCTCAAAATGATAGCAAGGTATTTATAATAAATAGTGATTAGTTTTGAGGGCAATAGCAATAAAAGATGACCAAAGAGACATACATGTTGTTGAGACAGAGATCTAATAGCAGAAGTCGACCACAATGCCATAGCTTGGCGAATAATATATTGACCACTTTTATGAAGTAGGACCTGATTTTTCAAGCAGTGCCCTATTAAGATTGAGGAATGCATTAATAACTAAAACTGTCTCTGCCTTTGTAGACTTTGTCATCAAGAAAATGTGTTATCAGCTGTAGAGCACTTAAAATAAATTTGAAAATTTAGATGAGTTGTAACAGTGCCTATTTCTGTTACTAGAAACATTACAGTGCTTTGCAGCCACAATAAGTTCTTTTCTAGATTCCATCTTTGCCTCTACTAACTTCAATCCACTTATGTCCTAAATGACACTGAAAACTATTCCTCAATTTTAGGCAAGTAGAAAACTATTTAATTCATCACAGAATATCAACAACATCTCCCCATGAAAACTATCAGAAGAAGTCATAAATCAACTTGAAAAAAGACCTGATAAAATTCTGGTGTTTTCCATAATGACCATGGACACAACACCTTACACGTTACTCTGTATTATCCACAGTATTCATTGTGTGCCACCTATGTGCACAAAATTGCCCTGAAGTATCTAAGAGGAATGTAAGTTGGACAATGTGGAAGGAGGGTGCTATCTGCATCCAGAGAAAGAACTGATAAATAGAAGTATATATAGAATTATTTTACATATATATAGGAAAAAGGAAAAAAAATTATATGATAACTTTATTATATATTTAAAAGGTAAGTTCATGTGCAAGCTTGTTTTATTTCATAAATTAAAAATTTATTCAATCCACTTATGGTCCAGGATAAGAAGGTCTAGACACAGGTTTGAATGAACCTAGGAACTCTCAGAAGCAGAAGAGAGGTTGTAGAACATCCCAGGAATGGTATCAAATGAAAAAATGACAAAAATATTTAGAAAACAGTTATTTTTAGACAATAAAAGTAGAAATATCCTGAAGGCATGCTTTACTATGTCACTAATTCAATTTATTTCAATTCAAGAAACAATTGCTAACATATTGCTATGTTGACTATATTGGGCTATATCTAGACAAAAATGAAAAATGACACAACTAACAGCTAATTTCTGACCCTGAAAAGGTTACAGTTGACTAAAGGGGGTGTAATATATACATAGTTAAACTGATCAAAAGAAGGGTGTAAACCAACAAAGGAAAAATCCTGACAATGAGGTATTAGGAAATTTGGAGTAGAAGAGAACACTTTTGACTGGGGGAATCATGAAAGTCTTCATAGAATAAAAAGAAGCAGAGCAAAACCTTCACAAGTAACAAATCTGGTACTGAAAAGGACCTTAGAGGCAATCTAGCTCAATGCATTCATTTAGAAGATGAGGAAATGGAATCACAGACAAGTTAAATGACTGCGAAGATTATACAGTAGTAAAAGGCAGAGGAAGAATTTGAATGCAGATCTATTTGCTTGAAATCAATCACTCTTTCTGCTACACATTCCTTGCTACCTTTCAGGAAGAAAAGAATTTTAATAGCCAGATAAGAGGAGGAAGTGCATTCCAGACATGCACTTGGCATGCATTAATGTACAGAGGAGAAAGTAGGCAAGAGACAATAGAAAGAGATCACAAAATAGATTGTGATGAGCCATATATTCCAGGTTTGAGAATTTACATCTTAAGCCACAGTAAATAATTACTAAGGGATTTTGAGTAGGGAAGGGTCATAATCAGATCTATGAATTATATTAAGAATTGAATCTTTGGTGGACAAAAAGAGGCTAGCTGGATGACTATTATAATAATTGGTGTGAAAAGTTATGAAAGCCTGGATTAGAATCTTGACTGTGTGGGTGGAAAGAAGGCGATGGATTCAAGAGATACTGTGATGCTAGAATAAAAAATTGTGGTATCGTAGAAAATAAGTGCATATTGATTAGGGATCATTTAAATCATTTTATTTGTATCCCCAGGACCTTGCACAGGGCCTGGAACATAGTAGGTGCTTAATAAATGTTGAATGGTTGTCAGAAATGTGGAAGTTTGTGATGTATTGAATTTGAAATATAGATGAAACATCAAGGTAGAGATCGAAAGGAGATTGAGATTTAGCCCTATATTTTAAAGAAGAGATTAGGACTTGAGATAGAGTTTTGATGGGGCAGCTAGTTGGGGCAGTGAGTAGAGCATTGGCCCTGGAGTCAGGAGGACCCGTGTTCAAATCCAACCTCAGACACTTGACACACTTACTAGCTGCATGACCTTGGGCAAGTCACTTAACCCCAATTGCCCTGCCTTCCCCCCTCAAAAATAGAGATATAGTTTTGACTATCATCTATGTAAAAGTGCAGACTGAACCCATGAGAGTAGTTGAGATCATGAAAGGAAAGAGAAAAGGGAAAAGGATAGTCTTGGGGGACATGTTAATGGGTGGGATGAAGACAAACCTTTCCTGGCTAGTGGAGAGATGGAAAATGAGTAGACAGACAGCTAGGAGAAAATCATGAGTGAGGAACCAAGGAACCAAAGAAGGATGGAGTATAAAAGAGAAGGAGATAGTCAATTGTTAATAATTATCTCCTTGCTTACTGAAATAGTTTCTTCTCATCCTTCTGTTAAATGTGACATTGTTCATTGTCTTGATGAAACTCTTCCTCCTGAGACTCTCCTCTTTTGGTTTATGAGTTGTTCACTTGATGGTAACTGATAATTTTATCTCTATGTGTTTCTTCTTCCTTCAGTTCCTCTTACCATAAAACTCCTTTCTCATCAACATTTTTATGAAAACTCATTCCTCAAAAAATTTCAACTCTCGCCTCTAAGAAGATGATTTCCAAGGCTATCATTACAGGTCGGTTCCTTTCTTTGTCCCATCTCTCCAAGGTATAACTAAACTCTATCTTCAATCATATATTCTAACAATACTTGAAACTTAACATGTTGACATTGACCTTATTTTCTTCACTCAAAAAATTGTCTCCTATCTTTTGACAATCATTTTTATATAGACAGTGCCTTAATAGTCCTAGTTATTTTTTTTGGCTTTCTCCCTCCTTCAACTCTTTGTTCCTCTTAAAATCTCCATCCCTTCTCTCTATTTCTTCAGTAACTTCCCTAGTTCTAGACCTCATCATTTCATGCCTGGATAACTGTTGCAATCTGTTGTGCACATGGTTGCTATTTTTCTAGAACTTTGATTTTATTGACGTGGGTAGTTCCTAATGAAGGGATTGACTCTATTAAAGCACATCTCTAAATTATTGTCATAAAGAGTTGTCCAGTCTAGAGTCACAGCCAGTGCCAAATGCAGGACTTGAATCCAGGTTCTCCTGGTTCCAATTTCAATTCTCTATCCACTACTCTGCCTCTCACTGTCAAGTTAATCTTATTTGAATATTATTTTCGTTTTTATTACCCCATCCTAGTTAAAAATATTAAGGTGATTTCTCCTATTATCTACAAGATCAGAACTAAACCTTTCATGTCGAGTATTCAAAGCATTCTCAAATGACCTTCTTATATCCAGCCAAATTAATCCCTTCTTTTTCCCCAAAATATTTCACCCTGCTTTGTTTCCCTGCTATCCCTTCTGATGATAGTGTCTTTGTAGCAAAAATGCCCTCCCCCTCAAAGTTCCTGATAGAATTGAGGTCATTATAGTCTTGCTTGGTCTAGAAGAAAATTTAACCGTAATTAAGACATAGAAATGTTAATAGCTATGCTAATGCTGACTGAGAAGAAAATCTTTACTGAAAGCCAAAAGCCTGTAGATTGTAGATCCTGGAAAGAGAAGAGTATGTTGATTCCTTTTGAGACATTAAGATCCTGGAGACCAATATGGAGTGATTTAGAAAAACTTGTAGCCATTAAATAATAAAGTAACTGGGAAGTCCAATTTTTTGGACAACAGAATTTGAAGATGGAAGGTATTCCTATATACAGAAGAAAAAAATACCTACCTCAAAACCTTACATATAATTATACTGAAACTATTGAGGAAAATACAAAGCAAAATGCCCCCAAATTATCCAAAATGTAGAATATAACATCTTTTGTCCCTAAAATCACTGGATATTTAAGGAAATCTCCTACAAAGGGTGACATTTCTGATTAGGATTTGAAGGGCAATTCAGGGGAAATGAGAAAAGTGTTATGGGATGAGAATAAAGGTGGGGATAGTTAAAAAAAAATTCTGTAGGTAGAGTCCAGAGAACATTAGAGAATCAAGGTGGCTATGAGGATAGGAGTTTCCATGTGGAGGCAGCGAATGAATCTGGGGATTCCAGCTCCAGAAAATAAGGGACCACAAAGATAAAGTTTAGCTTGGGCTAGGGACAGACGTGAGATAAACCAGCCAGAAAAGAAGGTTATATCAAGGGCCCACACAGGGAAAAAGTCGGCTAATTGGAAGGGTGTTGTAAGAGAGAGTTGGGAAGACGATATTTCCAACTTATTCCAAACTAATAGAGTAATTTGAACCTGTGACCCATATTTTAATTAACTCAATCTGCAAGTAGTTTTACCTTCAAGACTTCTGCATGCTGTAGTAAAAGTAACTGTATACTTTAAAACTGATGATCCTACATGTAGCATTGCATTGAATAAGGTAAAATAAAAGGGTCATAGTCTGCATACAGTAACTAGCCACCTTCTATTTCTACTAAAGAAAAAAAACAAGAAATTTTTCTTTAATTGAAGAATAACAGATTTTTGTTTGATATAAAATGGAATTTTTGTTTCTGCTAGACTAGGTTGTGTCACTATAGAAGATTGTGAAATTTTATCTGGTGAGATATAAAAATGAAGAAAAATATTCTCATCACTCAGAGACTAGATAAAGAACTATTTGAAATAACAGGAATGGGCTAGATGATCTTTCAATGTCCTTCCAAACTTTTCACCATATAATTAGACAGTCATCAAATATGTGGGGACTTTTAAGGGTAGGAATGGAGGGGAATCCAAATCCAGCACCATGGAGAGATCACTGATCTTTGTGGAAGTGCCAAAGGACATACAGGTTGTGGTTATGACCATTTTACCACTATGCATAGTCACAAGGCAAATGCATATATACTGAGTGGACATAGTCCATTGGGTAGAATGCTGGGCTTATAGTGAGAAAGATCTAGGTTCAAATTCCACCTCACACACTAGTGGTTTGGTCCTTAGCAAGTGACTTAATTTCCCTGCGTCTGTTACCTCATATACAAAAATGAGGAGCCTAGATTCAATGACCTCCAAGGCTCTACATCTATGGTCCAACGAATTTAAAATAAAGTACTTTGTAAAATAATAAAAAATACTAATGAAAATAGCTAAGACAGAAAGACCATCACAACACCGAGAAAATGAAATCAACCCTCCTAGGATGATTAATGTGGCAGATGGCATACCAAGTAATCATAGAGTGAAAAAGGATTTTTTTTTAAAAATATTTTGGAAATCATAGCTTTTACAAGAAGCTATCTTGAAACTTTTGGTAAAAGATTTTATTTTTTAAATTGTGGTAAATATTTCCTTGTTGTAGACAGAACGAATCTACAGAAAGCCTGGAAATTGATCATTTTTGCTCTTTGCGAGGATTATGAAGATAATACATCTAGAGCTCCTCAAGAAGAAGAGAAGAGTAAGAACAGCAGAATCAATGACAACAGGGTAAAGATCATTTGACCTTCTGCCCCACCCACTCCCAGAACCTCTTTCCAATTTCTCTTCATACCCTACTTGTTTTTTAACCTTAGCCGAAGTCTTACTCTAAGGCACCGGTATGGCATGGAGGTAATCCTAAAGGACACGGCAGAATGGTAAAAAATCTGGAAGCTCTAACCAATCTAGAAAGGTTTCTAGCATGGGCCTAGCACTGAAATATATGTGTATTTGTCTTCTGAGGACTAACCTAATTGTGCAAAAATACATCATCAGTTTTATGGCCACTGCATGATGAATTTTTAAGCCAGAGCAATTAATGAAACATAGCTGGAGTTTTGATCAGTGCTGGTGAAGGGATCATTCACAAGAAGAAATCAAAGCTTTTATAAAAGTACAAAAGTATCCTTACTTTTTATTTCTGTTTAACTCATTTTCTCACAGTGCTATCTACTAAATCCCCCACACTCACGAGAACCCATGACCCAAAGCTGATTCTGTTGACAATTATAAACTTTCAAGGTACTATGTGATCACAGGATAAGTTAAGACTTTTGATTTCATCAGCATGGAAACTCCCTGTACCAATGTTGATTGGCAACTTCTTTGCAATATATGACCTTAAAAGGTTGTCCAGGGTACTGAGAAGTTAAGTAACTTAACCAAAGGGTCATGCAAGCAATACGTCTCAGAGGATGGATGTGTTTATAAGCCCAGGTTTTCTTAACTCCAAGGTTAGCATTCTATTCATTATATGACACTGCCTCTCTACTAGGAGATCATAACAGTAGTGAAAACCAGTCTTTGTAGCAGAGGAAAGTAGGTCGTGTTTTCTTCCAAAATGGGGAGAAGGAAGAGTAGGGCCAATAGCGTCTTTAAATTTTACTTTTTTAAAAAGTACTTCTAAGGATCCAGACAGGTAAGATTTTATGGATTTTTTGTACTTGTTTTGCTTAGGAGAACCCAGCACTACAGACTTCCACTATTTATCAATTAATCTGGCATCCAGCCTCAAAGGAAGAAGGTCGACCTGTATTAAAAATGCAGCCATCAAAAATTCATCAAAGGCTTCAGCATTTTAACTCACGAACCTTTGAACACCTGCATACTTGTCAGATCTCTGCTTATAGTTAACAGTGAGATCTATAGTTACTACAGTACCTACATTTGCCCTGACATGAGCTGCATGAGGAGTCTTCCAGGGAAAGTACAGTAAGGATTCCACAAAGCAACATTTACCCTTTCCTCATTACCTTCAACACAATAGACCACCACATACTGACACCACCCAAAGTTCAAAGTCAATCAAAGCAGCTCTTCTGCAGTGGAGAAAAAATACATAAAGGGGCCTTTATTTGCCCAATTATAAACATCACAAAGTTATCAAGAAATACATGTAAAACTATCTCTGGAAGGATCGTACACAGTATAGCCTACAAATTGAAGCTCTTTAATGCTCTCCATGAAAGAAAAAAAAAGTAATGATTTCAGAACCTTTTCTATAATGTGTGAGGAAAGCTGCACAGTCTATGCTAGAAGTTAAAACGAGAACAAACCTTCAAGTTCAAGGTAAGAACTCTCCTGCTTAACTAATGCACTGCTCATAGCTGTCATCATTAATTTATGTTAGCCTCTGTAAACATCAAGAGTATAATAGGCCAATTTCACAACTAAATATAGATGCACATTTTGCCCTTATATAAATGGCAGATTGCTGCTGTAGATCATCACTGCGGCAAGACGTCAGTAAAGATGCACCGTTTGATGGTCTGATGCTCACACAATATATAAAACCAGTTGTAATGGTTGTTTGGAAGCAAAGTGTAACATAGCAGCAAAATTTCATTTGTTCCACAAACTCAGGATATATTAAGCTTGGCTGACAAAGACTATTGGATGTGCTAAATCAGTTTGACCTTCATTCTTGCTTTATTTTTCTCATTTAACATGTGAAATGACCATTATTTTTCCCCATGTAGGAAAATATCATGAAATTCGTTGCCACCCCTCCGAAAAAATTCTAACATGTAGCAAAACGGATCTTTGCAGTTGATAATGTTTTAGTCATTACCATAATCGCGGGGTATCCTTGCTAATTTAAAGTAATGTACACACTAACATACGGATTCTGATAGGATGATCATGACTCACATTTGACTTTTTGTAGAACAGATCAGAAAGTAATTAAAACCATTCAACTAAGTTCTTTGTCTCCTTGTCAGAAAACGCTTTGTGTACGTTTGAACTCCATCATTAAATTAATTGTCTTTTAACCAATGAGCATTTTTATTTGAACACTTTAAGTAACAAGATTTACTTTTAGAATGAGTCATTAGAATAGTAATAATAGGAAGCTGCCACATTTTTTTCAGTATGACTAATTTCACTGCTTCACAATCCTTTTCAACTAATGTTCACCTTGATTCAAATAACGATTACCTGGGCCTTTGTGAGACCCAAACTATTAATCGTCCCTTTTGCCTTCTGCCAGAATTCTCACCCTGAATCAAAGCGTTTTGTTCTTATTTTTTCCTCTACAACTTTAAAGTATGCAACTGGCAAATTCACGATAATGGAGAAACTGCGGCTTTACCAAGCAATTTTGCCGTACCCAATAAACAGCACTTTACCTTGGAGCAACTTGTATATTTCACACCTTAAATTTCTATTTACCAAATCAGCTAATCACTTCACAATTGAACTTCTCAGAACAAAAAATTATCAATTAAAGTGGTTGAAACTCCTGCAAATTATCATTTAGGAATGAAGTAATTGCTTTCATCAGGGCAGAAAAGCCCGCCAGAACAGAAATGTCACTTTAGATTAGTGTTCTCACTCCTGAAGCTATGGATGACACAGCTGATATAAGACTAAATGCCAAGACCAATCAATTGCTTTTGTGGCTCGGCTCGGAGCTGCTGTAAAAGGGGCCATTTTCTAGGATCTACTCTTCATTATAGTAAATGCTATCTCCTTGGTAACATAATTCCATTTCTCATAAATTCTGTCTGAGAGCATTGTCCTAACAATGGATGTTTGTGGAAAAGAGTGCTGTTGGTTTAATGCACAGAATTTAGTGTGAACGGCTGTCAAACTGCTATACTTTACTTGTTCTTAAACATAAATTGAAGTCTTATACATTAAAAAAAAGAAACCTTGGTTAGAAATAAATGTTCTGAACAAATGTAAGATATTGTACTTAAAGGTTTTTGTGCCACTGGCTTAGAATTCAGACTCTTTGGGAATGTGGATGTTGTGCCTCTAAGAGGCTTCCTGGGCTTTGCACCTATCAGTTCAAACCAGAGGCTGGATAAACACTTCCCTTACCCTCTCAGCAACAGAGTTTGCAAATGCAAAATTGCAGAGCCAAATTCAGACTCATTAGGACACAGCATGCTATTTGTGAGTAGCCACAACTGTGTGAGTTAGGGGAAAAAATGTTCTTTGAGCCCAGCCCTTCCTGGAAAGCATCCAGATCTTAATTTGTATTGTTCATCTCCCAGAAGTTTCGAGAAGCTGGGTTATGGGCTCCAATTAAAAGGAAATTGAAGGAGCTAATCTAGTAAATGAGTGACAGTTCTATGTACTGCTCTCTTCAGGGCTGAGGTTTAGAAAGAAAATCAGGATTACCAGTTTTTGCCCAACATGGGGCAGTTTCCCATTCTGGTAAGCACATGGTTGTGAAAATAGCATAAGTCATAAGTACACACTAAGAGGAAAATCTATTGCTAAGTATTTAAGAGTCACAACATCTCTACTTGAAATGGAAAGCTAAGTTGAACACTAAATGACTGAAGAACTTTCTATCCATTACCTAAAAGTTAGTCTAGAGAATTTCCCCCATATCAAAAAATTTAACAGGGCCCCTTGTTGGGGTGTGTTGTCTCCAAGAAGACTGAGTTTGCTCCATATGGGTCAGGAGAAAGTGCCCCACTACACTGTTAGTTGTCATCTCTAGTTTCAAGAACTTAAGGATTCTCTCTCTCTCTCTCTCTCTCTCTCTCTCTCTCTCTCTCTCTCTCTCTCTCTCTCTCTCTCTCACACACACACACACACTCTCTCTCTCTCTCTCTCTCTCTCTCTCTCTCTCTCTCTCTCTCTCTCTTCCCCCAACCTCTGGCCGTCTCTCAGATCATAGCTTTGCCTCTTACTGCACCACAGCCATAAGAGCTGAGCTCTTTCAACCCCTTTCTTACACATCTCAGAAATTCTCTATGTCTTCACCTTCATTCCTTGCCTCCAGTCTTCCCCTCACCAAGGCTGTATCCATTACCTGTACCGTTGCTTCCATTCTGTCCTATTCCAAGATCCTGTTGCATTAATAATGTCTCTTTCTATGTGCAATCTCTACCTTTTCTTTCCCTACCCAGGACTATGATATTCTACTTTTAAAGTTCTTCCTTTATTTAATGTTGCTATAATCTCAAATTGTTTTCCTATCTGTTTTTTCCCTTAACCATCCCTACTTCTTAAAGGACTGTCAGTTTATTATTCCAACTTCTCATCACTCAATTGCTTCTAAGGATATCTCATATGAGTTCTACCCATACCGCTTTTCTAAGGTCACCAACATCCTTCTTATTTCAACAACTTTTTCTCAGTCCTTAGTCCTCATTCTTCTTGGCCTCTCTAAAGCACGTGACATTGCTGTCCACCACCTTCTGAATACAGCCTCCAAATCTGACTTCCTCCCATCTCACTTACCTGTCTGTCTCCAGTTTCTCTTCTTACTTTTGCTATGCATTCTCCAAGACCATCTCCTATCATCTTTGCTTTTTAAACTCATTTAGCAACTTCACCCACACTGTGGTTTCATCTGTCAACTTTTTTTCTGAATGACCCTGATCTAATTTATTATCGTGACTCCAGTCCTAATTTATTTTCTGAGCTCCAGACTCACTTTTTCAACTCCCAGCCTTTCCCACGTATTCTCCAATTCAACAGGTCCAAAATAAAACCATTATGAATCAAACTCATTAGATCACATGAGAGTATCACAGCCTGAAGTGAAATTAGAGGTTGCCTCCTCTCCCTATTCACTTTAAAGATGATGAAACTGAGGCCAAGAGATGTTACATAATTTGCCCAAGGTCACATAATCCATAAGTGACAGAACTCAGATCCCATGACTCCAAGGTTAGTTCTTGTTCTACTAAATCATTCTGCCTCCACTACCGTTTTCTTTTAAATCCATTACTTGTAAGATGCAACATGACACACTGGGAAAAGCACAGTAGGATTTGGAACCAGAAGGCATGACTAGGAATAGGGCTCTGCTATTTATCCTCTCACTGACCTTGAGCAAGTCTCTTGATCGCCTAGGCCCCAGCTTTCAATCTGTAAAATGAAAGAACTGGACTAGAAGATGACTATAATGCCCCCAAGCCCAGCTCAAAAACGATGGTTCTATGCTCTTCCTGATTTGTTTTTGGAGATTTTTGGGAGGGGGGGAGAGATTGGCTTTTGTTTTTTTTTTAAGTTTTATTGATGTTTGTTTTCATGTTACAAATATATTTATAGATCACTCTAATTGCATGAGAGATCTCTTGTAATAAAGAAAAACAATTAAGTAGATCCAATAATGTGATGAACTAGTTTGAAAATACATGTAGCAATATGTAACACCCTATCTGTCTATTTTTAAAAAAATAGTGGAAATCTATTTTCTCTCCGGGTAGCTAGGTGGTGCAGTGGATAGAATGCTAGGCCTAGATTCAGGAAAACCAGAATTCAAATCCAGCCTCAGACATGTACTAGCTGTGTGACCCTGAACCCTGTTTGCCTCAGTTTCCTCATCTGTAAAGTGAGCTGGAGAAGGAAAAGGCAAACCGCTCTGGTATCTTTGCTAAGAAAATCCAAATGGGGTTACAAAGAGTCAGATATAACTTAAATGACTGAACAATAAAAAAAATTTCTCTCCTTTCATCCCAGTAGAAAAAATAAGAAATGGAAATATTGTAACAGATATGAATAATCAAGCAAAATATTTCCCCAGCAGCTGTATATTACATACATACATACATATATGTATATGTATACATACATATGTGTGTATATATATACATACATACATACATACATACAGATAGATAGATAGATATAGATGGGAGGGGGGCACTTGTAACTGGGTAGACTTTACATTTTAGTGGAGAAAATGGAATTTCATCTGGAATTTAAATAAGACTTCAACAATCAGATATATAAACATCAGAATAGGTAAGTTATCTGAAACATCTGAATAACTGACAATTTTCTCTACAAAGTCCCCAGGCTCTATGCCATCATCTCTTTCCTCTTCTCTCTGCTCACTCACCCTATCTTTCAGGTCACTTTCATTTGTTATCCTCCAAAATTAAAATATAAGCTCTTTGGGGGCAAGTATTCCTTAATAATTGTTTGCTGACTTGTTAGCATATTGACACAGGGAATAACATGACCAAAGGCACAGGAAAGTGGAGTGATTTTTTCTGTGATAAGTAGTCCAATTTTTCTAGACCATAATGTATATGAAAGAAAATAGTAGTATGAGATAAAGCTAAGTTGATGACAAATTGCAGGAACCTTGGATGGGAAGGAGATATGGAAGCTGGAGGATAATCACTGGTTTTGAACATGAGTGAGTGAGAGAATGACTCCAAGTAATAGAAACAGGAAACAAATGATTTCAAAAAAGACCTGAAAAGATTTACATGAACTGTGTTCAGAGTGAAACAAGCAGAACCAGAAGAACAATTTACACTGTAACATCGATATTATTAAAATGAATAACTTTGAGGACTTTCGAAGAACAAAATGAGCAGAACCAGGGATAGTAACACTTAAAAACAATTTTGAAAGATGTAAAGGACCAATGATGCAACCTGCTATCCATTACTGGGAGTTGATAGATTTAGGGCGAAGAGATGGATAGAGATATATAGATAGGGCTATAGACACAGAAGCACCTATCAGTGTATATCAATCTACCATTTTCCCCATGCCTTTGTTCATATTATTCTCTATGTCAACAAGTCAAGAATTAAAAAATCATTTCTCCAATGCTTACTATGTGCCAGTTCTATGCTAAGAATTGGCTATACAAATAGAAGCATAAGGAAAAATGATATCTGCCTTCATAGAGCTTATATTCTAATGTTGGAAGAAACCTGAAAAGGCAGGGAGGTTAGGAGAGAGAAGAGGAAAGAGATGAAGGTACCTACAGTGGAGGATTTGTGGAGAAAGTTGGTGATTTTCCAGATGTCTCAAATACCTTACCTCTCTTGCTGTTTATATCTGTGAGTATTGAAATCCTAACCATTCTTTAAATTTGAGATCCAATGTCATTTTCACCACTAAATGTCACCAAGCTATGACTACTTTTTCTATTCAGATCTCTTAGAACATTTTTTGTACCTCTCATGTGCTTATCTTAATTTATTGGGTAATTTTTTTTTCTTTTAGCCATTTGCAGTCTTTCCAACTCTTCATGACCCTTTTTGGGTATTTTTTTTGGTGAAGACACTAGGGTGGCTTTATATTTCCTTCTCCAGCTCGTTTTATAGATGAAGAAACGGAGGCAAGCAGGATTAAATGACTTGCCCAGGGTCACACAGCTAGTAAGTACCTGAGGTCACATTTGAACTCAGGTCTTTCTGACTCCAGGCTCAGAGCTCTATCCACTACACCAACCTAGCTGCCCCTTTATTGTGTAGAAGAACTACATATATACATTTTTATCCTTCTTCCTAGAATTCAAGCTCAAGTTTGGGGATCCTATATTACTAACATTCATGTTTCTCTTAGTGATTAGCACAGTACCTTTTCCAATTTTGGAGGGCACCAGGGAGCCAAGTCGTAGAACTTCATTTCCTATGTGGAAAATCCCTCCAGAGATTCAGATCAGCAATTCAATTGTTAACTCAAAGTCTTAGAGAATTGCCTGAGGCACTAGTTGGGTAAGCGATTAGTACTTTCAGAGGTAGGACCTGAACTCATCTCCTTTTGATACCAAAGCTAACCCTTTATCCACCATAGCATCCTGACTCTCACTTTGACCATAACAGGTACTGAATGCATGTTTCTTGTTATTAAATATAAAATCATATGTCATTTATTTATTTTTCATTACTGAACAAAATCAAGGTGGAAATGTTTGCAAAAGGTTAGAAATAAAGTGCCTTGTTACTTTAAAATTAGTGAGCACAGAACTCAAAATGATGAAAGATTCTATTGATGTTTTACCCCACATTTCAAAGATAATTTGTTAAACATGTATTCTATAATATAACGCATTGCAATATGGGCATTATCAATTCCCAGGTGACATTTCCTATAAAAATCCTTATTTCCTGCCTCATAATCATCTCCCAAAATTTCCTTTGGGTTGTAATTGTTCTATGTCTAAATGCAAACTGCTTTCTGCTACAAGTTCATTAGGCCACCTTGAATTTTTCTAGGAGAAATGCTGTCTTTATTTTCCTTTCAGTGTGATTTCAAGCACTTTCTCAAAAGCACAACTAAGTTTTTTTTTTAAAAAAAAAAAGCTTTTGAAAGCTGTCAAGCTTGACATGATGCACTTGGAAAGTGGAAAGCATGCTTTGACAAGTTTGGAGAGCTTTAAGTATGAAAAATGAAAGTTACAGGCATATGAAAATAGTGGTTTGAGAATGCAGCATTCACCATTTTTCTTAAAATCAAATGGACAATTCAGGGACATCACTAGTGTTTACATATATTTTGGGGTTTTTTATAATTAAGAAAAATGCATCCTTCCAGTGTTACCGCTAAAGGATTAAACTGTTAGGTCTTAGTTGATAGGAACAGAATATTTATCTCACATTATGGCATAGTAGAAGGAGTAGCGGTCTTTCAACCTCAGTTCAAATCCCAGTGCTGTCAGTGACTGGGTGACCTCCTATAGGCCATTACTTTTTTTTTTTACCAGCTTCAGTTTCCTCATCTATGGAATGTGGTATAAGGAAAGGGGATTGATCTTGCTGACCTCTTCCAAATATAAGAATCTATTATTTCTATCCATATCCCCCGCTTCCACCACCAAGAGGGTTACTGCTGAAACTATGTTGTTCCATGCATTTTCATTTATATATATATATATATATATATATATATACATACATACATACATACATATATATATATATGCATATGCATGTTCAAACAAGACAGCTTTGGGGAATCAAGGTCATGAAGTTTCAAATAAAGTGCCTTACTATTTTGAAGTTAGTGAATCTACGAAAAGGTACCATCTAATGACATGATGCCATCAAGTGACAAAATATTACAGGTTCCAAAAATTGTTTGTGGAACATATTTTACCACACTGAGTATTGAGACCACTCATATGTTGCAGCCCCATCTCAATTTACATCTCCTCCAACTAGACTGTGAGTCCCAGAAGGCCAAAGGAACATACCTTCATTTCCTTTTTATTCCTTTACATATTGAGCAAGGTGCTTTGTAACTCCATAAATGCTTGTTGGGGAAGTAGAAGGATACACTACCTGATATCTTCATGCATTTTCAGGCCTTCAGATTCTCTGACCTCTTATGGTCAAGATAACCTTGATCTTGTGAAATTCTAAGCTGACTCCAGCACTTTCCACTTCTAACAATTTGGGCTTGAATGGCTAACAACAAGAAATTTTTTTGGGGGGGTGGGTGTGTCCTTTTTCTATCCTAGCAATTATCATTGCAATGAAAACAGGAAAGATTTAATTTAAGAAGACTTAGAACCTTGCTAATATACCACTGTGTCATGCAGGAGCTACTGGGTTGTTCCTGTTACTTTGTCTTGAACATATCCACCAGATAATAAAACAATGGAGTCATTTGCTCATGACCTTGCCCCTATAACCAGAAAACTACAGAGAAATCATACAAATTAAGCACAAATCACCAGAAAACATGTGAATATAAAGTTAGGAAACTTTTAAAAAAATACACAAATGTCCCAGAACTTACAAAGCCAAATAGGTTGTTTTCATATTTGAAATAGTCACACTGAGAATCAATGTACTTATTCCAGATTTATTGCCATTGGTCAAAACATTTCAGAACTCTTTGCAATTGCCTTTGGAGTAAAAAACAAAAACAAAACCCTAAATTTTAAGAAGTAGCAAAGCATTACCCTTTCACGGTGAATTTTTTGTTTGGTTTGGTTTTTAGTAGAAAAGAAGATGAAGAAATGGTTGTGGGGTCATAGAGACCCAGGACCAAATTCTGAGTCTGCCTAATACTGGCTCTTTGACTCTGGGCGAGTAAATTAATGTCTCTGTGACATAGGTTAGATTATAGATTATATAATTATATAATTATATAATCTAGATTATAGATTGCAGAGAAATGATTGATTTGTATTGGCACTGGAAACTTGCTAAGTTCTCTCTTCTAATAAAATCACATCTAGTTCCTAGCTTTGTTTTCTGTTTGTGTGTGTGTGTGTGTGTGTGTGTGTGTGTGTCTGTGTCTGTGTATGTGTGTGTGTGTGTGCATGTGCTTTGTTTTTGTTTTTGTTTTTGACATCCAGAAGTCATTCAGAGTAAATCCTATTGAATGAGAAAGGTAATCAAATCATGTAATACACTTTTGGTCAAAAGGAAGGTGTGATGAAAATTAATAAGGCAATTTCCTGAGTGGTTCATTCACCAGCCCCAAAAGCAGTTCCAAAAAAGAAATTCTAAAGTTCCTCCTTTGATGAATGACAGCAGTATTGAAGATGGCTGTGTGAAATCAGCATCTTACTGGAGCTCTCTCACAAGTTTTGTCAGATACCTCTAAAAAAGTGAATCTGAGCAGATGTGAGAGAGTTAGAAGCCACTAGTAAACTGAGTGGGGCAATTTCCAAGCCAGGAGACTATGAAAGGTCAGCAGGACAGATCTGTAGGCTGGGAGAGAGCGTGATGAGTGAAACTGCACAAGACAGCACCAAAGCAGAAGCAACTGTGGAAACCAATCAGCGATCCAGACTGGGAGAGAGCTGGGCACCCGAAACCAGCAGAGATCCCCAGGCTTCTCAACATAGGATGAGAGTCTGTTGAAACCACGGGAGGCAGCAGCACAGTGCCTGTGGCGGCAAGACATCCACTCCCAAGGCTTGCAGCCCAAAGGTTTGAAACACGCTTTCTTGAGTTTTCAGTCGACATGATCACCAGGTAAATGGCTCTCATCCCTCCCTCTCTCACTGACCCAGAGAATTCCTCGGGAAAAATGCTGGAATAGAGGAGACAGAAGTGGGGCTTCAGTAGCCAAACAGCGGGAATTCCTGAGTCCCAGAAGGGTGGAGCCAGCAAGGGTCAACACCAGGAACCCAGACATGCCTTTGCACAGCCAGGGGAAGTGGCAGACACCAGAACAGACAACAGCTGAGACCCCTGGTCCTGGAGAGCACCCCCAGAGGAAGCGGAGACTACCGGCAACTAGATGACCCCTCCCCCATTCCTCAGGAAACTGAAGGCCATAATACACAAAGCCAGTAATTAGGCTCACAATTCCCAGAGCAAGAAACATGGAACAGAGCTTCCTGAGCCCCAAAAGCAGAAATCCACTGTAAAGCCAGGAAAATACTAACCAACCTGAAGAAGAACACACACACACACAAAAAAAAACTAAGGACCATTGATTCTTTTTATGGAGACAGGGAAGATCAAAATACCAATTCAGAAGAGGATAGCATTGACACTATACCCACATCTGATACCTCAAAAGGGAATGTGAACTGGTCTCAAGCCCAAAAAGCATTTCTGAAAAAGCTAAAGGAGGATTTTAAAAACTAAATTAGGGAGGTAAAAGAAATAATGGGAAAAAAACACAGATGAGATCAAATCTTTAAAGAATAAAATTGGTGAAATGGCTAAGGTGATTCAGAATCTAAATAGAGAAAATGATACCCTGAAAGATAAAATCAACCAATTGGAAAAGGAGACTCAAAAGGAAAATGAAGACAGGACCTCATTAAAAATTAGAATTGAGGGGGGGTGGAGCCAAGATGGCAGCTGGAAAGCAGGGACTAGCGTGAGCTCCCCACCAAGTCCCTCCAAAACCTATAAAAATGGCTCTGAACCAATTCTAGAACTGCAGAACCCACAAAACAGCAGAGGCAAGCAGGGCTCTAGCCCAGGACAGCCTGGATGGTCTCTGAGTGAGGTCTATCCCACACAGAGCTGGGAGCTGGGAGCGGAGCGGAGCCCAGCGTGAGTGGCACGGACCAACCAGACCAGGAGCCGGGTGGAGCAGGCCCTAGCACCCTGAATCAGTGACCTGCGGCAGTTACCAGACTTCTCAACCCACAAACACCAAAGACAACAGAGAAGGTTAGTGGGAAAAGCTGTGGGAGTGGAAGGAGTTTGAGGTTCGGCCACCACCCCCTGGGCAGTGGAGGTGGGGCAGCTACAGCTGCAGTTGCTTCCGGCCCCAGGCCCACCTGCAGGGAGGAATTAAGTGGCAGATCAGAGCAGGAGTGCAACAGCCTGCTGAAGATCAAAGCCCAATCCGGGTTGGGGGTTCTTGGGGGAGGAGGAGTGCTGGTGAGGCAGAGCTGGTGCATCCCCCCCAAACGTGGAACATAGAACTCTTTAGTCTACAAGCAGTCATACCCCACTGAAAAACTCAAGGGTCAAGTTAGTTGGTTGGGAATGTCGCCAGGCAGCAAAAACACACCCAGATTGAGTCTCAGACTTTGGATTCTTTCTTTGGTGACAAAGAAGACCAAAACATACAGCCTAAAGAAGTCAACAAAGTGCAAGAGTCTACACCAAAAGCCTCCAAGAAAAACATGAACTGGTCCCAGGCCATGGAAGAGCTCAAAAAGGATTTGGAAAAGCAAGTTAGAGAAGTAGAGGAAAAATTGGGAAGAGAAATGAGAAGGATGTGAGAAAACCATGACAAACAAGTCAATGACTTGCTAAAGGAGACCCAAAAAAACACTGAAAAATACACTGAAGAAAACAACACCTTAAAAAATAGACTAACTCAAATGGCAAAAGAGCTCCAAAAAGCCAATGAGGAGAAGAATGCCTTGAAAGGCAGAATTAGCCAAATGGAAAAGGAGGTCCAACGGACCACTGAAGAAAATACTACCTTAAAAATTAGATTGGAACGAGTTGAAGCCAGTGACTTTATGAGAAATCAAGATATTATAAAACAGAACCAAAGGAATGAAAAAATGGAAGACAATGTGAAATATCTCCTTGGAAAAACCACTGACCTGGAAAATAGATCCAGGAGAGATAATTTAAAAATTATTGGACTACCTGAAAGACATGATCAAAAAAGAGCCTAGATATCATCTTTCAAGAAATTATCAAGGAGAACTGTCCTGATATTCTAGAGACACAGAGCAAAATAGAAATTGAAAGAATCCACAGATCACCTCCACAAATAGATCCCAAAAAGAAATCTCCTAGGAATATTGTCACCAAATTCCAGAGCTCCCAGATCAAGGAGAAAATACTGCAAGCAGCCAGAAAGAAACAATTTGAGTATGGTGGAAACACAATAAGAATAACACAAGATCTGGCAGCTTCTACGTTAAGAGATCGAAGGGCTTGGAATACGATATTCCGAAGGTCAATGGAGCTAGGATTAAAACCTAGAATCACCTACCCAGCAAAACTGAGTATCATGCTCCAAGGCAAAATATGGATTTTCAATAAAATAGAGGACTTTAAAGCCTTCTCAGTGAAAAGATCAGAGCTGAATAGAAAATTTGACTTTGAAACACAAAAATCAAGAGAAGCATGAAAAGAACAAGAAAAAGAAATTGCAAGGGACTTACTAAAGTTGAACTGTTTTGTTTACATTCTTACATGGAAAGATGATGTGTATGATTCATGAGACCTCAGTATTAGGGTAGTTGAAGGGAATATGCATATATATATATATATATATATATATATATATATGTTTATGTATATACATATAAGTGAATGTGTATGTATGTATATATGTATGTGTATATATATATATGTATATATATATACATATATATACATATATATATATACAGAGAGAGAGAGAGAGAGAGAGAGGACACAGGGTGAGTTGAAGATAAAGGGAAGATATCTAAAAGAAATAAAATCAAATTATGGGATGAGAGCCGAATATATTGAGAGAGGAAGGTAGGGAGAGATAGAATGGGGTGGATTATCTCGCATAAAGGTGGCAAGAGGAAGCAGTTCTTTGGGAGGAGGGGAGAGGGCAGGTGAGGGGGGGAATGAGTGAATCTTGCTCTCATCAAATTTGGCCTGAGGAGGGAATACCATACATACTCAATTGGGTATCTTACACCACAGGAAAGAAGAGGGAAGAAGATAAAAATAAGGGGGGGATGATGGAGGGGAGGGCAGATGGGGGTGGAAGTAATCAAAAACAAACACTTTGGAAAGGGGACAGGGTCAAGGGAGAAAATTCAATAAAGGGGGATGGGTTGGGAAGGAGCAAAATATAGTTAGTCTTACACAACATGAGTATTGTGGAAGTATTATACATAATGATACACACGTGGCCTATGTTGAATTGCTTGACTTCTTAGGGAGGGTGGCTGGGAAGGGAAGAGGGTAGAGAATTTGGAGCTCAAAGTTTTAAAAACAGATGTTCAAAAACAAAAAAAGTT
This sequence comes from Trichosurus vulpecula, assembly GCF_011100635.1. Lineage (NCBI taxonomy): Eukaryota > Metazoa > Chordata > Mammalia > Diprotodontia > Phalangeridae > Trichosurus > Trichosurus vulpecula. Next base: position 201,866,262 of record NC_050580.1, read on the forward strand.
TTTCCATGTAACTAGAAAATAAGATACCCAGGCAATGGGGCGTAGAAATTTATCTTGCCCTACAAGAAAGGAAGGGAAAAGGGGATGGGAGGGGAGTGGGATGATAGAAAGGAGGACTGACTGGGGAACAGGGCAACCAGAATATATGCCATCTTGGAGTGGGGGGGAGGGTAGAAATGGGGAGAAAATTTGTAATTCATACTCTTGTGAAAATCAATGCTGAAAACTAAATATGTTAAATAAATAAATTTAATAAAAAAATTAGAATTGAACAATTGGAAGCTAATGACTATGAGGCATCAAGAAGTAATCAAACAAAATGTAAAGAATGAAAAAATAGAAGAAAACATGAAATATCTGATTGGAAAAACAACTGACCTGGAAACTAGATCCAGGAGAGACAATTTAAGAATTATTGGTCTACCGGAAAGCCATGATGAAAAAAAGAGCCTGGACAGTATCTTTGAAGAAATTATCGAAGATTACTGCCCAGAGGTCCTAGAACCAGAGGGGAAAATTGTCAGTGAAAGAATCCACTGATCACCCCCTGAAAGATATCCCAAATTGAAAACTCCAAGAAACATTATAGCCAAATTTCAGAATTACAAAAGCAAGGAGAAAATACTGTAAGCAGTCAAAAAGAAACAATTCAAATATCGTGGAACTACAGTCAGGATCATACATGATTTCTCAGCTTCTTTAATATAGGACAGGAGAAATTGGAATATGATATTCCAAACAGCAGAGGAGCTTGGATTATAACCAAAGATCAACTACCTAACAAAATTGAGCATAATTTTTCAGGCAAGGAGATGGACATTCAATGAAATGAGGGAATTCCAGACCTTCCTGATGAAAAGGCCAGAACTCAATGGAAAATCTAATCTTCAAATACAAAACTCAAGAGAGACATAAAAAGATAAAGGGGGAAAAACTCCACAACTTTGTTAAACAATAAGAGCAAATTGTTTACATCCTTATATAGGATTATATTGTTTTATATATGTATGTATATATATATATACACATATATATATACACACACACACACACACACACACACACATATATATATATATGTCAATCTTGAGAATAGTACAGTTATTATGACAATTGAAAGGGATACACATAGACTGTGGGTGTCAGTAAAAAAATAACTGACATAATGATAAAAACATAATTAAGAGATGTAAAAGGAGGATTCTGAGAGAAGAGGTAAGGAGGTAGTAGAAAAGGATAAATTACATCAAATGAAGAGGCACAAAAGCACATTATAGTAGAGGGAAAGATGGGAGGGAGAAGAGTAGTATATGAGCTTTACTCTCATCAGATTTGGTTCAAGAAGAGAATAACATACTCTGAAAAGTATAGAAATCAAACATCCTACAGGCAGTAGTAGGGGAAAACAGAAAGAAAAGGGGGGGGAGGGTTGGTCAGAAGGGAGAGAGAAGAAGTAGCAAGGGGAAAAGGGTAAGATTAGGAAGGGAAATCAAGAGGGAAGGCAAATTGAGGAAGGAGGTGGTCAAAAGCAAAACCCTTTTGAGGAGTGGAATGGGGGAGGGAGAAATAAAAGCATAAACAGCAGGAAGCAGGATGGAGAAAAAGACACAGACAGTAATCATAACTGTGAATGTGAATGGGATGAACTCTCCTATAAAATGGAGGAGGATAGGAGAATGGATTCAAAACAATAATCCTACAGTACGTTTACAAGAAACACATTTGAAAAAAGGGGGATACACAGGGTAAAAGTAAAAGGATGGAGTACAATATATTATGCTTCAGCAAAAGTAAAAAAAAAAGCAGGAGTAGCAATCCTAATCTCAGACAAAGCAAAAGCAAAGATAAATCTAATTAAAAGAGATAAGGAAGGACACTATATCCTCCTAAAAGACACCATAGACAATGAAGCAATATCATTATTTAACATATATGCACCAAGTGGTATAGCATGCAAATTCTTAGAGGAGAAGTTAAGAGAGTTACAGGAAGAAACAGAGAGCAAAAGCACACTAGTGGGGGACCTCAACCTCCCCCTCTCTGAACTTGATAAATCTAACCTCAAAATAAACAAGAAAGAAGTTAAGGAGGTGAATGGAATTTTAGAAAAGGCAGATATGATAGACCTCTGGAGAAAACTAAATGGGGATAAAAAAGAATATACTTTCTTCTCAGCAGTATATGGCACACACTCAAAAATTGACCATGTATTAGGGCATAAAAACCTCACAATCCCAGTGCAGACAGGCTGAAATAATCAATGCATCCTTCTCAGATCACAACGCAATAAAAATTATTTGTAATAAAGGCTCATGGAAAGATAAACTAAAAATTAATTGGAAACTAAATAATCTAATCCTAAAGAATGAATGTGCCAAAGAACAAATCATAGAAACAATTAATAACTTCATTCAAGAGAATGACCATAATGAGACAACATACCGAAACTTACGTGATGCAGCAAAAGTAGTTCTTAGGGGAAGTTTTGTATCTCTAAATGCTTACATGAATAAAATAGAGAAAAAGGAGATCAATGAAATGGGCATGCAACTGAAAAAAAAAAAAACTAGAAAAAGACAAATTGAAAATCCCCAATTAAATAACAAATTAGAAATACTGAAAATCAAAGGAGAGATTAATAAAATTGAAGTCAAGAAAACTATTGAACTAATAAATAAAACTAATAGCTGGTTTTGTGAAAAAACCAACAAAACTGATAAACCCTTGGTCAGTTTGATTAAAAAAAGAAAGAAGAAAACCAAATTGCCAATATCAAAAATGAAAAGGGTGAATTCATCTCCAATGAAGAGGAAATTAAAACAATAATTAGGAATGATTTTGCCCAATTGTATGCCCATAAATTTGATAACCTCAGGGAAATGGATGAATATTTACAGCAATACAAATTGCACAGGTTAACAGAAGAGGAAGTAAATTACCTAAATAACCCCATTTCAGAAAAAGAAATTGAGCAAGCCATCAATGAACTCCCTAGGAAAAAATCTCCAGGACCAGATGGTTTTACATGTGAATTCTGTTGAACATTTAAAGAACAATTAATTCCCATACTTTATAGACTACTCAGGAAAATAGGCGAAGAAGGAATCCTAACAAATTCTTTTTATGACACAAATATGGTACTAATACCTAAACTAGGAAGAGGCAAAACAGAGAAAGAAAATTATAGACCAATCTCCCTAATGAAGATTGATGCAAAAATTTTAAATAAAATATTAGCAAAAAGATTGCAGCAACTTATTAGGAGAATAAGACACTACAACCAGTTAAGACTCATTCCAGGAATGCAAGGCTGGTTCAATATTAGGAAAACTATCGGCATGATTTGACAAAATACAACACCCATTCCTATTAAAATCATTAGAAAGCATAGGAATAGATGTAGTCTCCCTTAAAATTATAAATAACATCTACCTAAAGCCATCAGCGAGCATTATATGTGATGGGGATAAGCTAGATCCATTCCCGATAAGATCAGGGGTGAATCAAGGATGTCCATTATCACCCCTATTATTCAATTTGGTACTAGAAATGTTAGCTTTAGCATTAAGAGAAGGAAAAGAAATTGAAGGAATTAGAATAGGCAAAGAAGAAACTAAATTATCAATTTTTGCAGATGATATGATGATTTACTTAGTGAATCCTAGAGATTCAAGTAAAAAACAACTTGAAATTATTAATAAACAACTTTAGCAAAGTTGCAGGATATAAAATAAACCCACATAAATCCTCAGCATTCCTATACGTTACTAACAAAACCCAACAGCAAGAGATGGACAGAGAAATTCCATTTAAAGTTACTGTAGACACTATAAAATATTGGGAAATATTGCCAAAACAAACCTAGGGCCTATATGAACAAATTTACAAAACACTTCTCACACAAATAAAGTCAGATCTAATTAAATGGAATAACATCAGTTGCTTATGGTTAGGATAAGGTAATATAATAAAAATGAAAATTTTACTTAAATTAATTTACTTATTCAGTGCCTTACCAATCAAACTACCAAAAATTATTTTACAGAGCTGGATAAAATGATAACAAAATTCATCTGGAAGAACAAAATGTCCAAAATATCAAGGGAATTAATAAAAAGAAATGCTAGGGATGGCATCCTAGCCATACCAGATATATAAATGTACTATAAAGCAACAGTCCTCAAAACTTCCTGGTACTGGCTAAGAAACAGAGTGGTAGTTTAGTGGAATAGGTTAGGTACACAAGACACAAAAGTCATCGACTATAGCAATCTACTCTTTGATAAACCCAAAGAATCCAGCTTCTGGGTTAAGAATTCACTATTTCACAAAAACTGCTGGGAAAATTGGAAAATAATACAGCAGAAACTGGGCATAGACCCATATCTTACACCATATACCAAAATAAAGTTAAAATGGGTACATGATTTAGGAATAAAGGCTGATACTATAAGCAATTTGGAAGAGCAAGGAATAGTTTACTTGTCAGATTTATAGGAAAGGGAAGAATTCATGACCCAACAAGAGATAGAGAACATTGTAAAATGCAAAATGGATAATTTTGATTACACTAAACTGAAAGATTTTTGTATAAACAAAGCCAATGCAACAAAGATTAGGAGGGAAGCAGAGAATTTGGAGAAAATCTTTACAACCTATGTCTCTGATAAAGGCCTCATATCTAAAATATACAGGGAACACAGCCAAATTTATAGGAATAAAAGTCATTCCCCAGTTGAGAAATGGTCTAAGGATATGAACAGGCAGTTTTCAGAGGAAGAAATTAAAGATATCTATAGGCCTATGAAAAAAATCACTATTGATGAGAGAAATGCAAATCAAAAGAACTCTTAGGTAACACATATCTCCTGTCAGATTAGCTAACATGACAAAAGAGGAAAATGATAAATGCTGGATAAGATGTGGAAAAATTGGAACATTAATACATTGTTGGTGAAGTTGTGAACAGATCCAGCCATTTTGGAGAGCAATTTGGAACTATGCCCAAAGGGCTATAAAAATGTGCATACCCTTTGACAGCAATACCACTCCTAGGGCTATATCCCAAAGAGATCACACAAGTGGGAAAGGGACCTGTATGTACAAAAATATTTATAGCTGCTCTTTTTGTGGTGGCAAAGAACTGGAAATCAAGGGGATGCCCATCAATTGGGGAATGGAATAGAATGGAATACTATTGTGCTTTAAGAAATGAGGAAGATATGGACTTCATAATAGCCTGGAAAGACCTACATGATCTGATGCTGAGTAAGAGGAGAAGAACCAAGAGAACATTATACACAACTACAGACATAGTTTTTTTTCTTCCCAAAATATCTTTAATAAATAGGAATCATTTTAAAAACAACAAAAATCTGTACAAAAGAAATGAGAGGGATTAAGGGAAAGATAGTCATTCCCTTAACCTAGTTCCTCCCGGGTCTTGCCGACTTTCTTGGGCATTTTCTTGGCATTAGGATCTTCTAGCTCTCGGGCCTTGTTGTAGTGGGGAGCCACCTCTAGGAGCCAACCACTCTCAATTTCAAGCACCTGTCTCATAAACTCCTTGGTTGTCAAGACAAGTTCATGGTAGAGTAGCCAACGTGGCTGCTCCTCAAAAAGAGAGGAGTTTGGGTGAATGAAGACAGTTTGTTGCTGCTTCACTGTGCGGTACCCACTTCGAGTCAGCCGTGCTGTGTGGTAGAAGTAGCCAGCAGTGATGGCCTTACGGACACGAACATAGTCCCCCTGGCAGGAGCTGAGCCCAACTTCTACACGTTCCAGGAGCCCCTCTAGCTGTTCTCGTATATCTCGGGCTCGACGCAATGAGCACAACTGCACAAAGTTCTCATAGCACCACTGGGAAGAATAACCACTCTCAACCCACTGTGTATAAACATTTAGTAGCACCAAGTGGTCCCCACCAAACTACAGACATATTGATTCTGTGATGACTAATTTTGATAGAATTGGCTCTCCTCAGCAATACAAGGCTCAAAGACAACTCCAAAGGACTCATGATGGAAAAAGCTAGCTACATCCAGAGAAAGAACTGTGGAGTCTGAATGCAGATTGAGGCAAACTATATGCTCTCTCTTTTTTTTCCTTTGGTTTTGTTTCTTCTCTCTCATGATTCATTCCACTGGTCACAATTCTTCTTTGCAACTTGACTATTGTGTAAATAAGTTTAATGCAAAGGTTTATGTAGAATCTATATCTGACTGCATGCCGTCTTGGGGGGAGGAGGGAGGGGAGGAGAGGAAGAAAATTTGAAACTCAAGAACATGTAAAACTAAGTGCTGTAAACTAAAAGTAAAAAAAAAACTAATTAAAAAAAAGAATGACAGTAGTATTGAAAGAAATGGATACATAGTCTTCCAATGTACATACTTATTCTGAAAAACATCATTTATTTGAATGTTTAAGTCTGGTGTGTTTATTTTTTTAACAGCCTCATTGCCTTATAGTAACACTGTTTAGTACATATGCGGAGACCACCATGGGAAATGGACAGACCATATCTTGTAATAATAAACATATGACATGGGGCAAAAATAAGTTGCTGTGGTAACTGAATTTCCTGAATTTGAGGAAATTAATATCTTCACTGTAACATTCCCATGAGCCTAAACTGTGGCTGATAATGGAATACTAATATGACAGATTAGAGTGAGATCACAAGTGCAGAGGAAAACATACTGCAACATGACAAGATAATGAACTAATAAATTTAAAGATAGGAATAGAAGCTGGAAATCCTAATGACCTACTGGCTCCCTTACCAACACCACCATCACCCCAAAAAACAAAAAAAAATACGGTTGCATCTAAAAACACAAGAAAATGAAAAAAAATCAGTTTATTTGATGATCATCTTAGTTACCACCTGAATTAGAAATTCACTTCGAATTTTGACCACATAGTAAATTTCTCACATAACTATGCTCAACTGAATTTATTTCAATTTTGTTCAACAAGTACAATTAAGCATCTACTATGTGCCAGGTATTGTATTTGGCAGTGGAGATGAAGAAGAAATTTTTAAAACCTTACCCTTAAGGAGCTAACTTTCTAATGGTGGAACAACATATACAAAGATACATTAAATAAAAATTTTTAAAAACATAATATTAAGCAACAATTTACTGTGTTTATTGTGTGCTGATACTGTGCTAGGTTCTGGAGATAAAAAGAAGTAGTACAGTTCGTACCTCAAGTTGACTACATTTTTCAAAGAGGAAAAAAAAGTGTATGCATATATGGGCATATTTATATGCACATATCCACACCCATATACAAATGCATATAGAATAGATACAAGGTGGGTTTTTTTGAGGGGGAAGGTTCTGGGGTGAGAGCTTTAACAGCTGGGAGGATTGGGAAAGGTCTCATCTAGAAAGTAAACATAAAAAAACAGGGTCAGGAGACAGCAGTAACAAATGAGGGGATCACAAAAGGCCTTGTGATCCAAGTCTCAAAAGAAATACATAGATTACAAGACGGAAAGGAGAATTTCTGGAACAGGGGACAGCATGGAGGAAGGCAACAGAATGCTATGTGTGGGAAAGTCAAACAGGTCACTTCTTCTGCAAAGCAGAATTCATGAAGGAGAATAACATGAAATGAGTGCAGAAATACAGGTTAGAGCAGCATTGTAAAGGGTTCTAAATGCCAGAGAAGTTTGCTTTTAATTTCAGAGGTGATAGGGAGCCACTGAGTACTCCCTACAGGATGTCATTATCACAATTCATTACCTGTGCTTTCAAGCATGCTGACTGATTTGCTACAGCTAAATAAACACAGCTTTTACTTTAATCTCTCTACAACACCCTTTACTCTCTCTCTCTCTCTCTCTCTCTCTCTCTCTCTCTCTCTCTCTCTCTCTCTCTCTCTTAGACTTAGAGACTTGCATGGTTTTTCCACTCCACAGATTGACCCTTAAAATCTCCCAAGCTGGCTCTTTGATTTATGACACTGAGACAGTTCAGCAACTCATTCATCTCACCTCTAGAGAAAATGGCAGAGTTACCTCAACACCCTTTTGGTAAGGGCAGAGTTTAGAATGCAAGACACAAGCACAACAGAGAAACTTGGTCTTCATCTTAAATGTAAAATGTTTTCTGGGTGCTTTATAACTACCTTGTTCCCAAGACCACTTTTAAAGACATACACAAGCAGAAAAGTCCTGGAGGTGGCCAACATGAGTGCCTTCAGACTTCAACTGTATACTTCTTTTTAGTCTGTAACACAGACTGAATTTCCACAGCTACTCTTTGAATTATTATTTCTCTTTTAAAAAAAAACTTAATGGGCATATTACATATTCGACTCAACAAGGGGAATGAACATGGGGGGAAAGGGCTGTGTCCAAGAAGATGGTTTAAAGAAAATAATTTCCAAGTTCCCTCCAAGCTCCCATATCCTAACCATGAACTTTGATTCTCTGCACCAGGGATTAGGGTTTAGAAGAAATACGTGGAATGCTATCAGTAAAGGCAATATTATGGCACTTTGTCCCTTATCTGGTATATTTTCAAAGCCCTCTAACCCTCCTGAAACACATCCTCCAACCCAAGAAAAACACCTCTCCTAGTGTCTTGCTACTTCCTAGACTATCAAATTAAAGGTGCATTGCTTTAAAGCTTTTTCTTCTTTTAGAATACCCTCAAAGACTCATACATCAAGCATTATCAACCATTTACACCCTATAAAATAAATTTATTACATCCTTTCCTGTGAGCAGGTTCAGATTGGTGGCAGGGTTAGACATGAGGGCAGTAGATGTCTTGGGGGACAGAAAGGTGAGGCTCCCTGGAATGGGAGGAGAAGGAAGAGCAACAGGAAATTGAGGACAGGAAACACATTTTCCTCCTTTCTAATTTCACCTGGCACCAGATCTGCTATGAGAATAGAAATTTCAATAAAACAATGTGTTAATTCCATAGCCCACAGAGGATATAGTGAGAAGCATCCATCGAACTGGTTTTCTAGCAATCACAACTATATCTTGTCACAGAGCTGCAGACATCCAATCACAAATGAAATCACAATCAGTTCATCTTAGTATCATCCTATTTACTGAAATTACAAATAAAAATGTGTCTTCTAAAACAGTGAAAGCAATTGAAGTATTACTGAAGGAATTAATGATTTAAAATCTTCTGAAAACTTCAAATAAATCCAAGAATTCACCATCATGAGGGCAACTACAATGATTAATAACTACTATTAGCATCACTATTTATTGAATTCCTTCAATATATCAGGTACCTCATCAAATAGACTAAAACATCAAACTTAGTCATGTTTATGATTAAAAGCATTAAGCAACTCAGCAACAATATTAAAAAATATATTCAATTAAATTGCCCTTTAAAAAGGAATAACAGAAAAATTTTAAAACACCATTTAAATGCTCAAATAATTTCAATATACTGATTTAATTGAATGCATACAAGCTCTTTCCAAACAAACTTTCTACCCATGTTGCTAGATTGCTTTGAATTTTGACTTGTTCTGTTCTCCTGTCCTACACTCTGATGGACACAGCCAATGATGAGGCAATGGAGAAGAGGGAGCAGCAAAGGAAGACCAAGAAAAGATAAAGGTAAGGATAATTTACAGGAAAATCAATCCCTGAATAATCACAAGTTTACAGGATCTTTAAGAAAGGATAGGAGAGATTTCTTCAGATTCGTCAGTAAGTCTGTCAATCAATCAGCTATTAAACATACACTATGTTCAAAGACCTTTATCAGGCTATGTGCATATTAAGAGATTTTTATGTGTAACCAGGAAAATGTTGTGCTTTTTTTTTTAACATGGACTGAGGAACCTCTGCAAAGAGACCCAAATTAGATACTACAGAGACCTGGTCTGATTGCCTACAAATTCACCCAAGGTGGGATGTGCAATCTCTGAAAGGTTCCGGATGTCTGAATATAGATAGCTACCTAAAGAGGACTTATGGAGTTCAACAAAAAGGTTTTGAAACACTCTTTTCATGCTTTCCCACAAAGCTGTCTCATCTTCTGGTCCTTGGTAGGGTGATCTCCCTCTCATCTCCCTTTTGATGTATTTCTGTGCATCTGTCACAATTGTACTCCCAGACTAGTGCCTTCTCATTTCTTTTCAGCTGTACCTTCCTCTTCTCCTTTGGCAATATCCATCTCCTCTGGGATGCAGGGTGACAGGTGAGGTTGAAGGAACAGCCATGATGCCTATGCCCAGTTTCTGCTGCTTTATGAAATTGATCACAACGGCACAATTCTAGTCAATTTCACTCACAGCAGGGGCCGCAAGAGAAACATTCCTATGTAAGAATCAGGCACTGCTCTTCATCTGCAGCTTTCAGGATTGATTCTACAGTGGCTATCAATTGAAAAAGAGGGGAAAAAATACAGTCCTAGAGCCTTTGAAAGTGCATCCCAGGGCAGACACACTACTAATTTGTTCACCCCTACATGTGAAATGCATGTAAGGAATGTGTATGCCCAACTCTAAAGCTATAATTTTATTGACAGGCTCTGATGACATTATAAAATCCATAGGGGCAAAGAGCAAGTGATTTGCTCATGTCACTAGAAATCCAATACAAAATTACAGCTTTCATTTAGAAGCCTTTTTTGGTACATTTTTTTCCTCTGTAATGATTCATGGTTACAGAGTTACCAATATTTGGTTGGGGGAGGGAGAGGAAGGTGGGAAGGATTCAGCAATAAGGAAAAACAAATTCTTTATAGTTCAAATAAACCCAAATTCCTCAAATGTCAATTAATGGCAGAACCATCATATGGTGAATTCTTGAGAATGTATTCTGGGTGATATGGTGATAAAGAAAGAAGTTCTATTTGACTTTAATTTTGTAATGCTTTCTATAAACATCAATTTATGTGCTATTAGGGTCTATGATTGATATGGCATTTTGGATCTCAAAGTACCTTAGTAATATTGATTTTTATAAGAGAGTGAGAGCTAGAGAATAGACTCATAAATCCTTGTAGGGT